>NC_059133.1:81187451-81505874 GCF_020740605.2 Lemur catta
GAAATGCCTAAAAAAAAAAAAAGAAAAAGAAAAAAAAACTTCTTTGTATAGTAATGTAGGAAGTTGAGCCATTTTGAAGAGTAAAAACTGAAAACCAAATCTACTAGTCATAATGTCATTATCATGGGAAGGAAGTCACATGCAGTTCAGCTTCTTTTGAACCATAACCAACCAGATGCCCAGTATGTTCTTGGCGTACCTTCTTTTTTCTGGTGCACTTCTTCCAAGTTTTGTTCTTATTTGTCTGTCCCTTCATAATACTTCATTGATTGGTATGCCTCACCCTAAATGTACTAACTTTACTCATTTTATTCCTATTAACCAGCCATGACATCATTTCCTTCTCCATGCATTATATTTCTGAATGATATTCAACAGACGAGGAGAAGACGGAAAAAGAGGAGGATAATGACAACGAGACTACGAGGGCACACCTGTTCCCTGGCCAGAGAAAAAAGAGGAACCTACGGCATACGTGGTGCTAGCAGCACCCTGGTGGTCTGTAGGTAATGGTGCCTATTTTCCTACATTTCTGGCAACTCTTAGGAGTCAGTCTTTAAGTGACAACATGTAGCTAAATCTGGGGTAAACACCCCAGAAATTCAGCCAAGAGGCCTGAGTGTGGGCTTAAAAAGACGTCCTCAGAAGAGCTTTAAGATACAGAACTCCCAGGCTCCTGAAGAGGAAATAGCAAACCTTATGTCATTGCTAGATGTGAATACTAATACTATTTAGTGTTTCAAAGAGCAATTTTATTAAGATTGAAGTCTATATTCCTGTGTATAGACCATCTCAAGTGACACAAACACATTCCACTTACAGAAAATTCAGACAAGATACGTACAATCACATTTTATGTCTGTACACCTGCCATGTACAAAATTGATCATATTAGAATTTTCTGCATTTGAGACAGATTTGGTTTTGTGTCTGCTCTGATATTTACAATTCATGTTACCTTGTGTGAGTTACTTAAAACTCATTTCCTTATCTTAAAAATATGGGGATAACAATAGTGCCAATTTCATAGCACAGTTGTAAGAATTTCAGATGGGAATATATTTTAAAGTGCCTGATACACAGTAAGCCTGCCATTAGCATAAATATCATTGGTATAAAATAAGTTGTTGCTATAGAACAAGATGGTAAACTAATGCAGATCACTGGCTTTCTCTCCAAATCGAAGCTGGGTTTGTAAGAATGGAATTTAAGAGCTCAAGTAAAAGCTATTCTAAGCCCTTGGGGAAGTAGTATAGGAGGAAAATGGCGGACTGGGCAGAGGGTGCCCCTGTGGGGAGATGTGTGGGGAGCCAGCATCTGAGTTAAGTTCTTTTCTCCTGTTGCAAGCTGGGAAGATTAGCATTGTTACTGCAAGTCAGAGAAACCTGTGCACAAGCCCAACATTACAAGGGTGATGGAGACAGTATGAGGTTGTTGGAGGGCCTGGTTAGGGTCAGGAATAGACGTGAACTTGCAGCTCTTGAGTCCTACTGCTTCCTGCCCTGTTCCCACCACAAGGTCCAGGCCTAGAAGGCGTCATAGGTTATTTTTACAAACTTTCAAAGAACAAATAATTCTATCTAAATAATTTAGTGCTGAAAATATAAGAAGGAAAGCTGCCAAACTCATTTCCTGAGGTTAGTATAATTTTGCTTAAAAAACTAGGTGCAGACAGCATACGAAAAAAAAAATGCTCCATGTGCTTTTTAGTTTAGGTTTAAAAGTACTGAAGAAAACAATAGCTAATGAAATCTAACTGCTTAAATATATATATCTAGGTGTGTGTGTGTGTGTCTCCAGAATTGCACTGTCACCAATCGCTTAAGAAGAATGGAAAACCATCTGTCCTGTCAACAGTCAATAACAAGCTTCTTAGACAAATATTCATTTAGCATGTACTATGTGCAAGTAGTAGGCCAAGTGCTGGTCTCTGTTGCTCTTGCCATTAACTCTCTGATGACCCAACTCGGGAGCAAAGGCACCCAGGAGAGAAGCCAGCTAGGTCAATGGAAGGTACTGACAGGTTTGTATTTGATACATAAACATGCTCAAAGATTCTTCTTGTTGTTCTGCCCACAGTAGGCAACTGAGAAGGATAAGAAATGGTATTTGAGCTATTCTTACTTTATCCTTATTATTCTCATCAGCCCTCGTTCTTCATCTCTGGATTTTGGACAAACCCTTAATTCCCTCGCCCACGTGGCAACCCCCTCTCCCTCTCTGACAACACAGAGACACACATGCACACACCACCATCTGGTGCACCCTACCTCTTTCCCAAAGTCCTCCCATCTCCCCCTTCCATCTTGATACAGTTGTTTTCTCAACTTTCTCCTTATAGCTTAAGCACAGATTTGAAGTGAGCTGATATGAAGGGTTAGAATTATATGTAAAATTCATAGATTTTTAGGCCAACATTTATTTTGACTGAAACAAATTTATTTTGATTGAAAATTCTGTCTATGCTTTCATGCATCACAGGGCTAGAGGAAGCAGTAAAGAATAGACGTGATACTTTAAGCATGTTTTTCTGTTTGGATGATAGCTAATATTCTAATAGTTCTGCCCTTCTAGCTCGTACCATATCGCCTCAGTATCTAGCTTTAAAATCAGTGGGCACATTCTATATAGCCTAAATGAACTGAACTAAACATAGATTGAGCAAGACTATTCTCATTGCTGCCATTAAATAGTTGTATGATCACAGGTACTGCTGAGGCAGTCTCCCCATTTCTCAAACTTGAATAATAAGAATGAGAGGTGTCAGGAATAACATATTTGAGAGATGAAACTCTTTGAAAATAGAGTAAGCACCCTCAGAAATAACTGGATCAATGGCTAAATATGAACTGATGATTTATCTTCTTTACTAGGCAAAATGCCCAATTGAAAGGAGCTACAAATCATATCAAACATTATTTACCTCCCTGTGCAACTTGGTATTAACCATACCTTAATTTATCCTAAGCCACACTGAATATATAAGTGTGATGAAAATATCACATTATTGTGAATTGCCTATATTTATTGCCTTATCCACTGCTACTTCCATGACATTTTCCTTCCTACCTTCCTTCCTCTCTCCCTTCTGTCTCTCTCTCTCATTTTCCTTCCTTCCTCCCTCCCTCCCTGTTTAAATCTAGATTCCTCAATTTTTAGTCAGGGTTCTAATTACAAGTTTAAAAGCCTTCATACTTTCCTTCTTCTCTGGAAAATTGTGAAAGGTGCACTTAGAACTATGATAAAAATTTAGTTTCTAATATTTTCACATACTGTCACATTAAAATTAATCCAACCCCATTTTCACTTTGTTCCTCTTAGGTTTTTTTTCAATTATCATGGATTCACTTACAGCCATTAGAAATACAGTTCTCTAGAAGTAAATGTAAAAATAAGTAGATAACAAATTTTTACATATGCTAATTATAATGAACAATAAGCAAAGATTTTAATAAATATCCATATTAATCTAAATTTACAGCCCCAGCACATATGAGGTATTATTATTTAAAAGTGATCACCAATCAAGCTAGAGCTTTCCTATGAGAAGATATAAATAAATTCCCTTTATGGAAAGTCTCTGGGACTTCAAATAGAACAAGCAGGTTTATTATAACAAATTCTTGGCCGGGCGCGGTGGCTCACGCCTGTAATCCTAGCTCTGGGAGGCCGAGGCGGGTGGATCGCTCGAGGTCAGGAGTTCGAGACCAGCCTGAGCAAGAGTGAGACCCCGTCTCTACTAAAAATAGAAAGAAATTATCTGGCCAACTAAAAATATATATACAAAAAAATTAGCCGGGCATGGTGGCTCATGCCTGTAGTCCCAGCTACTCGGGAGGCTGAGGCAGTAGGATCGCTTAAGCCCAGGAGTCTGAGGTTGCTGTGAGCTAGGCTGATGCCACGGCACTCACTCTAGCCCGGGTAACAAAGTGAGACTCTGTCTCAAAAAAAAAAAAAAAAAAAAAACAAATTCTTTTCAGATGGAATGAAGAACCCACTATTATAGGGGAAAAAATCTATTTACTCATAACATATAAAAATGTAATAAGAAAATATAAAAGTGAATAATAAACTTTAGAATCTGGACACTTCTTTTTATACTTAAATACTGGCCATCTTTTACTATTATTTAATGATATACTACCTAGAGAAAAGTTAGTGGTTATTATATCTCTGCAGTCGAGTATTTGAACTGAATGGAACTTTGCTATAGCTGATTATATCACTAAAATACAATTGAAAATATAGCATCAATTTGGAAATTCTATCTGGTAACTAGCTGTTCTTCAGTGTGGTGGCTTCTTTTCTATAAAAGTTTATTTACATAACTCTTTAACCTTTGAGAAATCACTAACACTTATGTCAATTACTGGCATCCAACCAAGGTGGGCCCTGGGAAAACTGTATTAAGCAAGCAAGGCTTATCTTGAGATCCTTTCAAACTACCCCTTTTTCATATCTCTCTTCCAATTTCCATAGCTCTGTCGGCCAGACTTTCCCAGGGGGCCTGGTACTGTCAAGCTTCTCTCTCATCTACTTCAACTGTCCTATTTTGCCTGCATGTTGGCCCCATATTCTCTAAAAAAAATAAATCTCCTTTGTAGATTCAATTCTTCATTCTCATTTTCTGTCTCACAATTTGTAGGTTCAATTCTTCATTCTTTTCCTATCACACACTATCAGCTGTGCATAGTCATTCCAATGTAGCATGTGAATGTCATTTTAAAAAACAACATGTTAATAATGGATCGGTAGGTTAATGTGCTACCCCTTTCTGGAAATACTTGTGTTTTATCTGCATCTTTATATTTTTTATTTTACTTCAGCTCTTTGCAACTGCAAAAGAACATGGAGTTCTGAAGTCTGAGGGGCATAAAAGCAAATTTAAAACATAAAAGGTAAAACATGATTTAAATAACACATTTCTAAGACATGCTCTAACCAATACATTATGTTTGACTATTTTTCTTTCTCTGTATTTATTTCCTAGAAGTATCACATGATTTCTATACTTTTCCACACTTTCCTGGTTGGAACTATGAACATTTCTTTCAGATCCATATATTGTGTATCATTGTAGTATAACTCTGGCACGTTCTGACTGATGGTATTGGAAATGCTATATACTGAAAATTAAACATTTCCTGATGTGTTCCAGTTTCTCATTATTATAAACGGCAAACTTATTCTCACAATATTCAAAGCTTGAACACTATGTCCTCTTCTTGGGTTTTTCACATTTACCTAATTTTTAAAATGTTTCTAATCATTTTTTCATAACCACTTCTAGATGTCTCTTCTATGAGACCATCATCCTCCTGTCCCTCTAACCATCAGCTAAGTTTATATTATATTGAGAAAACTTCAATATTTAGTGACTGAACTCTTCAGCTGCCATAACAAAAGTTGAATTCACCCAATAAAAGGGGTGGATTATTAAATGGGCAGTAAGTTTAAATTTAATACTTAATTGTTCAGTTATCAAACATTTAAATTTGACTTTAAATGTGCAAGGAACTATTATAACTTCTTTAAAATTATTACCTTGTTTTATCCTAACAATCCTATGAAGTAGATATGATGATTCTTATTTTATGGATTAAGAAATGAGGCATGTGGAGGTTAAGACAGACACAGCTGATAAATGAAGGAGTCAGCTATACCTGGGCTATACGCCCCCAACCACACTATGATGTGGCCATATTGAGTGTCCACCATGTGCAGTTCTGTGCTAGCTGCTAATGATTCACTATCCCCCTACCCATAGCAAATTTGACAAACTGTAAAAGTATTATTTCACAAATCACTTTTACTTACAAGGAATATCCCTGTATCCAATCTCCAAAGCATGAAAATAATTCATAAATTCCCTAACTGGAATTTTAAAAGCTTCAAAGAGGCCCATGTCTTCAAAAAGTCTGTAGGATACCTGTAAAAGAGACAGACAAAAACCTTACAAAACATCCCTAAGTGTGTGTTAGACATAAAAAAAATGAGGAAAAAATAGCGTACATTCCATCAACCACATTAATTTGTTGCCAGTAGAGACACTTACTGCAAACAATTAATCAAGCACATGTTGCTACATATGTGCCTACCCTTCTGTGTGCCTAGCTTTTGTAGTTTCTGACCACAGGGGCATATAATCTATTTTTAACGGTAAAGACTAGACATAGACCCAAGCAACTGCCAGCCAATAGAAAAACCAGTATACACCATGGTAGTATAGGGAGGCACTAAATTGTGTGTGATATTGATAATTAGAGGATGAAATATAGTAAATTGCTAATTGCTTCATACATACGATAAGCACTAAATAAACGATAAGAGAAAGCTTTAATTTAGACTCATTTTATTTAAAAAAAATGTTTTCCGGAAACCAAAGGATTCCGAGTTGTGCTTTGGTGAAGGACAAGGAGAAAGAATTATGGGAGAGAGGAAAAGGGTTGCTTTGACTAAGATATATAAAGAAAAAAGATTTATTCTAATCTAGCATAAATAACAATGTCTAAACTATTTTCCCTCAGTTATCTTTCCTCTTATTCCTCTGAATATCTATTTTTTTTTTTCCAATTTCTTTCCTGGCTCTGATGACTCACATCAAGTAAATACCTTTGGATACAATTAGCATATTTAACATGCAAATGGTGGAGGAAGAAAAAAATGATAACGGAGCAGGAGAAGGTAGTGGGGAGAGAGATGGTTTTTCATGGGGCAGAATGGAGGACAGAACCTTTTAAAATGGCCTCACTGCACATCACAAAGACACAGTGCTGGTTATCATTCAGGAGACCTTAAAAAAGAATTATTTGTCCTTTTTGTTACTTGCATTCCTTCTTAAAATTCTCTTGAAATAGTTCTTCCAAATCTTCAATATATTGCCTTATAGTTAAATTTCCATCTTTTGTTATCATATTTAAATTTATTCAAATTCGCTAGTATTCTAACTACATATCTAATGTTTATCAGTCACATACATTATATGTGTCTATATCTATACTTATATACACACACTTATATCTAAAAAGGGGATTCATTCATTCAACATGTATCTATTGAGTGCCTACTATGTGTCAATTTTTTATGCATGCATTGTCTTTCTCTCTCTCTCTCTCTCTCTCTCTCTCTCTCTCTCATGCGTTGCATGCATACAAACAAAACACAGACCTCTTCTTTCATGGAGCTCTTGGTTTAGCAGGGCAGGGCAGGAACCAATAGATATAATAAGTAAGTTATATACTATGTCAGAAAGTTATAAATCATGGGGAAAAGAAAAAATGGAATAGGGATGAAGGACTGGGATGGCAGGGAAGGCATGGCAGTTGTCATCTTAGATATGGTGGTTAGAGTTGGCATATTCAGTAGGTGACCTTTGAACAAAGAACTTGAAGGAGTTATGGAGTCAGGCACGTGGATATCTGAGAAAAGAGTTTTCCATGCAGAGGAGAGAGCCATTGAAAAGCCCCTGAAATATGCTTGCTGTACTCAGGCCAGTGTGACTGAAACAGAGTGCACAAGGACTGGAGTTAGACTTCAGCAAGCAGGTAACTACAGGGTGGGATTGGGGCCGGGGTACAGTCTTGGAGTGTGAGAGCCAGGTCCACTATTTATAAGAACTTTTACTCTGAGTGAGGTAAGGGGCCATTGAAGAGACTGGTGAAGGGAAATCACCTTATTTGACTTATTTTTAAAAGGAGCATCTTGGCTGCTCATTGAGAAATAAATTGTATAATATATTCATCTCAACTTCTAGGTACTTTCTCCACTCTAAAGGACAAGTTTATTTATTCATTTTCCCTTTTTCCATCCCTACTTCCTCTCTTTTTAAAAATGCAACAGAAAGTAAAGTTTGTGGTTCCTGTCATATTATATTTCAAGCTATTTCGTCTTTTAGTTATTTCCTCTCTACTATTGCCTTGGACTATATTTGAGTTCCTGTTTATACGCACCTAAGGGATTTAACTATGCATGTTACTTCAATAATAATAACAGCTGCAGTAGCTGCTACGCATACACACACACACACACACACACACACACACACATAGCATTAAATAAGTAAGGCGTCTATGCTAAGTAGTTTACATGTATACATAGTGTAATTAATTTTATGTATTAAAAAGTTTACATGTTATAATTAATCCTCACAGCATCTTCTGAGATAGGTACTGCTGATTACAAATATTTGAAAGCAGACGAAACTAAAGCACAGAGAGGCTGAGTGACTCGTCCAAGATCACACAGAGGATACATATGAGAGCATTTTAGCTTCAGATTTTACACTCAGCTTCAAATTCTACCACCATTATTTAAAAACCAATATTGTTAGGATCGCAAATAACTAAAGTTGCCTGTGATTCTCTTAAAACATTTCAAAGATGAATTGCAAAATTAAGACAACAGGATATTTCAGAGTATGATTTTAAAACAGAAGAATTTTCCTCAAGAAGCTGTTAAAATAACCCTCAGTAATTTTACACATGGTAATTCCAAACTCATGAATAAAGACACTATTAACTAGGTAAATATTGGTAACTGCAAAGAATAAACACTATTTCAAAATCTGAAGGATGTTCTTTTGGATTTGTTAAAATAAACCTGATAATCATCAAAAGGCAGGCTGTGTATTGAGACTGAGAAGTCATTTCCACTGTACATATGTCTCTTTTAAAAATCTTTTGAAGTAAGAGTTTTTCTGTTTAGTCTCAGCCAAAAGGTGATTTCTTGGAATGTCCATGTTAATTCACTTCAGCTGTTCTGAAGTCTTACTAAGCCAAAAAGAAAAAAAAAAAAAAATCCTATTCCATAACCAAAATTTCATGATTTTTGCACTTATAAACTCAAATCAAAGGGAAAAAATGCTAAAGTCCTGTTCAACAAGGCATATGAAGCTGTGTTTGCTGCATTTTCTGAAAGTTTAATGTTTGGTAAATTGGGAAAGTAAAGAGTGACTACTAAAGATTATGCTGTAATACATTACTTTTGAAAGATGACTAGAACAGAAAAACACATTAATGAATTTTGTGGTGATCCAATTGCTAATTATCCGTAATCTTTCCAATGTCTGCTGGTATCTACGACTCGCAGAATGCATTTTGTGTCAGTGCTGACCAAGTTCCATTCTCCCACCCCCAGTTCACATTAAGGGGAGCTGATTACCTGCAATGATATCACTACTGTCACTTGCACTATAAAACCAACTGCTGTAATAACCACTTTTCCACTTGGTTAGATGCCCCACTTGGAGAGCTTCAAGGTATAATAAGCAAATGTGCTTTATGGGGATCTGAGAAGCAGCTGAATGAATGTAAGAAGGCTGGGCTTCTGTTGTGGATAAATCTACATTTGAAGCCTGGGTCTAATATTTACTATATGATTTTAGAAGGACACTATATCCTCTTTTAAGACTTAGTTTCTTCTTCTGTAAAATAGGGGGAAAAATGCCTGTATCAAAGTTACTGTGAAGATTAAAGAGTTTTGGCGAGTTTGTGAAATATATATCAAATATGAAACGAGATGAGATTTTTCTCTCCATACCAGGAACACTCTCTCTCTCCAGTAAAAGAGAGAAAATACTTCTTAGCCCGTTGAAACATCCTGTAGCACCATTACAGGTGAATTTCCAGAAAAGTTCACTCCCTCAAAGTCATAGTCTCCCAAGGATTTCAGAAAGTGGGATATAAAACCTCCCAGGAGGAGCCCTAAGGTATGAGGGTAAGGTGGACTGGATAGAATAGTTACCCTTAAAGCTGTCCTCAAGATCAGCAATGAGACCTTGCTTAGCAGTGGGGAGAAAGGAAGAGGAGAAGAATGGGCTCTTAACTCCCAGAAAAGTGCAAGGTCTGCCATTATATTCCTTAACATGTTCATGGATGGAGTCTAGCAGACGCAACAATTGCATGTTAACAGACTTTGTATTTATTTTGTGCTTATATTCCATCAATAATGTTAGCATACCTCCTAACTAGGCCTACTCGTCTGTGTTTGTGGAATTGAACACCAAAGGCAAGGCCCACTATCTTCTCCCTTCAAAGCTTCCCAGACCAGGATGTTCATCCCAAAGTTCCACACTCAGATACTGGCCCAGCCATCTGAAGTTCCACAGGGTACAAATAGGTATTTCAGTGATTTCTCTTCTAGTGTTTTGCAGAGAAGTGTTAGTGGCCTCAATAAATCTGGGCTGGATTCTGAATTTTCAGCTAAGTCATAAATTAAGAAGTTTAGTAGTCTTTAACATCTCTGCTGTAATATTTATTCAGATCTGTAAGAGCTCGCCTAAAACATTTTAAAATAAACTGATGAATATTATAGCATCATTCTTTTTAATTAAGAGTGTATATTTTGACAGGTGTTTGGTAATACAGCAAATCCATCATTTTGTTTTGTTTTTTGAAACAAACACATTCAAAGCCTTAATTTCTGTATGTTTTCTTTCTTCCTTGACAAAACAAACATTTCTTTGGGAAGCCTTGAAGGTGGTCTAGCCTAGAGATAACTATACTAACAGGCTGCTGTTATCTAGCAATAGTTCTCATACTGTATTTCTCGTGACAATAAATGTGTTTTCGATTTTCAAATACAGAAAACTCTATTCGATGTGTCTCTCACAGCACTGGGGGGAAGCATATTTCTGCAAAATATCTTGTTTCTGGTAAGGCCAAGCACTTTCATATTAAAAACTTTAAAAAAGTCATTGGAAATAGTTATAGACAATAAATTAGTTTTTACAAATAGGCAGTTTTCTTCTTTCTTCTTTTCTTCAAACAGACTTGTGTCACCTCTTTTTGTTTTCTTAATTCTATGAATTTTAGATCATTCATTCATCTTGCTTATGTATCCCTGATTCCTCCTACTTTGTCTTAAGACATCTATAATATTTTAATTGTATAATATGGTATTCTACTAGCTCAAAATTCCAGTTTCTTTTGTTAAACCACCACCAAGGAATCTACAGAACGTTGTGTGCTAAAATTTCGTTTCTCCACACAACACCTACCCACAGGTGTCAAGAATGTACAAGCTTTAAGCAATTGAGGAATTGTTTTTCATATATTTACAGTCATATGTATGAATGAATTTCTTACCTGACTAAGAATACGGCCACATGTTTTTCCTATACTTTCTACTAAATCAAAAATTGGAAAATTCCAAGTATTCAGCTGCTCCATAATTGAGTCCAGATTATCCATGACAAGAGGTTCAGGAGCAAGAATCGGTTTGTCCTGTAATGAAGATTAAAATATTTTAATGACATATAGTTTTTCTATAAAGCAATTTGTGCTTTGGTAAATTTAAATTAATAACTGTGGTTACCATAAATAAATGACTTAAAACTCCAGAGTCAAAGAGTGATCTTCAAAAGAAATCAAGATGAATGAGACATTGACCCCACAGTAAGGAGGAAAGTATCCAAGGCTTTCTGTTTCAGACTATGAATTTTGCATTTTTAGATGCATGTGTATCCAGGGTTCATATATACTCCAGCAAAACCATGGATATTTCCTCCACAAATTAACATAACTGCTTTGGGTCTACTGCAGGGTTCTTAAAGAAAGATTCAAGGACTTCAGAAAACTCTGGAATTATATGTAAATTTACCTGTCCACATAGTTAAAAATGTAAATTTTTCTGAGATGAGGGTTCCTTGCTCAAATGAAACTTTTAAAAGAGATCCATGAGTGGAGAGGAGGACTTAATCACTCCTACTGTAATTGATCAAATTTATATTAATGCTTCAAAAGCAGCATTCATTTTATGGAATGACAACTGCCACATTTTTCAGAGATTTTAATTTAATTCCCATGATCTACTATTTTCTGAGAAACAATCACCATGCAAATGTAAAGACTTTTTATAACTGGTCCCAAATGAGGATATTTTTTAAGAGTAAATTTCCAAAAGAAATAGAAAATAAAGATAATGAGGATAAGAAAACATAAATTATTTTACCTGAAAATCTATTTGATTTAAAAGTACAAGTGATAAATACAGTAAAAAAATGATAAAACAGAAAGTGATAAACTCATGACAGTCAACATTTTCTACCATTTGCCACCTCCCTCAAATTAACCTGACTCAAATGTACGCTTCTATCCTCCTTAAACAGATCTCATTAAACACACAAAATAAGTCATTTAAGGATATTTTAATAGTGAGAGAAAGGGGTTCTATGTACTACATCCATACAACACTATTGCACTTGAATCCACTAAATCTATAAAAAAAAAATTTTAAAGGATATTTTAATAGGTAGCAAGTGTCACTATAAACCTGGTTTAATATAACAAGGAAAATAAATATTGGCTCACTTTCTAAGTCAAAGAGGTACTAGAGGAAAACCAGCAAATGCCCTAAGACAACTATCTTCCTCCTCCCTCTCCCTCCCACACTCCCTTCTTCCGCTCCTTCCTTTCTTTCATCTTTCTATTCTTTCCTTTATAAAATATTATTTTATTATCAAAAGAACTAATTCATTTTCTATGCATATTTACACTTTTTAATCAGGTTAATAAATAACTGTAATGATTTGTAAAGAAAAAATACTTATGCTTTTAATCACCAAATAACAGAACCATTAAAAAACCATAAAGGCTTGGATAGAGAACTATATTGGTATATATGGGTAGGGCTCCACCACATGCGTGATCTAAATGAGACAGATCTGTAAAACTAATGATTCAGGGATCTATTTCTAAGCCAATCTCTATAGTAAAAGCAGATTTCTCAAGTAAATGAATAAGTGAAGTGACATGGGCCTACCAGGAACATCATGGTCTCGGGAGCGTAAGTGCCGCACGCTGACGCTTTCCTCAGTGGCTCCCTTGCACACTCAGCCTCATCCTCGTTCTGTACAATATCACTGCTGTCGCTGTTGTTATTGGTTTCATAATCAGAGGTAACTTGAGCAGTGTCATCTGCAATTGAAAGAGAACAGCTTATTATGAGATTTGTCATGGGGAAAAGGGGCTCACTGAAGCACATTTTCCTAAAATACATATGGTAAATATAGCATTTAGGGAAATACTGCTTTCATGAGCTGACACACCAAGAATATGACATCATACAGTAGAGAAAAGCTCATATTTTCTAACCCAATAAAATAGATGGGAATTATGATCTATAATTTGTATGATGTTCAATAATTCCTCAATAATAATTTTTAGATTTTATAACTTTGTATTTCTTTTTTCTCTGTTCCTCTCCCAATACATTACACCACTGAGTAGCTGACTCAAGCACTAACTCTAGAATGGGTACATGCAGTGGGAGAAATTGAGTTGACACGCCCAGGAATAAAGCGGGCTGTAGAACACAGAGGGAGGGCATGTGTTTAAAAGCAAGGGAGAGCCTATGTATCCACTCTGTTCCTTGGGAGTCTGTCACTTCGTCCTTATCTATCCCCCTTCACTGTTCCCAATTTTCAGTCTGCAATAAACTGTGCTAATCAAAAGTCCAGTCAGAAAATACCAAATATCTGAAGAACATGCTCTTGAGGCAAAGACCATGAGAAGCTTCTCATAGCTGAAAAAGCTACCTGAATGAAGTTTACGGAGTGTTGGCTAGGTGTTGGGGACCACTTAAAGAACTTTATTTGTATTAACACATTTAATCCTCTCAACCATCCTGTGGGGCACAGAATATTCCCTTCTCTGTGTCCCTCATCTTCCCTAACTCAACTAGGGCTGGTACAATCAGGGGAATGTTTCACCTTTGTGGGCTCATGGAGAGCTATGGCCTTTGAGTGTGGCTTCTTCATTTTTATTACAGATTTTGGGATTGAAACTTGTCAACTACATTTTCATACTATATCTAATTCTAATACACAAGCAGTTGCTTAATTCTGTGTGTAATGGTGGAAGTAGCAAGATAAAATAACATTTCTGTATAGTTCTATCTATTCTATAAAATGGTCTCCCATGTTGTAAAAACATACATCTGTATGATGAGGCATAGAAACATTTTGGATAGTTTTGCACCAAAACTTCGTGCATGATCAAAATTCTACATAGTAGGATGACAGATGATTTTGATTTTCTTCCTTGTCTTTTCAAATTTGTAATTTAAAATAATCAGAAATGCAGGTTACCTATTTGATCAGGAAAGAAAAAAAAAAAAAAAGATTCTCATTTTGAGGAACAAAATCGAAAACAATGAATTACCTGTTCTGCTTGGCGTCCGAGCAACTGCCCCACTTCTCTCCAGGAGCCCGTCAGCAGAATTCCCTTGGGAATACGGTCTGCCACAGCTGAGAAATATCAAACAGCTATAAGTATATCCTTCCATTTTCAAAAAAAATCATAGGCACATACTATCTATATGTACATTAAGACAGACACAATAATCAAATATTTCTACCTTCTATTTGTTTCGTGGGAAAATTCATTTTGTTTGAGATGTGGGTACTGTGCTTTATTGTGAGAGCATGAGCAATACAGAGGATTAGAAATTTCACTTGCCCCCTACGCTCCCCCTTACTTGAGGTGAAAATGGCGGTAAAATTTTGTCATGCTGTTGAGAGAACACTGGGACAGGCTGCTACCTATCTACAGCAGTGACTTTGGAGGTGTCAACATGTGTTTGGTCAGGAATCTCTTCCTCAGTAGAATCCCTTTGTGCCTACTTAAAAGCCTCATTATTAGATTTATTTCTTTGGCTTAAGACATTTTGTGTTCAAACAGACCTTTAAGAAAAGGCAGCACAGGTAAAAAAATAGAATGATAGTATGCTAATTTTATTTTTTGCCACATAATAAAAATGAATTCTTTTTTTCAGATTGATCAGTCACCTGTTAAGTCCCTAAGAAATGAAGCGAGAAGAGGCACATTTTGACAAAGAGTGAATGTACGATGGACTACGTGGGACGCTGGTTGAGAAAAACAGGCCAAGGGAGGTACTGTGGGAACCAGGAAAAACCAAGGTACTAGAGGTGAACAACCTAACAGAGGGTGTTGGAGGATGAGGGATACTTTTTTCTCAACAGTTTGACTGTTTTATGAATTAAAAAGCAACCCCATGGGGGATATGCTGAAATAAAAAAAAAAAAAAGAAGAAAAAAGCAACTCCACAAAAGGTTTGGCAAAGTTCCACACTGGCTCCTCCCTCTGTATCTTGTTTAGAGATTTCATGATTAGATTCTAATTCTGCACTTTGCTGCTAGGTTCTTTCCTTTTGACTAACATTACAAAAGGACTTAGAGGATTTTTTTGTTTGTTATTTAACCACAGATTGCTCACTCTAAAATGAAAAAAAAATTGAGTGATAATTTATTCTTTAATATCTTCTTAAAAGTCTCATCATTTTTTTTTTTCTGAATTATGCTTGTATATGCAGTAGAGAAAAGCATTTTCTGGCTAGAGAGTATTTTTATACTAAATAAATTTATTTTCAACCCTTGAATGTAAGTAGAAAATCATTATACACAAAATATTCCTAATTGTGAAACCTATCATTTTAACTTAAGGGATCCAGAGAAAATGACGGTACTAAAGGAAAAAGAAAAGTAGATGCAATTAATGGACTTACATTCTCGGATGAAACTCAGTAGAAGTAAAGTTGCTTAGTTTTAAGTTTTTCATTGCAAGATAATACCTAAAAGGACTATTTAAATGAGTAGTTCAAATATACCAGCTCCTATGCCAAAAAAATAGCTTGTTGCATAGACATTACAGCAGCCAAGAGACTAGGACTCAACGCCAAGCCCTTCGAGTTCAGCAGGGGAAACCACAATAATTAGTCGTGTGTTTCTGGAGCTCTCTGTGCCTACATGGGTGGCTGTCTTGAAGGCAATAATAAAACCTGGTTTGAATTATAGGTTTATAAAGCCCAAACAAATAAAACACACACTACTGGATTTATAAACAGTACTGAACAAGTAGACAGTGAAATCCCCTTGTTTTTCTCTGAAACCTCTTTTGTAAAAATCCCCATTACATTCTTCCTGCTGAGAATACAGAAAATAGACTATTAAAAGAAAAGCTATGTGAGTGGTACATCTTTTCTGAACATCCCTATTCCTTTCTTTAGGCAACTTATTTCCCACACGTCTGGCATGCACAGTGGGAGAGTCTCCCTAAAAGGGCTGAAAGCAGATGTCCTTCACGCAGATTACTCCCCTGGGCTTAACCCTGGCTCGGGGTACACACAACAAAACAATGGTTCTTAAGTGTGTTCTGCCAAACACTAGATCCATGGGCAATTATTGGGTGTTAACCAAAAGAAACTGGTTCTGTGGTCAAATAAAATCTAAAAACACCAGATGAAACAAAAAAATCAAGGGGTGGTCTTTTAGCAGAACTTATCAGAGTTTTTAATAACGTGATGTGTATTGTGAATCTCTAGAGGGAAATACTTTATATCTCCTAGGCATGGTACTACAGAATATACTTTTTTGTGGGGAAAAAAGATGTGGTTAATATCCTATAGAAATTATTTTATTTAAATAGCTGTCACGGAAAGGGCAGCAGAATAACTTTTGGATGGCAGAATAACTTTTTACTCTGGCCCTGGCCAAACAAGAATAATTTTTCACTTAATATTTATAAAGAGAAAAGAAGTAAAAATAAAGATTACAAAATAAATAAAATTCATTCAGCTTACAGAGCTTATGTGTAAGGTATATGAAAGTGAAAATTAGGAGGTTTAATAGCAGTTGTCAGTTCCTAAAACCGAACATATTGATAAAATATAGGTCTAGGAACCAATATTTGATACCAGAAAACCAACATTTTACTAATTTATTCAAATAGTTAACCTCATTCACCTTAAAAAAGAAATACTATTTTATTCCAAGGTACTTAAAAGCACTCAACTCTTTTCTACTTAAAAAATACTGTAATGCTTTAAGAGCAATCATTCAAGACAAACTATTACTGAAGAACAGTAAAAACACATTAATCAGTAAAAAGAGGCAATTCTTTCTTAGTGACAATGTTGGCAAAATAATTACTCCAGCCATGCCAAGCCCTTTTTTCTTACCCTCTGTGATAGATAACACTTTATAATTCTGTTTCAACATGATAGAAAAGCATATGCAACTGCTTAATTGCATTCAGAGAACTATTTGAGTCCAGCCATCGTGGCCCATGTATTATTTGCACATTTTCGAAGTATTAAAATGAGAAATGCAAATTTAAGATTAAATATCTTTAAAACCAGTATAAAATACTACCTGGAGAACAAGTAAAAATACATTCCAACAAAATGTTGAATTTAGATTACTTAATATAAATTTTTAATTATCTATTTTCTGCATTCTCCATCAGTAAGCAGACAACATATATAACTAATCGTTTTTTATCATCTCCAAAGATTAGGTATATGGGCTGTATGGACTCTGAACTTTCTATTAATACAAAAACCACTAAAAAATTAAGTTTCTATTATAGCCTATTCAACACAAATCACATTATCCTATACTTTTTTGTCAACAACTTTGGCAAACCTAGTCTAAGCTGTGTGGACTGGTGGTAGATGCTTCTGTGGGGAAAACTATTATTTGTTTATCATTAAATTCCAGTTTACAACATAAAATCCTTACCTGCTACATATAACAGGTGGAGTTAGGATCTGAGGGGATAAGTCAGGGGCGCTCTGAGTGTAACTTAAGGTCCTGTGAGAACCTAGGCCTTGTTTCGCAGTTGTGTTAGAAGATTCTGGAAAATGCACTGAAGAAATTTTGCTGACCGGGCTGCTGGCAGGAGTTGCTTGGAGAGGTGAGGAGCAGGGTGATGAAAGAGGTGAAATTTTAGCTAGGGCACCTGAGAAAGAAGAAGAGTTAAGTCAATAAACAAATGTCTTTGAAACGCAAAATTGCAACTCCTGAGCTTCACCAACAACCATGTACACGCTCAGGCCAGTGGGCTGGCCTCTTGTGCATGCCACCATCTGGAGACAGGGTGTGTGGTTGGGGTGTCTCCACAGCATGAAATGGGAGTGATGAATCATCACGAAAAAATCGGTGGCAATGTTGGTGCATCCAGCTAAAGCCTTGGTGTCCTGGAGTAACTTCAGGACAGAGGGATATTATTTTCTCTTCCCATTTTTGTTTCTTCTTGTCATTCTGACACAAAAATAATAGTTAAAATTTTCTCATGTGTTTGCCTTCTCTTAGGTTGTGAAGTTTTTAGCAGGAACAAGATCTGCTATTGTTTTAAGCATTAACTGGTATCTGGATCAGAGTTTGGCAGGCATCAAATGGTTAAAATATGTACATAAGGAAGATACATTTTTTAGATGCAATTAACCTTCTTAACCATTCACATATTCAGTGAAATGGGACCTTTTTGTGTGAAACAGTACTTTAATCAAAATAATTTTTGAAGAAAACATTTTAAAATGAAATATGATCTATTTCAGATCAAACAATAGGCCTAAAGGTTACATTTCAAGTGCTGGTATTTGTGCCAAACTGTCTGTGTTTACTCTAGATTGTGAGAATTTTACAGGATTCTGGCTTAGATTTCAAAGCGCGGCTGTTGGAAGACAAGGACGATATCTTTTGAAGTTACTCTCTCCCAAACATAGAGAAGGCAGCCTGCACTTAAAATTGAAACAAAAAGAGAGAAATAACTTTTGAACAGCTACCTGATTACTGGTTTTCATGATTTTATGGCTGAACGACCTACTGTAGGGTAAATGAAATGCAATCATTAAAATTCATTCTCTATTTCTCACCACTGAAAGGAAATTTACAGCCAC
The DNA here is from genome assembly GCF_020740605.2 of Lemur catta. Classification (NCBI taxonomy): domain Eukaryota; kingdom Metazoa; phylum Chordata; class Mammalia; order Primates; family Lemuridae; genus Lemur; species Lemur catta. The sequence goes on from NC_059133.1 coordinate 81,206,148, forward strand.
GGACTTTCACATCATCAAATGTTGTGTGTGGTTAACTAGCATCTGGCTGACAGCAAAGTTTGCTTCCAGGGACTAGTTCCCTCAAAAGTTTGATTTGTCACACCCAAAGGTTTTCTGGCCCACTGAAAAGAACATTAAGCTTGTTGAAGGGTTTTTATAATTTTCTTTTTAAATTTCTTGTTGGCATTGGTATTTGTTTTGTTTTGTTTTGTTTTAAAAGATGGGAAATCTTATGCTTCCTTTGCTTAAGCATGGAGAACAGCAAGCCTTCCTCGCCCTTTCTCAACGTTTCCATTGTTGACTCTTGATTGACAGCTTGTCCCTGCTTTTATACTTAGCAAATGAAACCACTTAGACCCAGAGAGTTTAAAAAAATCTTCCCAGTGTCACACTACTAGCAAGTGGGAGAAAAGAGAGTGAGCCCAGCTATTCTTAGTAAAATGTGCTCCATCAGCCAGAACTTCTATCAGAGACTGCTCAAGGGGGAAGAAAAACCCATGATCCATGATCTATTAGGCAGCATCTGTATCGCTCTTTACGTCATGCCTTATGGTTTTTATTTTTATTTCCATTTCTATTTAAAAGATTTAGCTACTTTACCAAAGATACTGACAAACTCTCACATTGCAGTCTCCTGAGCCAAAAGTAAATTAAGTTCACTAAATTTTTAACTCACTTCCCCAGCCAATGTATCATTGTGTGCAGCAAGTGGGTTACATGTGTGCTGTGAAGTATGATATTAAATGGTTGCAAATTTAAAAAAAAAGAAAAGAAATATATTATTTGGAAGCTCTAAAGTCAATGTTTAATTTTATCTCCAATATTTTATAATTAGATTTTCTCATTATAATTTTATAAAATAAAGAAAATCTGTTTCACCAAGCTCTAACTCCTTTCTCATTTCTCCAATGCTATATAATATTATGGTATACACAAATACTATTACACATATATAGATGCTCTGATGTAAACAAGGTTGGAAAGGGCTGCTCTAGTTTAGACAATTTTTTGGATTAAGGCAGAGACTCCAGATAATCTTAGATAGATAGGCAGTGTAACCATTAAGGAACTGAATTCTGGCATGATGTGGCATAAAGGTGACCAAGGTATTTGCACTAAGAATCTCAGTGATTTATTCACCTAACAAATATTTATTGTGTGTCTTTTTCCAGGGTTGGCACGGTGAGTCAAATAAAATCCCTGCTCTCATGGAGCTCCCACTCTTTTAGGGGAGACAGGAACTAAAAATTAAAAATCAATAAAACAGAAGAAAGAAAAGTTGAGAAAGTCAAGTAATTGCAAGCGATGTGAAGAAGAATAATGCAGCGTAGAGGATAGAGAAGGACAGAAATGCTCTTTAGATAAGATGGTCTGGGAAGGTCTCTGGGGGGGGTGGGGGGGGAGGAGGTAAATTTTGAACCGAGCCCTGATGAAATAAGGAAGACATTTAGACAAGTATCTGGGGAAAGCATGTTCCAGCAAGAGGGACATACCTGGGGATGTCAGAGGATCAGTAGGAGGCAGGAGGAAAAAGGGGGCAGAGAATGGGGTCAATGAATGGGTCAGAGAGGTTGCTGGGTAAGGCTGGAGAGGGCTGGGTAGGTCCAGGGCTAGGTTTTAACTGCTATGTCTTAAAAAAAAAAGAGATTCCTGCTAGGCATTGCTTTAGACAATTCTTTAACTATACTGATAGGAAATTATGAATTTTGGACAGTTTTCTACCACTTTTTTTTTTAAAGAGAACTGCAGTTCACAGCCCATGGGAACATTATCCATTTCTGTCCTGACTCAATGGGTTTTCTGAAGGCAATTTATGAGAAGAGTGATTTTTTTTTTCATTGTTAATTTTTAATAGCTGCCAACTGATAGTCTCAGAGACATGCAATTCACTCTCAAATATAAATTTTAAAATCTACATAGCTATTAGAATTCTTAGAGTTATGGATTAACCGAATTTAAACAAATAAGCAGACTTTCAGACTCCAAACTTACTGCCTGGGATGAAATTTGAAATAAACTTGTAACACAGGAGAAAAACTTTGCTTTTATAGCACTACTAGTCTACATATTTTGAACACTTCTAACAAACAAAAGTCTTGGCAACAACTATGAGAAGCAGGGATATATTTATTCTGTAGGTGAGAAGATAAAGTTATAAACGTATAAATTCTTTTTTTCCAGAGCCAAACTACTATTTTTCCCAGTGTGCATTATTGTAGTTTGCTTAAAGTTTAAAAAACAGAATTAGGAGTATTATAGGAAGTAGATACGTATTTATGTATATTAGTCTTCAAATACATGGAGAGATAAATGCAGATAATATTAATAATCAAATTTTCTTTCTAGAAAGGATAGACGACAAATAAATTATTTCAGACTCTGGAAGAGGATTCTCCAAGAAAATGGTAGGGATAACCTTCTTCACAAGTCTTTTAAAACAGATATTCTAAGACACTTTAAGTGTAATCATGTCTAAAGTTGGAGGGATGACTGTTACAACCTCTGAAAGTCTCATTTTATGTTGCACACTCACACACACACATGCAAATGAAGGAATTTAGGTAAATATGCATTCTCTCAAATACACTTATCTTCCTTTTATATTTGAATGATTTTAAGAGACTCCAGCAAAAAGACATAGCTCATGAATTATAAATCTTTGAATTATTCAAACTGCCCTAATATGAAATGCTTAAAATTAAAATACTTAAAAAAAATTAAAAATATAACTTTAAAAATAAAAGTCTAAAATACCAACTCCTTTGAGTAATTGAGCCTTATTCTTTGTTCCTGAGAGCATGAGAAAATGTGTGAAGACGCAAGGAATTTTGGGCAATCAAAGGGAGAAGATAAACAATATTGGAGGGAAATTATTTAAGTGAATCCATCTGTTTTGTGCTATAAAACTCTCTCAGTTTAATTTTAACCGAACAAAAGGGGAACCAGCTTGTCTGATAAATACATGCCTCTTTTCCATGCCCACATGAAAATGGTCAGCCCTAATATTTTTCCAAAACAGAAAATGTATTTAAAGTAAAGAAAATGCAAAAAAAAAAAAAGGGTCACAATACCATAATTAAAGTTCTCTGTCCATTCAAATTTTCTATAGAAAGAACTCAGTCTAGTTTACAAGTGTAGAGATATCTGTTATCACTGTAATAGGCAGCCCAAACTCACAAGAATCTGAGAAAGAAATACTGCAAATGCAATAACTGTGAATTAGAGGAATTTTTAAAGCAGGATGACATCACAGTAGCTCCACATGGTCAGTGACTCATACTAGAAAAGCAAGATTAAAAATGTGCATTTACATTTAAATCTTCTGTTTTATGCTTTAATCAAAAGACTCCTATGTGATTTCATTTATTGATTTTATATTAGTAATTCATAATAATTGGTCGTGCTTCAGCTATTTAAAATTAATGCTGATTGATTGAGCTAGAGGACACACTGTTTACTTGATTTATGCAAAGGACATATTTCACTAGTCCCCTCTGGAAACAAATTATTTATCATTTGGTTTGTCTATTCATTTCTTTATATTTGTCTGCTGTTCTTACATTCCTCCTCAGACTCTCTTCACACTTAATTTGAGAACATTTGCTTCTACTCTTTACCACATAAAGGAGTTTCTCCCAGCCTCTTTCCACGTAGTATTGAAAACCAGGTGGCATCATAGTCAATTGCATGAAACGGGGCACCCCTACCTAGCTCCATCCACCCAAGCATGCCATCAGCCCAGGGGAGCAAGGGCTTCACAACAGAAGGGCATGTTTGATCACAGAGCTGTAATCTCACTTTAGCTCCCTGATTCTTTTTTTTTTTTTTTTTTTTTTTTTGAGTCTTGCTTTGTTGCCCGGGCTAGAGTGAGTGCCGTGGCATCAGCCTAGCTCACAGCAACCTCAAACTCCTGGGCTCAAGCGATCCTACTGCCTCAGCCTCCCCAGTAGCTGGGACTACAGGCATGCGCCACCATGCCCGGCTAATTTTTTCTATATATATTTTAGTTGGCAAGCTAATTTCTTTCTATTTTTAGTAGAGATGGGGTCTCACTCTTGCTCAGGCTGGTCTCGAACTCCTGACCTCGAGCGATCCACTCGCCTCGGCCTCCCAGAGTGCTAGGATTACGGGCGTGAGCCACCGCGCCCAGCCAAGCTCCCTGATTCTTGATGGATGCTTTTCTCCCTTTTGGCGGACTTTCAGGGATCGATTTAGTTGGGTTCAGCATGCATAGGATATAGGTTATTTTACAATATAAATATTTAGCTCAACTCTGACAACAGTTTAAAGGTGCTACAGTGCTAAATCCCCTTCAAAGTAATCACGATAGAAATATCTTACACACTTGATGGCAAGAATGGAGGGTGGGTCTTGCATTGCCTGTGACTCTAATTTCTACTATCTGCACTTGTGGTATCTTATGTGGACATGCTTTTCCTTTTACATTTTGCCCTTTCTTCTTGAGTGTAGTCATATAAATAGGGGAACAGGACACAGGAATATAAGGCTGTTTTACCATTTGCCCTGTTATTGCCAGTGTCTGCCCTAACTATAATTTCCAGCTTCTTGACTTATCATGTTGATTATTTAACAATGTTTATTTTATTATCTAACTGAAGAAACTCAGAGAGAGAAAACCAAACCCTTCCATTATCTTGTACTCAGCCAAAGGCCAAACCAAAAAAATCCTAACTTTTAATTATGTCAATTTGTCTTCAACCTTTTTCTACTATGAAGTCATTAGGACAAAAGAAAGAATTCAGGACTAATTTTGTGGCCTTGGAGTGCTTAACATTTCTGTGCCTCAGTTTTCTTATTTGAACCCCCTTTCTGAGCTACACAAAGACACAGAACACTTAAATTTGTATTTCATCCCTTGAGTTACATATTGTTTGGTATTTTAATTCTGTCTTTAAAAAATCTTTTAAAAACTACCCATGAATCCGGAAACACTACTATTTATGTGTATAACGTTTGTTTGGATTGACTTGTGGTTTTCAATTTGATTTAACATTTTTATTAGATTTCAGACTTTTCTCTGACATTTTTCTTCTTTCTAGAATACGTTCATCACAAATTCCTTTAGTGAAGATCTGGTAGGCGGTCAAGTTTTGACTTCTCTCAAAATGCCTTTTGTGCATTCCTATTCTTCTGAGATAGATTTGTGAGGCACACAATTTTAGGCTGATTATAATATTCTGTCAGAACTTTGAAGAAAATTTTCTACTATGTTCTGACTCTGTAGTTTTGACAATTTTGCTCTCACCTTGACTACCTTTCCTGAAAAGGTAATTTATCTTTTTTTCTGGTAGATTTAGGATTTTTATTTGTTTGTTTTGTCATTGGTGTTGTATAGTTTCATCATTTTGTGTTTATGAGTGAATTTATTTCCATTTATTAATACTTTGCTTCTCTTCAAGTATTTTATGTCCTTCATCTGCTACTAAAATTATGATTATGTATATCAGACTTTCTAATTCCTTCTCTTATACCTCTTAAAATCTTTTATATTTTCCAGTGTCTCATCAGTATTGCATTCTGGGTGATTTCCTCAGATCTTCCTTCATCCAGTCTATTAATTCTCCCTTCAGTTGTCTATTATGCTATTTAATCTCTTTCCTTGATTATATTTCCAAAAGTTTTATTTAGCTACTCTGTATTTATGTATTTTCTCACTGTAATTATTTTTTTATAATCTCATGTTTTTCTTTAAATATGTAAATTTTTAAATTAAATGACATATTTAAATATTTTAGCATTTAAATATCTCAACCCTTTTAGAGATCTAGGAATTTTGTTGTTGTTTCTGTTAACTCAAACTCAAAGTGTTTCTGTGTGTGTTTACTGATCATGGTTGTAACTCCATGTTTGAACTTGATCTGTTAAAAAATCTCATAGCTCTTACCTGGTGATGCTTTCATTCAAAAATTATCTGCACATATTTTTGTATGGAGTCAAGGGTCCTACATGTAGACTTAGGACTACTTTAGTGCCCCTTTAAGAGTCCCAGGTTTAATGTGGAATTCTCAAATTCAGTTCCTCCACCTTGCCGGAGTCCCAAATGATTCCTCTTATCAATTAGCTAATCTGTATTTACCCTCAGGGTGATCTCTGCTCCCAGTAAGTTACTTACCTGGTCGATTTTGCTTTTTGGCCTTTACATGCTTAGCTGCCTACATTTTCCTATATTGCCTGGCCCTGGTGAAAGCTCAATTTTGTTTCTCAAGTCATGAATGACTTCTAAGTCATAAAAGTAGAAGGCTTTTTTTGAAAAAAAAAAAAAAAAAAAAAAAAAAAAAACTAATTGGTTATTAGCATAGTCACCCAAAGATATCTGAGTATAGTACACCCTCAGAATATTTCAACATTTAAGGTGTGATTTACTGTGACTGCACATTCTGAATATGAACTCTGCTCCCCAGCAAGTTACTTACCTGGGTCGATTTTGCTTTTTAGCCTTTACATGGTTAGCTGTAGGCAGTATTTGCCTACATCATTCTACATTGCCTGGCCCTGGTGAAAGCTCAGTTTTATTTCTTAGGTCATTAATGACTTCTAAGTTATAAAACTTAAAGAACATTTCTAAAGAGCAGACAGGACCAGATTAGTTGTTGGAAAATGAGAGTACCTTTAATGGTTTCTTTCAGTAATGTAATTCCCATAAAATCATATAAAAGAGCTATCAAGGAAAAGCACCCCATTCTGAGGAACTAGGTGCCCAGAGAGAAGGGAACCTCATAAAGGTGAGCCAAAATCCTGTAAATGGTTCTTCCCTTCAGCATTATTTACGGACTACTGGCATGGAGCAAGAGGCAAGGATCCAGGCAGCAGGGTGTGGCCATTAGGGAGGCAAAGCCAGCAGGGCTTTTAGCAATATCATGGGGCTGATGACATAAAAATTGGAGTTCGGCACTGCCATGGCAGCCAGAACTTGAATGTCTAATATCTCAGAGAGAAACGGGCAGTTTTCCCCTTGAGCCATTTGGTGAATTCTTAGGTTGCTAAAGACTCACAAGATTCAGAAACTAAGCAGTCAGTTATTGACAATTTCATTAAAGTTTTCTATACTACTGAGAAGTGAAAACTTGGAGTTAGAACCTTCCAAGCAGGAGAGGTCAAAGTAAACACCCCAGGTTCTCAATTTGTAAAACAGGAAAAAGAGCAGGAGTGACTCCATGACAGGTTGGAGCTCCTGGAATAGGCCTAAGTTTCGGTTTCCCAGACGGGGGTCCTCTCCTTCCCTGAAATGATGCTGATAACAACCAAAAGGTCCCCAGACTTGGAACCAACCAATCAGAAGCCAACATGACCTTAGAGCCAACCAATCAGGAGCCAACATGATCAGCCACTCTTGAAGGAGCAAATGAACTAAGGGAGGGAGGGGGATGGTGTGTCCAGCATATGTAACCTACTGAAAGGTATAAAAGCTTAATTTTTACCCCAGGGCGGGGTCCTGGTTCGTGAGGAGGCCACTGCATTGGTGCTCTGGGACTTGGACCCTAGCTTGAGCTAGCCAGTAAACTCCTTTGCCTTTTGCAGCCTCTGTGACTCTGCCTCTCTGTTCCTGAGGCCGAGGGAAACCGGTTCTAACAAATTGAGCTTCTAGGAGAAGGGCAATTCAGAGACAGAATCTGACAAAAACTGTATCACGATTTTGAGACAGCATAGACCCTGATCAAATGAGATAATCTTCCCACAAATCATTTCACTTTCTGACCTAAAACTTTATTATTCTTAATTTTAGTATGCAAATTTTTTATCATAGCTCATATATAGTAAATGAAGCATTTCTTTGAACTCATATAATACCCTACTCTTGGAAAATAATTTTTGTAAGCACCACATGTACTTGCCATCAAATTGGTTTCACTGATCATCATCTAAGAGTACATATAGGAATAACATTGATTGGGTGTCGGGCAGATGTGGGTGGGGGAGGGGATTGGTGTATACATATATAATGAGTGCAATGCTCACTGTTTGGGGGATGGACACGTTTGAAACTCTGACTGGGGGGGACAAGGGCAATATATGTAACCCAGACTTTTGTACCCGCACAATATGCTAAAATAAAAAAGAAAATTAAAATAAAAAAGTATCAAACCATACAAAAAAGAAAAATAATTTTTGTTTAACAGACACTAAAACCTGAAATTTCTATTATAAAATTGTAAGGCTGGTGGCGGGCACCCCTCCCCTCCCTAATGGAAAAAGAAGAAGCCCCCCCTGCTTCTCCATACCCGCCCTAAAGCTGAAACAAAGAAATTCCTCACTCTTCCCGCGGAAACCTTCCCTCCAAAGAAACTCCCCTCCCCCAGCCCTAAAAAATGTATATAATACCCAGACTTCTGGGTGGTGCAGCTTCTCTGGTTCCACTCATGGGACCATGAGGCTCGCCCGGGCCCCTCTCTTGGGACCCGTTACCTCCACCCAGGAGTGCCCCAATAAAGCCTCTTTACTTATCCCTTTCAACTCTGCTGTCTTTCTTTCTCTGTCGGCCACTCCAAAAAACCTTACATTTGGTGCTGAAACCTGGGAGGGTGCTTTGACTTTTGGCTGTGCCTCCCCTCCCGTGGACTCCGGTCTTAAAACCTTATAATAAAAATGATTCTTCCTGAGATTATCCTTAATGGTAATAGTGATTCCTATTCATCCAATAAATTCTCGATAGGAAATCTGGTATGGTAATACTGAAAGAATCTGTATCATTACATAAAGTGGAAATTTAAATAACTAACTGGTTGTTGTGGCTTTTTTTGAAAAAATAACTAATTGGTTATTAGAACAGTCAAATCATAGACATGTGAATGTAGGGCACTCTTAGAATATTTCAACACTCAAAGTTTGGTTTACTCTGTGACTGCGCACTCAGAGCATGAACTCTGTTCCCGGTAAATTACTCACCTGGTCGATTTTGCTTTTTAGCCTTTACATGGTTGGCTGCAGAAACAGCATAGGACGAAGTGAAGGATCTGCTTTTAGTGAGGGTCATCATTGCTGGGTTATTCCAAGAATCAGGACTAGCCGCACTGCAAAGACAGAATTTTTAAAGAAAAATGAAGCAATTATTCATCAATTACTGGGGCGAAACTTGCCAGAATCCAGCCATCATTTTCATAGTGGACTTGCCAATCTGAGTGCTGGGTCAAGTTCAGTGACAGAACCATTTTACTTCCCAAGGACAAGATTATGTCGACAATCTGTTGCAGGGATACAGTAGTCATTTATTGTGTATACTGGGTTAACAAAAGAGGAAAGACAACGTTTCTGTTTATCAAATTAATAAGAATCAAATACCTTCTTGTTCTATTTCTATAATCATATTCCTCAAATTTCCTAAAAGAGCTTTGCAGATTCACTTATTAAGGTAAAGAAGATTTCAAATTAGTTGGAAATATCATAATGCTTACTTTGGTATTATTATTTTTGGTACATCCATATTTAAAAGCTGAATACCTATAAAATCATTCAAAGATAATGTTTTTTTTTCCAGTGTTTACTTGTGGAGGAGTTAGCAGCAGGTCATTAGCCTATGATTTCTCTTTACTGACGATACCTTAAAGAGAAAGTGATGATCAGTCAAATCTCCTTGTAAACATGACAATGAGGGACCTGATGCTAAACATACTGATATTTACTAGGAGAAAGGCAATGGAGAGTCTTCATCTAGGGAATGCTTTGACCAGGATGTACTTGGTCTGTCTAGGTTGCTTATTGTAAATAAATCTGGAATTAACAGATCTATGGAAGGTCAGAGTAGATAATGTTACATACGCCATGTAATTACTGGGAAATTTTGGAGGTATTTCAAGGCAAAATTTTTCTGCATGTATTGCTCAAAACCTTACATGTTAAATCTGAAAAGAATCTATCCTAATTTGGGAGAGAAAAGAGTTTACGAAGCTGTATTGACAATCTTGGACTGCTTCAAAAGAAAAGTGCTTGGTCTGTGTTTTGTTAACACCTGTGTCCTTTCAAGCACTAGTAAATTTGGTACTGGGTAAAATCTATAATTTGCATAAATATAATTTGACAATTTGATGTTGTGCCAATCTTAGATTGGCACTGTAAGCAGGATGTGCCTGGTCTGTCTGGGTGGCTTATTATTAAAAAAAAAAAAACCAAAAAACTGAAATTGATGGAATTACGGGGTCATGGATCTATGGAGATTGCCATATAAGCTGTATATATAATGAAGTATAATTTGGGGAGGTTCCATAACCAAAATGGTTCCCTCTGTGCAAGCAACGTTATGCAAGCATTGGTTAGTACCCTGCATGCTAAATCTAAACCAGAACGTGTGCTAATGTGGAATAAAAGGACTTTCTGGGGACTGCAGTAAGTCTCAGACCTCTCAAAGGGGGAGAATGCTGAGCATGTGTTTTGCTATCGCCTGTATCCTTTGATTATGAGTAAATGAGGCAATGGGGTAAGATCTGCAATTTGTGCTGGGGCCCATTTGACACTCTAACACTTGTAGCATCTCATTTCTTCTCTTTTTTCATCTTCAGAGAGATGTTTCTTCAACTATTGGCCAAAATCTATAAAAACTTCATTCTTTCTCCTTACTTCTGATAGCAGTTTACCAAAAATATCATAAGAGATGATTTGAAATGTGGAATGAACTCAACAATTATCAAATATAATTAAGTAAAGCAAAGAAAATATTTGTTTCATGTCCTTCTTACAAATTTCATCCTAGATATTTCACAAATGCTTGGAATTTTAGAAATAATAAGATCAAGGAAAACTTTAGATCTAAAAAGAATAACAACACTAATTATTTCTTGGTGGTGTGGTCCTTTTCAACTCATTTTGCTGGATTAACTTGATTAGAATTACAGTGAAGAAATTTTATGTAATGTATATGTAACCTAAATGTTTTCATTTCTGAGTACATTATACAATAAATAGGTTATTACTTTTCTATGTAGATTTTTTAAAGACTTTAACATTAACTAAATTTTTTAACATATCAAAAATATATATTTATGAAGGCCAGTTCAACAACTATATTATTTTTTTTCAAATAAAAACATTTAAAATGTGCTCATTTTTAAAAGTTTGTAAAGGGCAATAGTCGCGTCCTTTTAATGTATGGGGATTTAATGAACTCAAGATAAGTAACATCTTAGCCACATCTATACCATTCTTAATGCAATAAATATTAATTTATTATATATTAATACAATATAATACATCAATACATTATTATATTTATATATATAAATACATTATAGTTTACAGGCACTTTCATATATTGCTTTATGTGATCCTCACAATAGTTTTCAGCATTTCATTGCAGCTTATTTCCTAGTTCCTGTTTAGATCTCAGGAATATGTAATAATTTGGATTCTGGAGAGGAAAACAGCCTAAGGAAATCTTCACTTGGTTTCTTCATGTTGACACAGCAGAGAAAAATCATCTATGTGCCTGTGATGAAAGATCTCAATCCTCCCTTATTCTCCCTATAACAAGTCTGAAAAGTCTTCCCAGGTAATAGTCTCTTTTGTGAAGTTTACAGCTTTCTTTTGGCCTAATGTACAGAGGCAGGGGTCAATTCCAAGGTCAACTGGGAATGACTTGAGGTATAATGTATTTTAGCCTTTTTTATTTATCTGAAGCCTATTTTCTTAAAGCACCTACTTGCATTCTTCCATCTAATTTGTCCCTCTAGTTGTGCCATAGTTCCCCTTTTTCCTAATGATCCCTTGCAGAGGGCATGGAGGCTCCAGCAGGCTAAAGACTTGCCTCTCGGGACACACATTTCTAAGTGGTAGAAAAAAAAAATTACCCAGGAGTAAATTTTCCAGCTGTTTCCCTAAAGGAATGTAAGTTGTGAACTGTTTCTAATTTTTACTTCTGACTCTTGTTCTTCTTTTGATCACTGTAGTCCTCAAAGAGCCCCAAGTAGAAGGATAGATATGGAAAGGATGAAATAAAAGGGCTAAAGGGAAGAAACTTTAGGGCTAAAACTCAAGTCAGTTTCAAAATCAATCAGCAGTTTCAGCAATATTTCTCAGTAAAGAGGGTTTTAACTTTGGTTTATAATCAATCAGGGCCCAAACTAGTTGTATTTAATGGTGGTACTACTGCCACTTACTTATACATGGTTTTCCCTTAAAGGGCTTGAATTCTCTTCAGCGTGAATTTCATTTCTCCACAATGGTGAAAAACTGTATCACTTTCAGATTTTTATATCAGGACTTTTCACAGGACAGTGAAATTAAGAGATAGTAAGTGAGACAGTGGGAAGAAGTATACCCAGCCAGACAAGACATCTATGAGTAGTTTTAGGATTGAGAGAATGAGAATGAGTGGGATCATACACTGTTCTTTATCTCTTTTGAAAATATGACTCTGAATATCTATTTTATAAAGCAGAATGACAAGATCCTTGGGAGTTAAGCTCATAAAAGTTCTTGGAACTTTCTTCCATGTCATCATTTCAAGTTTAGCCCCCAATGTCACTTAATTGACTAAGAGATGAGAAAAGGAGAAGTGAGATTTGACCAGAATTAACAAAGAATAACAAGACATCTAAGAAGGCAGGAATGGAGTTTTGGTAGAGGCATTCTATGGAATGAAAATCATGACTCATTAACTATACTATGATAGGAGACTTGGCAAGGTGTGTTAGTAAAACAGGCACCCTCTGTAATCATATACACTGAGAAGATAATTTGGTTTCTTGAGTAATATTTAACTATATTACTATTAATTACCATTTATCAGTATTTGCTGTTGTAGAAATTGACAACAGTCCACATTTTTAGAGAAAAATATTACCAATGACATCCAATTCCAAACTTCAGTTAATGTTCATGGAACAGTATATAACCTCCTTCTTGTGGTAGTATTTAGAAGTTTTACACAAGTCTAGTAATAGAATGGAGTGGAATAATACAGATACATGAAAAAATCATTTGAGTTTGCTTCTAATTCTACAGGTTTATTAGAACACAAACATTTATAGGAATAATCCATTAAATATTTTTAATCAAGAAAGCACAATAAGTCAGCAGTCACTCAATTCTTATCATTTGAAAGGTTTCCATTTTTCTGCCAATCTAAGCATGGTGCTTTATGTACATGTGAGGCAAAGATCAGGAGAAAATTACTCCTCATATTGTTATAATGTAATTCAAATAAGATTTTTTTTGGCCGGGCGCAGTAGCTCACGCCTGTAATCCTAGCCCTCTGGGAGGCCGAGGCGGGTGGATCGTTTGAGCTCAGGAGTTCGAGACCAGCCTGAGCAAGAGCGAGACCCCGTCTCTACCAAAAACAGAAAGAAATTACCTGGACAACTAAAAATATATATAGAAAAAATTAGCTGGGCATGGTGGCGCATGCCTGTAGTCCCAGCTACTGGGGAGGCTGAGGCAGTAGGATCGCTTAGGCCCAGGAGTTTGAGGTTGCTGTGAGCTAGGCTGACGCCACAGCACTGACTCTAGCCTGGGCAACAGAGCGAGACTCTGTCTCAAAAAAAAAAAAATAAATAAATAAATAAATTAAAAAAAGATTTTTTTTTTCATTCTTTAGGTCATTTATTGAACTGATAAATATATATATATATGTGTGTGTGTGTGTGTGTATGTGTGTGTGAAAACCACGAAATCATATGGTAAATATTCTCATAATTGTTAAATTTAAATAAAGTATATTTTAATCCTAAATAGAAAAGGACAAACACAATAGCTCCCTTTAAAAGCACTTCTTTCATTAGCTATTTTCTGCAAAATTCTTTTTTAGATCTTAATATTACCTTTTCTTTAGCTTTGGTAATTCTGACTTTTTTTTTTATGTCACTTTGTGAAATTGGAACTCATAAAGTTTAAATTATCGAATGTTTGAACATATCAAGGTGTTTTTAGGATGATGACCTACTTTTGATTTGCTCCTTTGCCTTTTGTATGAGGCTAAAACGGGTAGTCTGGGGGGCTGGGACAATCTAACATCACCTGCAAGTGTCAGATTGGATACTTTTGATTTAAGGGTCTCAGTAGGAATTTCAATGTAGCTAAAACCTTGCCCTTCCCAGGCAAGGTCGCAGTGGCAAATCACCTCAGGTCACTCTTCCCACTTTATATTTAAGGCCCACAAAAGACTTTAAGCCTAATTATCTGATATCAATCTCTATAGTGTTCTGCATTTAAACCATACACCTTTTCCATTTTCAAAGCTAGCATCCAGGCAACTGTAATTGATCAGGCCTTCCTTCTCCTGTAATCTATAATTCCTTTTTGGTAAGTGACTTCACTAAGAGCTATAAAACCAGCAGGAGCATTGTCTCACCTGGATGAAGGTGCATCGTGCAGTTTGATGCTGGCGCTGCGGTCCCTCCGTACCGGTGCAGGCTCCAGGGTGGGCAGACCCGTGGCTGAGGTGGTGGTTGTCCACGTCGAAGAAACTCGTCTCAACAAGCCTGGGGGCAAACTCCTTCTCAGGCGCTAGGAAAGAGCGTTGATTTTATTACCAAGCATACTTTATATCTCTTTTATGTAATATAATGTAAGAAAATGAGCTTTTAATTGGAAGGCAATTGATAAAACTATATTGGTTGACTATTACCTATCTAAAATTTAGGTGCTTAGAAATGTCATAAAAGACTCTCTGGCCAAAATGAATAAATATTATAAAGATAACATTTTGGGGTCTTTATTTTGATGCTTATGCAAATATGAGATTATAGAGTCAATTACCTCTGGGATAATTTTATACTTATATATGTTCAACAGGATTTACATACCTATATACACGTATCATATTAGTTATTATGAGAAGTTTTTCCTCAAAAGTCACTTGTTTGGGGCATGGATTAATCTATATCATCTTGTACAGTAGTCCATACTGCTAAGTATTATTAATTTTATTAACTTGACCTCAAATGATAGGGGCTAAATTTAAGAATGTCTTTCTTTCGCAAAATACACCACTTTTCTTATGTTACTGTAACAGACATCAGAGATATGGGTAGAGTCACTGGCATCAACTTCTCATGATAGGAGGCCCTGCTGGCTGACCTGCTGTTCCCTCTCTTTATCATTTCTCCTCCCACCATGTCCTAAATGGCTCGTGGGTCAGCTCGGCACTGAGGCGAGAGCCTGGGATCACCAGGAGGGACACCAGCACTCCAAAGAGGGTGTTGACCTTAAGCAGGAAAGTGAAGGTATCCTCCTAACACTCCTTCCGCAACAGTCCTAAGAGGCAGAACCTCAGCCCACTTTGATTTGTGGCTAACGACTCCTAGTAAATAAACCGTGTAGGCAGAGTTTGCAAACACACATGCTGCTCTTCTGAAGAAGGTAAAAACTTTTAAGTATACGGCACCTTGGAATTCAAGAACAGCTCAGCTACTAAAGTTTCCAGTGTCTCTTGAAGATCTGAACATGCATCTTCGAAGGCAATTCAGCAGAAAGAGGAAAGGTCAAACTGGTAAACACCAGGTTTCTTGCCTTAAATCTGTCACTGACCTCAGGTCTGATTGAGACCCGAAGGAACCAGTTAATCTCTCTTTCTTTCTCCATTTCTTTACTGTCATTTCATGCTTAGGTATATCTTTCTTAGGGAAGTGGGCATTTGATATAAATGGAAATGATATAAAAACATAATTGTCCAAGTTATGAAGATCACATTCCTGAGTTAAGAGAATATCACAACAGGAGGAGTACAGATTTTATTAATAATGACCACCAGCTCAAGGAGACAATTGCTTGTTTACTAAATAAATAACTGTGTTGAATGTACCAGAGACCACTGAAATTCTGGTATTTTTAGCCTTTTAATATGACTTATTTTTAATTAATATTGAGGTCTGAACTGGGTGCATGATCCTATTCCTTATAACTTACTTCTGTAGAACTCAAACCTTATATGTAAAAAGGACTGTATATTCTTTCCTATTTTTATATATAAGGTAAGAGTTTATATAGATCACTAAGACCATCTTTTACTTTAAATAAGCTATAATTAACTAAAACCATTCTCAGTTCAAAACTTGTATTTGGAAAAGTTATGAGACTACTTCGAAGGATATCATACAAAGAAATCAAAGAGCAAAGGAATCTTAAATTTTACAGGGCAATGGATTTTAAACAGAATCTGCACTAGAATGGAGCAGGGATTTTTGCTTTTTTATTCCCCCTGCAATATCCTTATCACCTAAAACAGAGCTTGGCACATAGAAGCAAAACCTTCTTGCCAGTAAAAACTTCTTGGAAGTTTAAATTACAAAGGCAATGTAAAAAGGTAAATTTTCTACTTACAGAAAGCTGTCAAGTATAAAAACAGAAGTCTTTATGTTTAAATTTTTATTACTTTTGTCTCCATGACCAAACGTCTTGCCCAGTCACTGAAGTGAATCTGCAGATGAGGTTGGGAGTGACAGGAAGGAGACGGAGAAGGAGTGGATTAACCCTTTCAGGAGCATGTCATTAACACCTACCTTAGTAATAGCCAGCTTGTCTTTTTCAGCGCCCTCTTCAGAATCGGAACAGGTATAGTTTTCACTGAGGGAAACGGGATTCACTCTGGGCTTGTGGATGGCCTGGAAGGTGAGCTGCGTGCTGAGCAGGTTGCTCACAGCCCTCAGGGACGTGCACACGTTGGGTGGCAGAGACGGGTCTGCGAGGAGGTCGGTAATGAGGCCGTGCGCCTCGCCCATCACGGCGATATCCACAGTAATGCTGGTTCCTGAAGACTGAGACACCAAACCAAGAGAAGTCAGGTAAGAAAAGGCCTGAATCTGCAGACACAGAGATAAATTGGACTTTTTCAATAAACGGAGTGGATTCTGGAGTACTTCAGTACTGTAAAATTCGAATCACCTAATTCAAATTTTGCTAAAATGTGTCCCAGCTTTCAACCCTTTTCATGTTCATGGCACATTTTTTAATGCTAGAACTTGGGGAGGAGTATAGCATATTTGAGGCAATTAAAAAGATAAACACTAGTTTTTAAGAGGGAAGAAGTTTCAGAGAACTGGAACAAAACTTCCTAGCATTCCAGATGAAGAGCTCAACATTTGACATGTATGTTATGTAGAAATTTCATTCTGAGTGTAACATTCATATACCATAACATTTTAATTTTAGTAATATTAGTAATATTTTAATGTGACACTTGAGCCTGGTATGAGGTAATTTTTCAACAAATATTAGAGATAGACACAAAAAGCAACTCAATTTGTGTTCAGATTCACAATCCGTCTTCTCTTCTTGTGGTTGTTAAGAACAGATCTCTCAGTTTTGGGGATTCTGTGGCACGTATGTTCTATTCTGCTCAACTGCCAATCCAAACAGAGCCGTTGCTCTGCACCCACTGCAGAAACGAAGAGCACAAACAACAGGGGTCAGGAATGCGCCCCACCCTGCTGGCCAGGCAAGAAGACCTGCAGGAAGAGGTGGCACTGAGGGAGAACTGGGGTAGGATGAAGGCCAAGAGGTTGATGAAGCCTAAGACAGGATGCAGAGAACTGTTACCATTGGAAAGTAGCCAGAGTGGGAGGCACCGGGAACCCTCATAAATTAAAATTGCAGAACCCAGTGAGTGATGAGGGCTGCAGGTTCTGGAACTAGGCTATTCAGATCCAAGTCCTCACTCCTGATCACTCTACCACTTTCTAGCAGTATGATCTTTGGCAAGTTATTAAGCTCTGCCTGCTATGATTTCTCCATCTGTAGAATAGATATAATAATAACCATAGCAGTCCCAGAAGGTAATTATAAAAACTAAAAGAGATAATATATGTAAAACACTTAATATTGAGCTGGCAATTGTAAGTCTTTAATAATGGTAATGATACAAATAACAATAATTCTGGGTTTTTTTCAGTAAGAAGCTATTAGAAGTTTGGCTATATATTTGGAAGAAAATAAAGTTTAATCATTCTCTCACAGTGGACTTAAAAATAAACTCCAAAAAGGTGAAAAACTTAAATGTATAAATTGTAGGGTTATTAAAAGACAATAGAGGGGGCTATTTTATAATCGTGGAATTAAAACCTTTAAAAGATAATGTGAATTCATAAACTGCCAAGGAAACATCTGACAGGTCTGACTAAAGAAAGAGAAGATGAAACATATCCAAATAAAGAGCTTCTAAAAAGCCAATAAAGGACAAAATTGCATAAAATAAATAAATAGACAATTTACACAAAATATAAATACTCAAACATATAAAAAGCTACTCACCTCCCTAATAATTAAATTGCAAATCAATAATATAAAAACAACTTTTGCTTACCAAAGTGGCAAAATAATAAAAGATCGATAGCACCAAACATTACCAATGAGTAGTGAGGGAAAAATAATCCAATATTTTTGGAAGGAAATTTTGCTTAAGCTATCCATTTGTAGTTTAAATGTATATACTATGTTCCAGCCAAACAAGTAGACATCTGGTCCAAAGAAATACTTCTACGTATATGTAAAAATACAAAAACAACAACACAAATGGTATAGAGTGCTCTGGTAACAACAAAAGAGTGTGGTAACTACTAAATGAATAAAAACAGGGAAATTGTTTTTAAAAAATTTGTATTATAATTGCATTATAAAGTTGTATATACACGTTTAAAAGATTTGTGTACATCCATAAATAATTACTTGGAACAATGCTCAGAAAATATTGTTCAATGGGGAAAAAATAGTTCATAGAAAAAGTGAATGTGTATTATTTTTGTATTCAGAAAAATATCATAATTACGAAAACACCCAATATCCATGAAGATATCTAGTCTTCATGGATCCATTATTATAAAAACTACAAGTAATGGATAAACTGTTCTTTAATGGTATCATATAGAACAGTTATGTCTTTTACTGCTAGAATTACAATAATAACCATGATAATAATGGTAACAGCTGATATTTATTAACCACAAGTCTGGAAAGTAGGTACTATTATTAACTTCATTTTTATTAGTCACCAATAACTTGCCAAAATCAGATAGCTGGGAAGTGAAAATACCAGACTGCAAACACAAAGACTTTGATTCCACAACTCAACAGCTGAACCAGTATACTGAAATAAATACCAAAATTTTTCATTTTGTATTACTAAATATGTCTGTAATTATTTAATACATTATTTAAGCACAGTGCCTGTGTTTTCTGCTCATAGGCCTAAATACCTCTTATGAATCAATATGAAAATTTAAATGTAATTTTAACATTCTTAGTATATATAACCATGTATATTTCATATATGAACCTACATTGTCAATTTTGTTTTTTCCAGCCACATTTTATTTACTTTTAAAATAAATTCTATTGTTTACATTTGAGGTTTACGACACTATGTTATATGATACAGGTAGTAAAATGGTTACTATACTGAGGCAGATTAACGTGTCTAACATCCCACATAATTACTTTTTTATGACAAGAATAGCTGAAATCTACTTATTTAACAAAAACCTCAAATATGACATCATTTTATTAACTATAGTCCTCATGCTGTACATTAGATCCCTAGACTTGTTCATCTTACATAACTGCTACCTTGTATCTTTTGATCTATATCTCTTCATCTCCCCCTGCCCCGCCCCACCTCTCCCAGCCACCCCTGGAACACTGTTTTATTCTCTCTGTATATTTGACTTTTCTTTTTTTCTAGGTTCCACATATAAGTGAGATCATATAACATTTTTCTTTCTGTGTCTGGCTTATTTAACTAGCATGATGCCCTCCAGGTCCATCGATATTATGGTAAATGGCAGAATCTACTTTTTTTAAGGCTGAATAATATTTAATTATGTGTACATATGTACACATATGTGTGTATGTATTTGTGTATATATACACACACATATATACATTACATTTTCTTTATCCATTCATCCACTGATGGATGCTTAGGTTGTTTCCATATTGTGGCTATTGCGAATAATGCTGCAATGAACATGGGAGTGCCCATGTCTTTCTGAGGTGGTGATTTCATCTCTTTTGGGCATATACCCAGAAAAGGGATTGCTAGGTCGAATGGCAGTTCTACTTTTAATTTCCTTAGGAACCTTTATACCACTTTCCATAACAGTTATACCAATCTACATTCTCACCAACCATGTACTGTGGTTTCCTTTTCTCTAAACCCTCACCGACATTTGTTATCTCTTGTCTTTTTGATAATAGCCATCCTTATGGGTGTAAGGTGATATCTTATAGTGGTTTTAATTTACATTTCCTGGTGATTAGTGATGCTGAGCACCTTTTCATGTATCTGTTGGTCATTTTTATGTCTTCTTTGGAGAAATGTCTGTTTAGGTCCTTTGCCCATTTTTTAAATCATATTATTTTTTTCCCCTTTTGAGTTGTAAGAATTTTGTATAAAGTTTGGATATTGACCCCTTATCATATATGGTTTGCAAATACTTTTTCCTAGTCACAGGTTGCTTTTTCATTTTATTGATTGTTTCCTGTCCTGTTCAGAAGCTTTTTAGTTTGATACAGTTCCATTTATTTATTTTTACTTTTGTGGCCTGAGCTTTTGGTGTGTTATTCAAAGTCATTGCCAAGGTCAATGTCAAGGGGCTTTTGCCCTATGTTCTCCTCTAGAAGTTTCATTGTTTCAGGTCTTACATTTAGATTTTTATCCATTTTGAGTTGATTTTTTGTGTGTGGTGTCAGAAAAGGGTCCAATTTCATTCCTTTGTATGTAGAAATCTAGCTTTCCAGCATCATTTATTGAAGAGATGATCCTTTCTCCATTGTGACCTCTTGGTGCCTGGGTTGAAAATTAGTTGACCACATATGTTTGAATTTTTTTCTGGGCTCTTTAATATGTTTCATTGATGTGAATGAATGTGTTTGTTTTTATGTCAATATCATACTTTTTTGGTTACTATAGCTTTGTAATATAATTTTAAATCAGGAAGTGTAGTGCCTCCAACTTTGTATTTCCTTCTCATTATTTCTTTGGCCAGTTGGACTTTGTGGTTCCATATGAATTTTAGGATTGTTTTTTCTATTACTGTGAAGAATATCATTGGAATTTTGGTAGAGATTGCTTTGGGTAGTATGGACATTTTAGCAATATTAATTATGATCCATGAACAGGGGATATCTTCCCATATATTTGTGTCTTTTTCAATTTCTTTCATCAATGTTTTATAGATTTCAGTGTACAAATTTTTCATCTTCTTGGTTACATTTACCCCTAGGGTTTTTTTTGTTGTTGTTGTTGTTGTTAATATAATAAATGAGATTGTTTTCTTGATTTCTCTTTTTCAGTTTGGTCATTATTGTATATACAAATGCTACTGACATTTGTATGTTGATTTTGAATTCATTTATTAGTTCTAATAGGTTTTTTTGGTGAAATCTTTGGGGTTTTCTACATATAGAATCATGTCATGTGCAAATAGGGATAATTTTATTATCATTATTGATTTTTTAAAATGTTCACTAAAATGCCACTAAACTGATTAACATTCAATTTTAGAAACAGGTATTTTTAAGTGCATCTCTAATCATTATGCTTCTAAAAACTCACCGAGTGTGATAATCTGAAATAGTAATGTTTATTCCTAGCCATGTGATTCTAATAAACTAACAAGTCACTGCACTGTTTCCATAAAAATTTGAAATTTTAAGTCAAACTTTGTTTTTAGGACATAAATTGTTACGACTTTTTGACAATGAAATAGTTTATTCTTTAGTAATTGATAATTAAAGAATTTTTCGTAAAATGTTCTCAGCAGATAAAATCTACAAATATGAAAAAAAAGTAGAGCATGTCCGTTGATAATTAAAATTAGGATTTTTTAATAAATTATTGGTGAGAGGAAAAGTCTTTTTATAATTCTCTAATTTTGTGTCTTTTTAATAAAACCTTTTCTTTAAAGTAATAGCTGTATTTCTTATATACACAGAAAAAAATATTAATAGTAACATTTTAAAAACTTTAAAATAGAAACAACTGAAAACTCATCCTTATAAGTCAATGTTAGTGTTACATAAGAATTTAGAAAACAAGTACATTATGTATTTCAATGTTACTGTGCCGTAGCTTTTGTGAAAGCAAAGGTCCTTCAGTGAAAACAAAAGCAGCACTCAATTCAATAAAAGAAAAATTATCCATACTGCAATTGGCTAAGAAAACAAAAGGAACATTTTTACTGGTAGTAAAAAACATCTCCTTACTATTAATAAGTCAGGTCAATGCTTTATTGATTTTCTGATTCAAGAACAGATTTGTATAACAGTCAAAAGTTACATCACACATAAGAAGTTATCACCACTTTTTGGCTCAAACAACTAAAAGCTTCAATGAGGCATGAAATCTAAAATCAACAATCAGATTGTTTGCCACAAACCTGCCAAGTCTAACCACACATGAAATGCTGAAAGATGGAAAGATGGGCTGGCTGCTATTTAAACAAATAGAGGCAAGCTATTAATACAAAGACACTGGCATGTCTAGGGAGTCTTTATTAAGGAATTTCAAGGACGGGGGCTTTCACCTGTGGATAGTGGGTCTTATTTTAATCATACACAAAGTAGGAAAAAATTATGTGACTCACAAAGTGTGTTTCCATGCCTATTAAACTTTGAAAAAATAATGTAATTAAATTTCAAGTATACCAATGATACCCAGAAATATTTCCTTTAACTGGTGAAATCTTAGATAGTGATAATAAATACTAAAGGTTAGGTTTATATAAAAGCCACTTTAAAGACAAGTCTCACACTAACAACCTGAAATCATCTCTGAGTGCAGTCATGAGCCACACTGAGCACGGTTGAGTCTTGTTACTGTGCAGATGATCAAACAAATCTCTTTTCCTTTAAAAAGAAGTTACCAGGCAATAGAAAACATTCTACTTCAAGGCTCTCCTTATAATAAAAATATTTAGATTTAGCATTGAAGAAAATGCAAGTGTAATTCCCTGGACACTATTTAAATGACAACCAAATCTGAATTGCCACCTTTAAATAGAAAATCTGGAATCTGTCTGATAAACAGTGGGAGAAAGTGCAGTTTTATATACCCAACCAAAAATAACTGATTCTCTCGGCAAATTCACCATTTTCAACGTACCCAGTTTTTAAACAACTTCCTTTTTCCCTTTATTTCCACCCAGTCTGCTTTACTATCTCCAGTATGTCCTATCTAATGCTGGCTTTAGACTTTCACAAATGTAAACAACCTTGCTATATTATGATCTAGACTGCTTCCAAGTTACTATTTGTTGTAGACCAAAGGTCCAGAAAATTTGGGGGCA
This sequence comes from Lemur catta, assembly GCF_020740605.2. Lineage (NCBI taxonomy): Eukaryota > Metazoa > Chordata > Mammalia > Primates > Lemuridae > Lemur > Lemur catta. The sequence goes on from NC_059133.1 coordinate 81,229,373, forward strand.
CAGATAAGTTAAAAAGACAGCAACAAATATACTTATCATCAACATTAAATATAACTCTTAGATTAGACATGTATCTATCAACTCAGTTATAGAACATTTGTTTTCACTGTTACTACTACTATGCCAAAAACTTTGAAATTGCAGTACTGGTATGAGAAAGGGGAAATCTTTGAATATGTCTCGGGGTCAGAAGGAATTTGCACTATACAAAAGGCACTGAAGTTTCTAAATTCTCATAAGGTTCAAATTATAAAAAATTGTAACAAGTAGGTCTATGTGATCAAGTTACTAACAGAATGTAAAATAAAATTACATATCTTTAATAAACATGTCAGTGCTGTGTTGGGTTTATGTCAAAATATTATTCAGAATTGGCAAATTTCTAAAAGATAAAATCTTTAAGAAGGCTTAGGAAATAACTATGGGAACAAGGTACAGGAAAACAAAAAGCAAATATACATCATTTTACTTAAAGAAAGTGAAGGTGGTCAAGGGAAATATCAAGGACTGGGAAAACAGTAGTGTCAAAAGAATTTTGTTGATTAACACGATTAGGGAAATAATCTAGCATGAGGGGTAAGGGTGAAGATAGTGCATCCAATTTTTGATAAATTTCCTTTGAGGTAGCACCAGTATAGTCCAGTTACATCTCTGCTTCCTATATATTTTAAAGCACAGATTAATTTGTTAACTTGATGAAATAGGTGGATATATCCCTGCCCAGAGGCAGAAAATGCAATAACTCTCAAGTCTTCTGACTCAGTGAACAATCTGGTGTGTCGTTTGCTTTGGAAATTAATTTATTCTAACTGGAGGAAAAGGATTAGAAGCAGCACAAAAGCCTCTCTTCATAAGTCTACATGAAACCCAAAGATAGGTCACAAATGCTAAAACGTTAGAATTGAGAAATTATCTAGATAACCAAGTTGAAATGCTATATGCCTCAAATTAGCCCACTTAAAAAAATATTTTAGGTTTTATGATGGTTTCCAAAACTGACCACAGGGTTCCTACAGGCAGTACTGTATCCACTGGAGCACTCAGGCTCTCTTCTTCTGAACTCAGAGAACTGGGCTAGATTTCTTGAAGGTCCCTTCCAATTTTGTAAGTTTAAATCATTTCATTATGTAATATATATATACACACACACACAGAAGAAAAAAGGAAATGATTTTAAAATTATTTCTTGGCATCACTAAACATTGTACAGTTTTTTAAAAAAAGATTTAAAAATTATTATATAGACTTAGAAAAGTCCTTGTTTAATTAATTGCTAATCTTACTCAAGTTCTACCTTATAACATTATTAAGTCACTTACGCTGTTTTCTTCGTATGCTAAAATGCCAAGCGTACACTGAACGCTCACAGGGAATAGACTATTCTCTGGAACTTCCAAATATTTCCCCTCCCAATAGTTGAGCTGCACATTTGCCAAGTGTCAGTTTTGTTTGGTCCCACATCTGTTTACGCCAGTTGTATCTGTCATTGTAAATTACATGTGCTAACAAAATATCTATTATAAACTGACAATATCTGAGTCAAAATGGAATTGTTTCCTTTAAAACTAAGTTGAATAGATTTACATAGACTTCATAAATAGACTTTATAAAGGTGAGGCCCTAAAATTGGATTTCCATTGAATTAGGTAGGGGAGATACAACTGTAAAGATTCAAATAGGAAATCAGATCTGAAAGATTTTCAAGTTAGAATGCCTCCAGGTTCCTAAGTCATTTCCATTATAAAGAAACTGAAATTGAAACCTGCACAATGAAATATGGGTGTGGTGTATGTAAGAAAGACAAGCTGAGACTCCAATCAATATAGCAGACACATACTTAAGAGAAATATTTTTGGCTTTTCATCAAAAGATATGTGGAAAACTGCACACTTGTATGTAAGTTAAAATACATTACTAGATGGCTGGGCGCGGTGGCTCTAGCCTGTAATCCTAGCACTCTGGGAGGCCCAGGGAGGAAGATCGCTTGAAGTCAGGAGTTCAAGACCAGCCTAAGCAAGAGTAAGATCTCATCTCTACTAAAAATAGAAAAAATCAGCCAAGTGTGGTGGCATGCGTCTGTAGTCCCAGCTACTCGGGAGGCTGAGGCAGGAGGATCACTTGAGCCCAGGAGTTCGAGGTTGCGGTGAACTATGATGATGCCACTGCAGTCTAGCCAGGGTGACACAGGCATTTTTTCAGTGTCAGAAAAAATAAATAAATAAATAAAATAAAAAAATAAAATAAAAAACACATTACTGGAAAATATGGAAAATTTGTCATATTTTTATGATTCTCTGCTTTATAAAAATTTTAAATGCCCAGACCAATCACTGGTCCTAATTATGTCCATTAAGAGGGCTCCATAATAGTTTAAACTCAACATTTCCTTTCATTTGAAATGAGATGTAAAATAACAGCTCTGTCAAAGCTATTCATTACCATTCCTACAACAAGAGATAAAAAGTGAAGCTTGGTTTGTGAATTGGCATATGGGGAGCAAAAAGGTACAAGTGCCTATTTTCATCATGTATATAATTTATAAGGTTGTATATGTGAGAAGTTGGAAAGCAAAGTTTTAAAAAGTTGGGATATGGGAGAAAGTTTTATTCATCCATCAGTATCAAATATTTATTTTATGAGGTAGTACATGGGGTCTTTAACAACATAAGATCCGAAGGCAGTTGCCTGTATTCAAATTTCAAATCTGCTAAGATTCTGGGAAATCCATTTATCTCTTTATCTTTTGTTTTTTTAATCTCCAAACCAGGGTTCACAGTAATACTTACTGTGTAGTGTTATTGATGATTAAATGAGATCATGTACATTAAGAGCCTTGGTAGAGTGGTTGGCCCAAAGTATATGTTTGATAAATATTATATTAATATATATCAACATTATTGCACCAAAAAAAACTGTGTGTGCAAAAGAATGCACATTGTTCATGTGGGTATTTGTCATCTGTGTGTACTGGGCCAGTAGTTTCTTTACAAATAAAGACAACATAGAGGTATGATTTCTCTACCAACAAAACCAAAATAATAAAAGCAAAACCTTAAATATTTTCACCTCTTATTAAAGGTGAACGTAGTCACATATATTGTACTTTCTACTCCAAAACACTCATAATAGTTCAGAGATTAATTTTAGGCTCTTAAAAAGTGATTGTACAAAAGTCCTGGTTTCAGTTAATATGGTTGATTGCATTGGTATGATTTATAACACACTATGTGAAAAGAATTTTAAAAGCAGGCATCTTAGCTCCATTGTTGGAAGTATTTTTTTCTTTGTATTTAGTCATCCTGGGAGGCACCCTGGGAGGCAAACATAGCATGGGAAGAACATTCTCAGGGTGAAAAGAGAGTTGGGATAAGAGAAGAATAAACAGTACAAGAGATGACACATAAAAAGGAAGGAGTCACTGGGATGTTTCTTACCCAACTTGGGTCCTCAATGCTGGGAAAAGAAGTGTGATGGGTTTTTGGAAGTTGTCTCCTACATCTCTATAGCACAGTTTGCCACGCTGCCCCCTACAAATCTTTCCTTGGGAGGCTGCCTGTGACACCAGGAAATAGTATCTTATTCTTTTATGTACTAAATTACTTTAGAAGATGAGCTGGTCTCGATAAAACGATGTTTGGTATATCACTGGTTCTGACCTCAGAGCCAGCAAAATTGCATATGTGTTTATACTTTCATAGGACCCATTTATAATTTTAGACTTGAAGTTGGTTGGGAAATTTTTAAAAAATGAAATCATGTGAAAATTTTGCAGTAACTCATTGTAGGCTGAACCTTGGCTAAAGTCCATCCTAAGGAAGCAGATGTTTACGTATTTTAAGTTTCTGGCAGGGAATATGAGATTACGTTTCGACTTTCTCCTTAAGATAATATATTAATATATGTACAGTAGGAGGGAAACATATAGGGCTCTTCATCAAGCCGCTTTCCAGCATCTCTGTTGGCAGGTCCCAGTTGAGATGCGAGACATAGCAGACATTAGCAGTTACCAGAATTCTTAATTTCCTTCTCTTTTGATGTTCGAAGAGCATTCCAAGTCACCAAGTGGGATGTAGTACATGGCCTTATGTCCTTATATACTTCCTTACAATCTATCTGAAAACAAGCCAAAAATGGTTCAAACATTCCCTCTGTTTATGTTTTGTAAGTACTTTCCAGAACTAGCAAATTCACCCAACAACTTGAAATTAACAATTATCATAGAATATGGTTTTATTATTTAGGGAATAAAACAAACTTATTAAATTGCTTACTCTAGGAAGCACCCTATCTTTGAGAAGATAACCTCAGCTGCCTTCCACTTCCAGGCTGGTTCTCTCTTTCTCCTAAGTAGAAAAGATGAGGTAGCTGGCACAGATGTGAGGAATTCAGGCAATAAGCAACTCACATGACTGCTCACAGACATCAATGTGGAAGGCTTGGTTAGGTATGAATTGTCATATAAATAAAAAGATCATTTCTGTAAATGGAAGAAACAAGGAGCAAAGAGAACTTACCTGGACTCTCTGATGTGAGCATGAGTTTTTAAATATTGTAAGATCAATTAAGAATCTCTGAAATAAGTATGAACTCAGAAAGTTAGTGAGTTTTAGGTGGTCTTTTGTTTGTTAAATATCAAGAATTGCTATTAAACTTGAACTGGAAGCTTCTGTTTGCTTAGGTTAAAAACAGTTTCAGTGAACAACAGATGGCAGTGTTCTGCTTTTTAAAGACCTCTACTTGTCTAAACCTCTCTTTTTGAATGAGTGCTGCTCCCTCATGAATAGGCAGAATTTCGTTTCTTTTTTCACAGAAAACAAAAATAAACTAAAAAAAGAAAAACTTACATAAGACTATGGTTAGGAAAAAAAATTAAAATTGTGTTAATATCCCTCAGAAGCATTTTTATAGTGAAATTGTAATTACATAATAATTCATCTACATTACAAACATTTTAGTTCTGTCACCCTTCTCCATTTTTATAAGGCACATTAGAAACATGACCCATTTCCAAACATAATTTGATTAATTTTTTTTTGACATGTCTTTTTCTATTGTTATTAAAATAATCACAACACAAAAAACATTAAAATGTACATAAGAACACAACGGTTTTGGGTTTTGTGAGGCTTCATTGGAATTTGCATTATCTGTGTTAACACTGAACTATTTCCTGCCTAATATGCCATGGGTGCTTATCCAGGCTACTGATTTGCCTCTACTATACTTAGTCCAGGATAGCTTCCCTGGACTGCTGCAGGAGCATCCAAACTCATCTCCACGTTAATGCCTATTGGGGTATTCCTTTACTTCATACACTGGCAGCACCAAAACCAAAAACAAACAAATGAAAAACCATGGGTGCTATAACTTCCAAGAAACGTTGTATCTCTGACCAGTTCTTACATGTATTTATAGACCCTCATTGACTAGCACTTGTCATAGTTCTCAATTCAACTTTTGGTATGTCATTATGTGATGGTCTGTCTTCTTCCTTTAGGCTGAAAGTTGGACAAGGACAAGGACAATGCTAGGTTTCATTCACCTAGTATAGCATCTAGTACTTTTTAGGCACTCAATAATATGAGAAGTGATGAATGCATAAGTAACATACTCTAAGCCTCCAAAGATAAATACATTTCCTCTCTCCAATTCATGCCTTATAGAAATGTAAAAGGACAAATACAGTGTTCAAGGTATTAATATTTCCTTAAATCACTGTATTTCTGGAAGCCATCTTAAAGCATTCAATCTTCTAACACAATTTCATGTTCTAATCTCACACTTAAAATAAAAAAAGATTTTGAAAACTGTTAGACTGGAATACTGGAGTCATGAAGAAAAATTAGACTTAACAAACTAATTCTAGAGTAAGTACTATCCAGAAAACAGTGAAACTGCCAAGGAGAAGTTATGGTACTACTGATAGAGAAAGCAACTCTACAAATTTTTCTGTAATCCGGTACATACCTGAAAAGAGTGAGCAAAGGATTAGGGTGGATGGTGAGTATTTTCTGGATAAAGGGTAGATCTCAACAGGACTGGAGATAAAGAAAGATTGGCCTTCTGGGGACAAAGTTCAGGTGAAGTACAGAGTGCTTCTGGTTGAAAGGATGAGTCTGGAGAATTTAGAGGGAGTAGAGCATGGCAGAGATGTGAACCACATTCAAGAGCTTTAACTCCTAAGGGCAATACGAAACAGCTGTCGAGTAGTGACAGCATCAGAAGGCATGGAGAGAGGAGTCAGGCTGACTTTCAAGATCATGGCTTGGGAAGATGGGTAGTTAAGATTCTTTCATGCATTAGAAATCAAAGGAGAAGGAATCAGTTTTGACTGGCAGGCTGGGGTATTCACCTTTGAATAAATATGTGGTGTCCACAGCATGATTCTAGTTGCATATCAGGCGAGATGTGTGGGCTAGAAAACATATTTGAGCATTGATGACATACACATGGTCATTCCATCAACACGCCGCCATGGAATTGTGTACAGAGAAAGGAGAAGTGGACTGGGGGCAGAGCCATAATCAATACTGACTTTTAAGAACAAAGCAGAAGAGAAACCCACAAAGGAAAATGGGAAGGGACAATTGAGAACCAAAAGAGCAGAGTGTCAAAGGGGCCAAGGAAATATTTTTGTCAAGAAGGAAGGAGTGGTGAGCAGTGATCAGGGCTTGAGAGATTAGGAAATTCTGGAAAACGTCCATTAGTTTAGTATCTGGAAGGTCACTGGTAACACTGGAAAGAACAGTTTCAGTGAAACTGAAAGACTGGCTGAGGTTGGCAGCCACACTGCAATGAATTGCGCAATGAAAGAAAGAAGATCATGGAAACAACTCTCATCAAAACTAGCTGTAAAACGGAAGATAGGGTATAAAGTGTTGAAATGTTGAAGGGGAGAGCTCACTGGAGTGAGAGGTTTAAAACTCAGTAATGACAATAGGATGATTAACAGATAAAATTCCAAGAGAAGTAAGTAAAGGGGAAAGGAAGATATCTTTTCCCTGATAGTGGTAAGAAAGGGGAATGTTTGTAGATCTACAGGTGAAAAGCTAAAGGAATTCTTAGACTTTGACTTTTATTTACTCTGTGAATTAGGCAGAGAGTTTGTTCCTGAGAATCTGATGTGGGCAATGCTCAGGTTAGAGGGATGAAAGAGAATGAAGAAGTTTTGAAAGAGGAATAAGAAAGAGCTGGAGAGATTCTCAGGCAATACCGAAGGCCCAGCTGAGGTTAGAGACTAGGACTCCAACCTGTTGCTTGTGTACTTTCCGGTGTTACTTGGCATACAATTTCACAAGGAAAGGCAACAAAGTGAAAACAGGAGGAGTCTGACAGATAGCAAAGAAAGAAGACAAGCCAATCGGACTGGAGATGCTGGTGAAATGAAAGATCAGGTCGAGAGAACGTAAGCGAGGGGCAGAGCAGAAATGCTGGAAGGAGCAGGAAATCAAACATGGGGTGTTGCATGAGAAGGATGGATGCAGGATTCCATTAGCAGACTGGGCTCTCGGGCATGGAAAGTTTCTGCTTTTCATTAGCAGAAAATGAGGTTGAAAAGGAAGTATGAGGCCAGATTTCAGATGTCCGTGAATGAAAGACAAAATTTTCTAATTCTATCAATTGGTAATTGAGTGCTGAAAGATGTCTGAGAGGGAAAATGATGCAATCAAACAGTATGCAGTGCTTGAGGAAGATGAAGGTGTGGCACAGAAAAAGACAGATTTGGCCAAGGCAGCCACAGTAATAAATGTGGGAAACTAGGACACTTGTGGCATGACCAGGAAGGAAAGAGTGAAAGTAACCTGAAGGAGAATCATTTGCACTTATAAACTGATGAGATATGGGGATATCAAAAATGCAACGTACTTATGCTACAGGTTTCTTTACTCTGTCTACAATATTCTCTCAGTCTCTTTCAAATCTCTTCAAGTGTCCCAGGCCTCACAAAATAATATGTGAAAAATTCACTTGTGAGTGTATAAAATCCATATTGGGTCTGACCAACTGTCTGAGAAAATGTTCTCTTTTTGATACCTCCTGGTAGTTGCCCTCCACAGTGTCAAAAATTGAGCAGGGTAGATGCTTTTAGTAGCCCCAAATTGTTTTAATATAACATTAAACACTTCATAAATGTATTTTAAAAACTCAATAAATTTTATTTTCTACAATTAATCAAAGATACTATAAATTAAATAATAAGCTTTCCAAACTTATAAATAGATCAAATTTCAAAACACTGTAAATCAAAGGTTTTGGAACACGGAATGCATTTTTCTTTTAAAGAAATAATTTAATAAATGGTTTTGAAGTTCCTGACCTAGCTCACAAAACCACATAATAATAAGCACGATAGTATTTTTTTTATTTTCTGTTGCAAGTGTACCCCATTTCAATTATGTTATAAAATTAAAAAAAAATTATCAATGGTGTGGTTCAAAAAGGGAATATGGAGGCACTGGAAAAATATCCATTTCTGACTCATTTATCCAATAAATAATAACTGAACCTCAAACAGATACTTGGCATTGTCTACACACAGGGCTACAGAGAGACAAATGAATCAGGGCTGCAAAGAGCTTGCCGTCTAGTGGAAGCCATTCAGGACAGAAAGGGAAAAAAGGATAAAAGAGGAAACTGAGGAAACCTGTGGGTGTATCTCCCTGGCCTCTGGTTACAGGGAGAGTAAAAGAAGTCGTTTCAAAGAGAAAACAGTTGTTTCTTAAAGTGCAGGTCTCAAAACACCTGACTCTGACCATGTGGTTCTTTTCTAAACAAACTTTGAAAATGGTCACCCTGAACTGAGTCACCATTACCATTCCTACATCTCCTCAAAGTCAGGTCAAAACAAAAAAAAAAAAACAAGCCAATTATCCAGATAAGAAAATTGTGAGAATGGAAAGAGACAGGTAGCAAACATACTCATTACTCAAATATAGAAACCTCTGATTTCTTCACATTTCCCTCAAGATCTTGAGTCCTTAGAACTCTCATAGCTCCAACACCTAAGTCTCACCCTGGAAACATGAACTTCAGGGCTCTCCAGCTTCTCTTCCCCCCAGTAAAGAGTAGGAAACTTGAAGCTCCTTTGCCTCTTGGAGTACTTGAGGGTCTGCTTCTTAACTGTTTTTAAGGGATGGGATGAGCTTATCTGTGAACAATTTTGCTTACAGTGGAGATGTGTACAAAATATAAACAGTTTATAGTATCATTTCTTGATCTGCCATTCCAGGATGCAACTTACAGTTCTAAAAAATTTTCATTATAAAGGGAATGACTTTTAAAAATTTGAAACAGTACACAAAAGGTTAAGTAATTTGCCCAAAGTTACACAGATAGTAAGTGGCAGAGGTGGTGTGTCAACTCATTTGGTCTGGATCTGAAACCCTACACTATTTATGACAGGGCTGAACAGTGGGTACTGTTCCTGTGTACAGCCACTTACCTTTAATGATAGGAAAATATTTTGCCAATTGGCTACACACTTTTCTGTAAACTCTTCCTCCAATTAATCATTATCTACTTAGGCTCTCATTATCAAGGGCAACTTGTAAACATCACCAGTAAACTCCGAGATTTCATGATACACTCCCTTCTTTCACACCTTTTCTGAAAATTTCAAATTAGACTCTTCCCAGAACTAAGTCTTAGGAAACCCCCCACTATTACTATTTCTTCATCAAGAAAAATGCCATGTGTTCTTTCTTCCCGTTTCCAATAGTCAAGCCAGATCATTCACCTTATTTACCATGGAAGGAACAACTTGTGGGTTCTTGTAGAGACCTCTGTTGCTAATAGGAAGGCATTTGTCTTCATTTTCCTCTTAGGTGGTAATGAAAATAAAATTTTATAATGTATCTGGCTATAAGGCTGGGTTAATTACTTCAGTTTAAGAAACTGGTTTCAGTTGTAATTTTATTATATTCAGAATGTTACAAGACAATTAAAAAATATGATTATCCAAAGATCAGCAGACATGGTGGCTCACCAAGATATTTAACAGGCAGATGTCGAGCAGGATCTTCAAGCATTTCAAAATGATACCCTGTTCCACATGTTTAGCAAGAATGTGTTGCTCAATAAAGGAGGAAATTAGGTAAGTAAATAAGTCATTTGGTCATAATGTTGAGTCACTCAGGATTTATGTCATAGATTTGTTTTCTTCTTGTGGACATAATTGCTAGTTCAGTCAATGCTTCCACATGCCATGGGTATAGCAATGATAGCAGATTTATGACACACAAAGAGCCAACAATTTGTAGAGATTCAGCACAAGTTCTTTAAGACAAAGATCTATGCAAAAAAAGACAAAGTAACTTCAGGTAGGAGACTTTTAGATTAAAATCTTATAAGGTTAATAAAATTGCTGCTTAAAAATATTGGATTTTTCTTTCCTGGGGATCAAGAGAAAGGAGGTATGAAAAAAATGGTATTGAATTCTTCTTTAGCTATGATTTCAGTCAATTTTAATTTTATTTCATCTTAAAATAAGGAGATGAGACGTGAAGTAGCGTGTGAAGGCTTTCATTAAAATATGCAATAAAAACAATCAAAGGTTTATTAAAACGCATGAACATAGAGCAGACACAATGAATCCTTTCAGGTGCTGGCTCAGATGGCAAATTAAAGACTATAAAATTAATATAGTGAGGTCTAACTAAAAATAGTTTTCAACTGTCTCCCTGATAGTGTCAATGTTTCAAACAAATAACTTTTTAACTTACTCTATTATCGGCCACACTCTACACAGGCTCAAAAGATTATAAGGGCTGCTGGATCAATTGACAGCCTCAGTAATCGTCTGTGGACTGTAACAAATTGATATTAATAAGAATATGTCCAAGGCCATTCATAAATGCCCCAATTCTGAACTCTCTTCTAAGCATATGTAGTGGATACCATGACTCTATGCCAATCATGACAATTCCAACCCCCAAGCCAGGATGCAGTCAAGGATGGGTAGGCTGCATCAATGAGAGTCAATGAGACATGGGGAACTTAGCTTGTGCTTCTAGAAAAGGAAATCCTTTCCCTACAGAAGGAAGCATGTTGCTGTCAGCAACCATTTTTGCATCACAAGTGGAATCAGCATTAGGGTGATACCAATACTGTAGGCAGTAGCAGAGTAGAGAGAATTAAAAAAAAAAAACCCTAGATCCATTATAACATTGCGGAGCCATTGAATTCACTAACCCTAAAGACTTCCCTCCTCTGGTCTTTTTTTTATGGGAGATAATAACATTTCTTTAGTGCTACAGCTAGTTGGAGTAAAGTTTTCTTTGATTTATAGTTGGAAATATAATACCCTAATACAGTCTATAATTTTTATCAAATGAATATGCAGGAAGTAGATAAATCGGTAGTAATGAAAATAAAATTTTATAATGTACCTGTCTACAAGTCCGGGTTAATAACTTTCAGTTTAGAAAACCGATTTTAGTTATAACCTTATCATATTCAGAATATTATGAGAATATTAAAAAAAAATACGATCATCGTAGGGTCAGCAGAACCTGGTGGCCTCTGAGGGTTGTGAGGTTGAGCACTGGCTAACTTCCTCTACCCGTGACCCACTTAGACACACCAGCACCCAGCACACGATCCATATCTGAGCCTTAGCTGCAAATTGCCACATGCCACACATCTTCAGTGTGACTTGTAATAATCAAAATGTTACTCGCTAAATCTTCCTTTGTAAAAGGCACTTTATGACATGTTCGCATTTGTGACCTTAAAGATGAGAGTTGTTTTATATTTATTTTCCACCCCCACAGCACTTCGCTCAGACACCAGGCTCAGCAAAAAGTGCCTTATATTAGCTCGTATTAATTTTCTTTTCTCCAGTTCTTCGTGGCAGAAAATATACAAAAGAAGTTCTCTAATCCTTTATTGAAGACTTTAATTTGGCTTCCTATATTAATACATTTCTGAATATAGATAGGACTTCACAATTCTTGACTTTCCCTATATTGTTGCAGCGAGCAATATTCTTTCTTTTTGTAAAATCCTGCCTCTGTACACTTAATTTTATCCTTCTAACATGGACAGCATATTTGTTGTTTCAATTAGTGTTTTTCATACTGAGCCTCTTTTCTCTCCTCCTCTCCTTTCTCTCAACCTAGAAACAACGGTTAGCATTTCCCGCTAATAAAATTGTTCTTTCATTCCATCTCAGATGCTATCCATTTAAAAAAAAAAATTCAGATCTATTAAAATGCTGAAAGCCCTTGAAGGAGAGCTCTCCTCTCACAAATTCTCTAGCAAATGTAATCAATATCTTAATTGAAATATCTAATGATGACATTCCTGGCTTTGTCTTACTTCACCGCCAGACGTTACAGACTCTCAGCACCACAGCCTCTTCCTCCTCGTCCCACCTGGCTTTTCTCCAACCTCTCTGAGAACAAACTCTCTGCCTGCCTTGCTGGCTCTCCTCCCCTCCTTAACTGTCACTCCTTTTCATTATTTTTGCTCTCATCTTAATCCATGCCCTTCTCTCCCAGGTCTCGCCCTATATTATAATGACTACGGCACCTGCCAATCTGTGGCTCCAACACGGACCATTCCTCTGAGACACTGGACAGCTCCACTCAGACAATCCATGGTATTTTACACACAGCTGTCCAAAAGAAAGTACTTCATCTCCATCTTCTGAAATCTTCTTTTCCTCCTGTAATTCCTGTCTTGGCTAAAAAACAAAATCACTCACCAAAACTAGACACCTTGGGTTTTATTTTTACTTAATTACATATTTTTTTTTGCTTTCTCACGTCCAACATCAAATTGCTCACTGGATCTAGAAATTCCTACTTAAGATTCTCTGTCAACTACTTTTTCCTTAAAATCCTTTCACTTCTACCTTAATCCATCTCTCATTATTTAACAGAAGGATGGCCACAACTTTTTTCTTTCAGTTTCTTCCTAACCACAAATTTGGTTTTTCCCAATACAGAGATATTAATATGCTGCTTTGCTTATTTTATGGTTCCCCAAAGTTACAGAACAAGATTCAACTGCTTGGCATGGTGTTAAGTGTTCTAACTTTTAACCCTTAGCCTCCTTTTCCCAGTTGCGTCTCCATATACTTAACTGATGTCTCAACTCACCAGCTCTCCCAGATCATCTCCCCAAATATGGTACCACAGACCCATGTCTTTGTTTATAGAGTTACTTCTGCCTACCACTTCATTTCTCTCTTATATGGGTATTTATAATCAAGATCCACCTTTAAAACGTAAAAACATTTTAGCTTCATTCCCAAACTGACACCAGATTAATCACTTCAGCCTTGAAGTCTCCATTGTACTTTGTTCAAACATCTATTATCATACTGTGCCATTACTAATTGTTTGTGACTAAATTCCTTGCCAGATTGTGAAGTTGAGAACAATTTTTATTCATTTTTATAATGTTAGTACTCAGCATACTGTATAAACTCAAAAAACATAATTATTAAAAGAATGAGCTCTAATTGCCTCCCAACACAATATCCTATTCTTACAAATGGTTCTCAAAACTTTAGGCTCTGAATCATTCTAATCAGTCTGAAAAGTGTGGCTTCCCTGGCCCCTGTATTCAAACAAGACCCCCTTGTAGTCCTCATGGCCTCCTACAGAGTATCATGTTACTTAAGGCAACTTCCTGCAATGTACACAACTCACTGGCAATCACAGATTCCCACCCACAATGAACAAAAAAGAACGTTGGAGAAAGAAGAGGCAGGGTGCACCAATCTCCCTGATTTTTCCTGAAGCTCTCTGTGGTTTTCATTAGTCCACTGCTTACTTTCAGAGCTCCTTTCTATGACTAGCATTCAAGTGTAGGTGCACACTTCGTAGAAAGTAGCTTTCCTTGTAGTAATGGCATGCTTACATCACTGGAAAACACCAGAACATGGAAGCAAAAAAGTAAGAGTGAATAGCTTTTGACTCATTGCTAACACAGCAATTTGGTGCCATAGTTTTTGAAAATAGAATGCTTGGATACGATGTTCAAATTCCTTTTATTTAGTGCAGGCTGATCATCTATATCTTTAAAGAAAGGTTAATTCTGGAGATCAATAGTCAGTCCCTCAGCTCCCTCAAGACAAATATTACCTTTTGAGCTTTCCACTGTAACCAGCACACAGACATCCCATTTGCTCTTAAAAGATAATATTTTTTCTTCCTTCTGATTTGAGAAGTTAAAACAAAAAGTCCTTTTAAATAAAAACCACCATCTTTAAACAGATGAGATTCATCACCTTTCCACAACACAACCCATCTAAGATTGTGAATTATTGCCTTTTTGCTTGGGAGACATACTGGTATCTGTGCTGAGATTTTAGGCATAAACTGAAAGTGCCATATTGAAAATTGTGTTTGTCATGAAGACGTTTTGTGGTAAATATTTTTGCTGACTAGTAACGATAAGAAATACTAGAAAGAAACAGCCGGAAAGGAAGAGTTTGTTTCAATACAACCCAAATACTCCTCACTGGCAAACTTGAGTCTGTAAAAGCAGCTGGCAGATAAAGCCCTGATATCGAAAAGGTAGCATTATCATCTAGCTAATGGCTAGATGATAGCAACCATTAAGATTATTTGTTTTCCTAAGACACTTGCACATGAATGTTTATTGCATCACAATTCACAATTGCAAAGATGTGGGATCAACCCAAATGTCCACCAATTCATGAGTGGATTAACAAAATGTGGTATGTGTATACTATGGAATACTATGCAGCCACGAAGAAGGATGAATTAAGGCCTTTTGCAACAATTTGGATGAAACTAGAGACCATTACTTAAGTGAAGTATCTAAAAAATGGAAAAACAAGCACCACATGCACTTTATATTAAATTTGGAACTAACCAATGAGCACACATGTGCACAGAGGGAAGTAAAACTCAGTGGAAATCAAGCAAGGGGGCAGCGGGGAGGAGGGAGTGAGCAAAAACCTATCTATCAGGTACAATGAGCACTGTCTGGGTGATGAGCACACTTATAACCCTGACTCAAGCATAACAAGATTGATGCATGTAACCAAAAACATTTGTACCCCTGTAATATTTTGAAATTAAAAAAAAAAAAGATTTTTGGTTTTCTTTACTCTGGGATTGCACTTATTAAGCAAACTTCTCATACTAGCATCTTCTTCTTAGCCTATCAACTCAGGTCATACCTTTTTAGATACACTCTCCTTTGCTAGGATATCCTTTATCTTCCCTTACTCCCATAGTCTTCTCCTAATCTCCACACCCCTATCTACTACCATCCAACTTCTCTACCAACATTTCTGAAAGAACAGTTAGGATTCGGTGCCTTCATTTTCTCACTTTCCACCCGTATCCCAAGCCACCGAAGCCAAGCTTCAAGGACAATGGCTGCAATAGCTCTTGCTATTATCACCAGTGGCTTTTAATTGCCAAATTCAAAGGTGATTTCTTCAGTCCCTGCACGACTGGACTTCTCCATATCACTTTAAAGTATCAGTGACATACTTTTTCTGCAAACTTCTCTCTTCCCTTAGCTCACATGACATCACACCCTTCCAGCTCTTTTCTTCTCAGAGCATTATTTTTCTGTCTCTTTTCTGGAATTTCCCCTCATTCCCCATCCCTCAACATTTTAAAAGCCAGTTCTCGGCTGGTCCGAAGGTAGTGAGTTATCTCACTTGATTGTTCACAGTCAGTTACAGATTGAACTCTTTGTTCTACTACTTTCCCCCCTCCTCACTACTGCACTTGACTAGTCTTAAAAAAAAAAAAAAGCCAGTTCTCTCAGTTTTACATCTCAGCTCATTCTTCTTCTCATTCTAGAGATTCTCTGTAAATTTGTTCAGACACTTTCATAAGATCTATCCTATCTCTTCCAGCAAATAATTCCTAAACTACCTCCAGCCAAAAACCTCTGCCCAGAGCCTTGTGCTGTCACTGTACTCCCTGGTGGAGATGTGAAGCTCAACTCCTCAAAGCCTAGCACTTCAATCTTGCATTATCTACCTCTATGGGCTCCCTGACTATAGAATCTCACTCAATGGCTCCAACTTCCATCAAATCATTCACACTAGAAACCCTCATTTCTTCTTGTTCATTTCATTAATCACTGACTCCTGCCATTTTAACCTTCTATATAGATTGCTACTCTTTTTTCCCAACTTTTATTCCAATAATACCTACTGACTTATATTTTCCATGTGGCATTTTTAAATCATACTTATCTTGGTGAAAATAGTTACCTCTGCTTAGAAGTTCAACACTCCCTCCCTCACCCCTCACTCCCACCTTCACTTGCTTCATTCCTACTACTCTGCTACTTTTAAGTCTTCTAAAAACACTTTTTCTGACTCCCCCAGTCCATCCAAGAACTGGGTTAGGTACCCACCATCTGTACTCCCATAACGCCCTAATTTGTCAGTTGCTGCACGTAAATTGAAATGATCTGTTTGCATATCTTTCTTTACCAGGAAGGCGTTTTGAATAAAGTGTCATGCCAAAGAATGGCATAATCAATTGTTAGGCTACCTTAGAGTCAAACCAACACCTGATCTAACTTTAAGAACACCATTTCTCAATTAGGAGCAATGAGTATACAATATTTTAGTGTCTGGTACCTCAATGCTGATGCCATGATCCAAAACACAATTACATGTTACAAGAAAGTAGCCACAGAAGCAGCTTCATGCTGCTTAGATATGACCTTCTAATGCCAAAGGCAAATTGCCAAGATATGTGCATTGTTAGGGATCAGAGGAAGCCACGGTGACAGACTGTTCTGTCTGTGCTAAGCCCCATGAGTCCAGTTGAGGAGTTGGTAGAGAGGTGTTATTTTTTTTTTCTCAGAATCAAAAACTGTATACTAAGTTCACCCAGAGAATTCAAGTTTCAGAGAACTTATGCATTTTAACTTATCTCATGAGAGGCTGATTAATAAACCAGAATGTCAGTGTCTTATTTTTCCTGAGAGAGATCATCGCCAAACAGATTATAATACTCATGTTGGCTGTCCAGTATTTTGTTTTCAGAGTATGAAAGTCTACCTGGGCAAACAAATTAGGGAATAAAGAAATGCATTTATTAACTTATTAATTCAGCAAACATTTTTATGCACTTAATGAATACCATACACTGTGATAAACAGTGATAAAGAGGTAAATAAAATGCATGGTCTAGTGGTATATCACCAGTATTTATCACAGTGTGTGGTTTCCATTAAGTACATAAAAATGTTTGCTGAATTAATAAATCAATAAATGCATTCAGATCTTGGTTTGACTCTAGGGTAGCCTGACAACTGATTATGCCATTCTTTGTCATGACACTTTATTCAAAACAGAGTGAAATATATACATCAGACTTTATACTGTCTTTAAACTGTAGCACTATCTAATGTATGCAATATACCATACTGTACAATCAAAAATTTATTTCATGATTTAGGGAGATGAATTAACAAAACATCATTTTTCTATAGCTGCGAAATATATGAGACCTACATTTACTGTTACAGGATTCTGGGAGAAAAAGTATAATATGCCAGAAAGGACTATCAACCTAAAGTTACGTTCAGAAACACATTGTTTTAATTCTGGTAATGTTCAAGCAAACCCTAACATGTTAGAGTAGTGATAATGAATAACAACCATTATGACATTAACAATGGCAATATTTCTGCCTGGTACAAGTGCTCTGCACTTTCAAAGTGGACAGGGAGCTAGGACATGCAAAGTAGGACACTGTTGCTATCACTACAGCTTTCCTAAGGTTTATTCTTGGAGAGACATGATGTGTCACGGACCTACCATGACCTTCATACGCTTGGGACTCAAGCCCAAGTATACCCGGGGTGAAATATTTATTCATACATACATTTCTAATTTCCATCCTGTATGCATAATACCTTGGTGTGGTATGGGGTAGGGGTGTGTAATTTCAATGTGTAACCCCTCCCTCTTTTAATTCCCATCACCCAGCCCATTTGGATTGTGTCTCTTGATACCTTCTTTCTCCTATGGGTTATTCATGGATGTTGGTCTTAACGTTCCTTGCAACTGACCACATGCTCAGATCTGGAACTTGCTCATGAATACAAGATTCTGATTGTGCCCCTATGTGTGTCCCCTTCCCCTGCAGCTGAGATGGGGGAAAATGAGTCAAAGGAAGTTGGAAGGTGCTTCTTAAAACTTATATAATCTTCACCATCACCTAAAAGATCTCCCTGATCCCTGAAGTGGAATCAGAAAGTGAAATTAGAAAGAAAGGAACACATTCCTCAGCAATTCCACTCTTACTTGTTTACATTGGAAAATAATCCACGGTGGAGCCGAGGTGTGCATCTGGAGCAAGGCATGGTAAGAGTGCCTGTATTTGTTTGTTTCATTTGCAGCATAATGGAGCATTTAGAAAACCATTCTAGGTTTGTCCATTACTCAAGTCAGTGGCCTTAACATCCATGTAATGTGTTGCCACTGAGAAAACGGCATAAGATTTTTCACTAAACAGATGATCAGTTGCAGCGTAAGTACCCTATTAGGACTGCCAGTGTAGGCATAAGACTGGAACGAGGTAATACATGTAAACTAATTTTTAAGCCTTTCTAATCTCTAGACTCCAAAGCCCCTGGCATAGTTGCTGCTTCTTATTTCAGCACAACACACAGACCTACTGTCACACAAACTTCTACTTCTGGTGAGTATCATGTCATGGCGTTCAGGCGAAGGTTAGAAAGTAAGCAACCTGGGCAACGCAGCTCAGATGGACCCTAATAGGTCAAATCATTTACCGTGAATAGTATGAGTTACAGCAACCACCACACAAACATTCTTCTGGTATAAATACTTTCTACTTTTTTTCAATTTCAAATTGGCTCTGAAAATCAATTCATCCAATTAACTGTCCCAGAAATAGCTACATAATGAAAAGAACACACTTGATAACCCAGTGAATTAAAAGCTTAAGAAATTTTAGGCATTGAAAGAAAGTAAAACAGGGAAACTTCTGGTGGTGGGAAGGGGTGGGGTCTGAAATGGACGAGTCGGCCTGGCCTGACAGTGTGGCCGTGGGGTCAGTTTCTGAGAGCAGCTTCAGGCATTTCAAATCTTTCTGTCTTCTACACATGGGTCCCTAGATCTTCTAAAAGTTCCATTCTTTTTTTGTCCCCAAATGTGGGGCAGAAGAAGCTGACAAGGCAGGACGGGGCAAGACGGTGTGAGGAAAGCTGTCCACAGCATGCACAGGTCTGTTGTATGTTAGGTACTTTTCGGTCCTGGGACCAATTCCCAGAACCTGTGTTTTTGTTTTATAGGCCACCACTGTCATGTTAGACCCTTCAGGTGACACTGTGTTTCCACGGCTGTCAGGATCCACAAAAGACCTTCTGGAGAGAATATTTATTTTTGAATGATTATATTATAGTCCTAATTGAAGCTGAGTAGTTCATGGCCTCTACAGCTGACAGTAAAACATGCCATTCTCTGAGCATGTGTCCCTTATCAGAGCCACTTAAGGTAACAACATCCTACAAAAGGCCCTCTGGGTCTCTGAAGGTACAGAGCCCTTATTACTCCTACGGATAGGGAAAGCTTTAGACCACTTCTGGGAATGCAAATGAATGAAACCCCATGTGACAGCTGTAATAAAAGGCTCCTGTCTTTTTGCAGAGCATTCAAATGCCATCTGGCAATTTCGTTGACGTCAGCAGGCACAGAAAAACAACTGCCCCCACCGCCTTCTTCATGGTTCCCTTCCACCCCCAGCTTTGCTCTCCCCTCCTCCCTGGCAAAAAGCTCCAACTTTTAGTTACAGGGAAGGACGGGAGCAAAGTAGCCTGTTAAAAAGATTTTCTCTATTTCTTGTCTGCTTCATTTTAAAGGAGAGCTTTAGCATGAGAACCGATGTGGTATTTGGCCCTAGCTCTCCAAATTCCAGTTAGAGATTGTCTAGATTATTACATTAAAAAAGAAATGTTAAAGCCTTTTCTATCTGTGTGTCAGGACTTGAAGTATGTTTATTCTGAGAGTAGAGGTGTTAAAGAAAACTATTAGTCTAACTTCTGATTCGACACATTCTCTCTTTGATCATTGTAAATAAACACCTGGGGTTACGATGAGAACAGGTCTGCAGCCCTGCACTGAATCCATCAGCTTAAGAATTTACACATCATACATACTTTTTTTAACAGTTTGCTAGAAGCTTAGATGGATAGATTTTTTTTTTAAGTGTTGAAATCATATGATATAGTTATCAGGCTATTTTACCTTGGATATATTCCATGATTATATCATTAAACTAAAACATTTTTCTAAATGATTAAACAAAAAGCAAACAGGTCAACAACTGATTAAACCTAAAGTGTGAAACTATTAGAATTCTAGAAGAAAATGTGGGAAAAACTCTTACAGACATTGGCCTAGGCAAAGAATTTATGAAGAAGACCTCAAAGGCAATCACAGCAACAACAAAAATAAATAAATAGGACCTGATTAAATTAAAAAGCTTCTGCACGGCAAAGAAATTGTCACAAGAACAAACAGACAACCTACAGAATGGGAGAAAATATTCGCATGCTACACATCCGATAAAGGGCTGATAACTAGAATTTATTTAGAACTCAGGAAAATCAGCAAGAAAAAAATCAAACAACCCTATCAAAAAGTGGGCAAAGGACATGAATAGAAATTTTCCAAAAGAAGGCAGAAGTATGGTCAACAAACATATGAAAAAATGCTCAACATCTCTAATCATCAGGGAAATGCAAATCAAAACCACAATGAGATATCACTTATCTCTAGTGAGAAAGGCCTTTATCAAAAAGTCCCAAAACAATAAATGTTGGCGTGGATGCGGAGAGATAGGAACACTCATACGCTGCTGGTGGGACTGCAAACTAGTGCAACCTCTGTGGAAAGCAATATGGAGATACCTTAGACAGATACAATTAGACCTACCATTTGATCCAGCAATCCCATTATTGGGCATCTACCCAAAGAACAAAAGACATTCTATAAAAAAGACATCTGTACTCGAATGTTTACAGCAGCACAATTCACAATTGCAAAGATGTGGAAACAACCCAAGTGCCCATCAATACATGAGTGGATTAATAAAATGTGGTATATGTATACCATGGAGTACTACTCAGCTATAAGAAACAATAGTGATATAGCACCTCTTGTATTTTCCTGGATAGAGTTGGAACCCATTCTACTAAGTGAAGTACCCCAAGAATGGAAAAATAAGCACCACATATACTCACCATCAAATTGGTTTCACTGATCATCACCTAAAAGCACATTCAGGAATAACAGTAATCGGGTGTTGGGCAGATGTGGGGGGGGAGGGGATGGGTGTACAGATACATAATGAGTGCGATGTGTACCATCTAGGGGATGGACAGGCTTGAAGCTTTGATTCGGGGGAAGAGGGGCAAGGGCAATATACGTAACCTAAACTTTTGTACCCCCAAATATGCTGGAATAAAAAAATAAAAATTAAAAAAAAACCAGGTCAATTGAATGTTTATACTCCTTGTCAAAGAAACAGCGGAATTCTAGAAGAAACACCAAACACAAATCCTTTCCAGAAGTCCTAGTTATAAAAAAAAAAAAAACCTCCACTCTAATATTTGTATATAGTACAGTATAGAAGGGTTTAGTAATTTTAAGTTATTATTGATGACTATGGGTTTTTTCTTTACAAGGGAGAAGTTGAATACTCACAATACCTAACCTGTTCCTGGAAATGGGCAAACATCATTAACAGCAAGAGTAAAACAGCCTCATTAAAAGCCAACCAAGCGGAGTGCTCCTAAAGGTAAAAGAATACACATGTGAATGAGATCCTGCAATTTTATCCCTATCACTGACCATTATTACTTATTGAGTCAGACCATTATTACATGGAAAAGATTTCTGCAAAGCAATATTACGGATCAAATTAAAGCTAAGCCTAAGTTATCAGTCAATCTTGCGATTGCTTAGATAATGTTGCTACAGACTTAATGCTTTGTCTCTCCTAAGTTGTGCTTTTTCCTTTTTCAAAACAAATCTTAAACATTCTAATATTGAAAATAGCTTTTACCATCATTATTTTCCCATTCTAACTGCTCGTGAAAATCCACTCATCACTTAAGTTAGGTGAGTAGATTTTTAAAGTAGACATAGATATGACTATGTCACTTTTGGGCTAAATTTTTTTCAATAGCTCCCTCTTAGCAAATGAACCTTCAATTCTGTACCAAATGGTTCTAGTAATGTAGACTACAGTCTATAGGAATATAGGACCTACAGTCCCAGTAGTAGAAATAGCTAACGCAGTAAAGGACACATGATGGGCTGGAGTTAGGTGCTGTATAATTTGAAGGTTTGCTCTAACTGACTTCGAAGGGGAGGGTGGCCGCACATCTAAACTGAGACCCGCCAGGACGGAGCTCTCCTTTCTCCATCATTTTCACCTCAACTTTTGCCATTCTTTTTTTTATTTTTTATGAAATCCTTGTGGTTTATTTTTGTCTCTGTGCTTCTGGACCATGCTGTTCCTTTATGTAGAAGACACATCCCCTTGTCCACTCCTTCCTGTGCCTCTTTTAAGGTTTCATCCAGCTATTACTCTCCTCCAGGAGGCCTTTGCTGACCTAGCCCTGCTTTGCAAATGCCTGGTCCACATACCCTCAGTTTAATTTCTACATTTGATTGCACATCTCTATTTTCCTATGAAATTATGAACTCCATTAATGTGGGGATAGTATCATCCACCTTTGCATCCTCAGTGCCTAGCATGGTATTAAGTGTTCAATATATGTGTATGGAAGAAGGAAAAGGAAAAGGAAGGAAAGGAAAAGGAAAGAAAAGAAAAGAAAAGGAAAGAAAACAAAAAGATAGAAAAGAAGAAAAAGCAAGGCAAGCACAGCAAAGGAATAGAAAGGAAAAAGCATCCACCAAAGTCAAAACTAATATCATTACTAGAGAAAGAAAAAAAAATAGAATTTAATAGATAACTTATTATGGCTCAGGGAAAATAGCTAGGATTTATTGAACATATACTATATACCTACTAGCATGCTAGACATTATCACACATTATCCCCTTAAATAATCAGTAAAAACCTGGTAAGTGGGAATTGTTATGACTATTTATATATTGAGGAACCAGGAATGATGCTACTAAACCTTATGTAGATGGAAAATTTCTAGAAAGTTGAGACTTATAGAGGAGCTTCTTTTCTTTATCCTATCTGTCAATGAAGTTGTGCCCAATTTTATAATTATGGTATTCCACAGTTTCTCTATAGATTTTACATTAAGAAAGGTGTATTTATATTATATGATCAATACCAAAGGATGAAAAAAATTGCAAGCTCTGTTACGTTGCTGTGTTTGGAATGTCTATGGATGTATTCAACCTGTTTAGCAACAAATTCTAACACAGGAGAAAAAGGCAATTGGTAAGGTGGTAGTGAACATTTCGCCCTAAGCTATGAAACATGTTCTGCTTAGTTCCTGGTAACTTTCTTTTACAATGACCTGTGTCAATGTTATATAGTCACTTGTTGCTTGATGATCCTTTAGCCAAACAAAACAAACATAAAAACTAGAATTTTACCTCAAAGCCATGAGAGTCTGAAAATTTTGCACAATAACCATTCCATTTGGCATTGAATTTTTACCTGTTTCTATAATTAAATATATTTGTCATGATGAGAAACCATTTCTAGTTTGCCTTTATTCTGCTGGTGATTAAGTCCAATATTCTGAGTGCTTTTCATAATGTTAAAAGGAAATTTAGAAAGAAATGTCTTCTGCTATTTTTCCCAAACCCAGATCAGTTCATTGTAAGGAAGGCTGTTTGAAAATTTCAGTAATAAATAAACCTAGAGGCTGTAATTTTCTTGATAGTGAAACCCTCCATTTGCTTCTGAAAGCAGGAGGAGGGCATGTCATTCTTCCTTGCATTTATTATTCACATTTCACCACTATCTTTTATGTGCTACAGTAGTTTGGAAAAAGCCAGAGCCAGATTCAAGAGGTTAATTTATACCATTAGCTGTCACTTTTAGGAAATGCTTGCATATTTGAATGTCTGTCAGGAAAGCAACATGTGAGCGTGCAGAGGGAGTGGGGGAGTTATTACTTTAATACTCGGCTGTGCATTTATTCCTCTGACTTAGCACACACTATTGCTCTTGGTGTCACAAAAAACAAATAGCAAAATATAATTTGCAGTAATTTGCCTTGTCCCATGATCAATAGAAATAACATAGAAAAGAATCAGAAGGCCCTTGCCTGTCAAAATGCACACTAGTTCATTGATTGCTATGCTAACAGTCCTAATTTGACTAAATGCTTTTGGACCTTAGACTGTTTTTAATATTACCAGTGCGGTTACAGAGTTGAATTTTGAAATGACCCTTTCTTCTCTCCCACCCCAATCAACGTTTATTCATCCTTCCAAGCCACTGGCTTCTATGAAATTATCCCTGAAGACTTCAGCCTATACTGATGTTTCTCCTCTCCAACTTCCACTCACTGTAGACCATTAAAATGTTATATTCTGTCTTCCAATCTTTTATGTGTACCTCATTTTGTTAATCCATGCCATAAATTTTGAGGAAAGGAGCCATATCTTTTGAACCCTACTGAATTACCCAGCAAGTCTTTGTTCCTTCCTCACAATCTCCCACCCCGAAGTCACGTGATCATTAAAATTGGCCCAGAAGCCCCCAAGAGGCAGCTTATTACTATATATACAACATGGGCAAGATGGATTTAATTTGATTAAACATATCACTTCTCTAATGCTAACTATACCATTTTAACTGGTTATATTTTTCTATTTATTTCATTTTGATCTAATGTGCATGATCTCTTTTGTACATCCCCAGCAGTAGGTTGTTTCCTAAAGCCTTTGTAATTTCCTTTATGAATGAAACAACTCTAGACCACCCTTTCGGTTGGTGCTTTTCTTCCTGTCAAAGAGGCCTTCGCTCAGTCCATTTCTACTTGGCTCTTCAGTTATTTTCCCTGCACTACAGATTGAGTCTAAGAACCTTACTTTGATTTTTAACAAAACATTACCTAAGGTGCAACTCTGAATCACTGCATACACTACTTATTGCAAAATAAAAAGACATTCAGAATTGGCACCCAGAAGGGGGATGTTGCTGAAAAAAAATTTCCTGATCTATAAGGGAATGGTGTAGGGGCCTGAGGGCAGGTGGCAGGGAACCTGCCTTTAGCGGCTGGAAAGAGGTGATCCACCTGATGCAGAGACGGAGGATGTAGTAACACTGTTGTCTGCAGCATCTTGGAAGGCTGATGATCAACCTCTGAATTTGTAGCACCACCAGAGAGATCGGAAAACAGGATGTGAGTATCATGTGTTGGTTACTGTAAGCTGTATTGGACAAGGTATGACGAGAAACAAAAAGCTCAGAAAAGACTCGATTTGTTTGCAAGGAAGAAGAATAGAAACAGAATGGAAAGGGCCAAGAACAGGGAAAAGGCAACTGCTTTCCATTCTTAAAGGGAAGCGGAACAACTGAGAAGGACGCTGAGCTAAAAATGTCTATTTCAACTCAGCCTCGGTAATGGTTAATCAAAAATACGGTCATCACACCCATCACAAAACCTCAGACTGGATTAAGATGTCTCAAGGCAAAATCAAATTAAGGTTATAGCTCTCAATATATACTTCCAGTTGGATAAAATAACTCAGGGAAGAGAGACTAAAGATTATTTTCTTGTGGAAAATCTGCCAGGTTCTCCCAACCAAGCTCAAGAGTCTCAAATTATCAGCATCTTACCAAGGAGTGAGAAGCATAAGACCTAAGGAGAAACACAGCAAATCTAAAAGTACATCCAGAAAAAAAATGCACATGCAGTTATTAGGATACAAAGCTGTATGGAATCAATTTGAAAAGCAGTTATGTTTTTGAGAGAGTTATACTACCAAAAGAACACTGTGCAATGCTTAACACAAGTCTTCAACTGCTCAAGATCTATAAGTAGAAAGTGATGAAATGAAGACGCTTATTCCCCTAGAAGGGCATGCTTCCCCAGGCTCCCTTTGCACATGGCCATGGGGCTAATGAGACCAGGTAGAACCTCTGAGGGTAGAGCCAAGGGCCCAGAGAATAATGGACCAGGGCCTTCTCCCAGGAAGCAGAATGAGGGTCTAATAAAAAAGAAAAGTGTGTGTGTGTGTGTGTGTGTGTGTGTGTATCTCCCCCCAGGATAAGAAACTTTAAAATAGCTTTCCAGTAAGATTTTGGAATTGCTTCAGGTTAGTGATTCTGTGTGACTTCCTGTCTTCCCTTTCCCAATGGTAGCACTTACTGTGATGATCCTATTTTCCACCTATTTGTGTGTGTGTGTGTGTGTGTGTGTGTGTGTGTGTGTGTGTGTGTACATTTGCATTACTTGGAGGAGGGTGGGAGGCTGCTAATCTACCCTCCCTTTTCATTTATCGGTCTCTGGATAAATAGGAGCCACATCAAATCTGATATAAAAATGACTGCACATCCCTCCATGTTATGTAGTGAACTGTGTCCCCCTCTCTCCACATTCACATATTGAAGTCCTAACACCCAGCACCTCAGAGTGTGACCTTATTTGGAGATAGGGTGTCTAAGCGGGGATCAAGTTAAAATGAGGTCATTAGGGTGGCCCTAATCCAATGTGATTGGTGTCTTCTAAAAAGGGGAAGTTTGGAAAGAGACATGCACGTGCAAAGAATGCCACGGGAAGATGAAGGCAGGGTTTGAGGTCATGTTTCTACAAGCCAAGGAGCACCAAAGATTGCCAGCAATCTACTAGAAAAAGGGCAGGAGGCAATGCCACGGTTCTCTCTCATAGCCTTCAGAACGATCCCTGCTGGCACCTTCATCTTGGACTTCTAGCCTCCAGAACTGTAGGATAATATATTTCTGCTGTTGAAGCCTTCCAGTTTATTGTTCTTTGTTACAGCAGCCCTAGCAAACTAACAGACTCCCAAATGAGGAAACTACTATGCATTATGTGGATATTTACTGGATGCAACTTCTTGCTGTCTCTCGAGGAGGAGATGAGTGCATTTTTCCTACACTGTGGAGTATAAGCCAAAGAGTGATGACAAGACAGAATGGGGTGGTCATTAGTGCTCTTTGTAAAATATTTCTGAGTCCCCTTCCTTTTGAGCACATGGAAGGATTGCAACTGCCAGAGTCCCCTATGGTTTGACGATGCCATCCCACAAGTTATGGCCACTAAGTCATGAGGAGAAGTGACGTGTGCTACTTCCGGGATTGGCACTTAACTGCCAAAGTCAGACTCACCAGAATTCTCCGTTCCTCTGGGACCATGATCAATAATGTCTTAGGTGGTGGCTTCTGCATCAACTCTGTCTTGGGGTGAGGACAATATAGAACAGAGCCCAAGCTGAAGCATGATCCACAATACATGATGAAGAAATAAACCTCGCAGTTTTGAGGGTTGAGGTCTGTTTAATACTGCAGTACCACCCTGTCTATCCTGACTAATATAGTCCTTGAACTAAAAATAAAGACCATAAGGAACAGGGCTTATTTTTGGAGCCTTCCTTGGGGAGTATATTAGACTAACTCCTGCCTCGTTCTCCCACGGAATGGTGCGACCTCCCGGAGATGAAGTGAAACCTAATGTAAAAGTAATCTCTAAGAATTTCTTCTAACTCCATTGATCTTACGTTATCCAGTTTCTCCCTCGAACAAGTAATGGGATGAGTGAAATTCTCACAGGACAGCATCTCTCCCAATGCAGGTAAATTCTTCAAACCTAAACTTGTTACTAGTTTGTTTATAAATTCACATCTCCACTTTCTGCCCATCTTTTGAAAACGACTGCTTTTTCACTGTCTTTGTATGTTTCACCAGCTTTCACTTAATTATAAAAGGAAACAAAAAGGAAAACCTTCCCTGGATTCCTTTTTTGCTGGTGGGGGACTCAAGGGTAGTTTGGGTAGTCTTTGCTCCGGTTCCCACTTGATACCATGGGAAGATTTAATATTCCCTAAAGTACTTCTAATCCGGTGCTACAGGGCCCGCTGCAGCGTGCCACATTGCAGGGGGCCGTCTCCGCGCTCTCCTCACTGTGTTGGAGTGGCCTCATCTGGGTTAGTGAAAAAAACTTATATATTGCCAAATCTAGTCTGGCCCTTTCTCACAAATTTCACAATCATACGTGCAATTGCCTCTTAGATTGTGATGATGACTAAATGAAACTATGTCTATAAGCTCAAAATTGAATCCATATTGTCCCCCAAATTTGCTACTCCTCTTGCATTTCCTCTCTCTCAGTGAATGGTTACAACATACACCGAGTTGCCTCAATTAGAAAAAAGCATATCTTCTACCTGTTTTTTAAAATGTCTATCTGTCTATCTATCTATGTCTGTAAATATTTATCAAATAGATACTATGTGCCAAATATCTTGCTAGGCTCTGGGAACACAACTGCGAACAAAGCATATATGGGTTCAGCCATTTATAGAGATATATGAGTAAATCAAAAATTTTACAAATTATGGTAAATATTGTAAATAAAACAGAAGGCTGTGGTAGTGAATAATGTAGGGAGCATGTAGGGAGGGAAGTACCTAATTTAGAGAGGGTTGAAGAAGACGGTCTCTTTGAGAGCACAGCATGACATAATCTTCCTGTGAATATCCACCCCACCGCTTGGTCCAGCTCACATTTTATATATATTACTGTCATAGTCTCCTACCTTGTTTCCTGCCTCAAGCCTCTTGCCATCTACTCACCTATTATCCAAGTGCTTGCTGTCAGAATGACTTCTGAAAGTGTTGAGCAATCCATCTTCTATCGATGGTGCTATCAGAATGATCTTCCTAAACTGAAGATCTGATTATGTCAGTTCCCAACCCAAGGTCCTTCAAAAGCTTTAAGAAGTGTCATCTTAAAATATAAAACATCCTGCAAGATGTTACTTCTACCAGTCTTAAGCCACTTCCTAGCCAGCACTCTGTCCTGTTTTACTGAACTATGATGCCATTAAGCTTTGCTTTCATCTGGAAAGTTCTCCAGATCCCTTTCCTTGCCTAACTCTAAACCAATTTTCAAGAGTCAATTCAAATGTAGCCTCTTTACTACTGGGCCTAACTATCTAGTCTATTTACATAACCTTCTTATATGTTCCTATCATTCTCCGAGCATGCTGTTAACACAGTACCAACCACACTGCATCATAGATGCCCCATCCATTAGGAAAAGAACAAGGCAGTTTGATTTTTGTTTTCCCATCACCCATGCCTAGCACAGTGTCTGTCATGCAAAAGAGACAGAATGTTGAATTAAAAGCTTAATGAATGAATAAATGATATGTAGCTCTTTTTTTTTTCAGGTATGCCAAGAATCATGCTTAAACTTGTATTTTATATATAGCACTTAAAACAGACACTCAAAGAATGTTTTCTGAATAAAGACAGGAATACTGGTAGTTGTGTAATACAATGGTAATATAAAAGATAAGCATAATAAAAATTACAAATAACAAATTATAACCTTACGTACAGCTCTGAAATTCAAAGATCTAAATGTAGAAAACTAGAAACCATACTTCATTCCATTTTTGTCAGCTTATCCTTTTCTTTTATTCCTTTGTATAATTTCATGTTACTGTCTCTAGATTGTGGAATCTTGTACTCTAACAATTAGACACGTCTGTCTGAAAAATGAGAAAGCCAATCTGTGCCTATAGTAGCATGTGGCTAAGGAATAATATATAACATTCTCATTATCTTAGATATGTCTTTAGATAACTTACAAGAAAATTGGTTTCTACGTGATAAATTATATTTTTGTGAATTTCCATAAATTGAGCATATTTAATATAAAAACTGTCTAATTTCACTTCCACTGGTAAATGCTTAATGCTGAAAGAGTCAGTTTCTCTTTTCTGTTTATTGCTAGTAGAAGATTTAGTCTTCTCACATTATGTAAGACCAAGGCAATCCTTATTTCCTGTTTTCCAGATATCTTAATGCTTCTGCCAAACTACTCATCCCTCTGTTTTTAATTAGTTGTATATAGTACTGTGTTTATTTCAGGATGTTCACGTCTTTATTTTAGTCAATTTTGCTATCTATTTCCTCCTAATCTAACATTCAGTAGCCTTAATATAAAATTATGACATATGAAATAGTACTCACGATTCAATTAATGTTTGAGACTTTGTACTCAAATTCCTTACTTCAGAAAGGTAAGATAATATTTGACTCTAAAACCACATTTAGAAAATTTAAAGACCAGTTATGTTGAAATTTAAGCAATTCTCTCAGTAACATTCATTTTATAGATTAGTATAATAAAAGTTCAAATTAAGATGTGGCAATAATTTCTAGGTGCAAGTTCTTAGATTTGTGAATGAATATATGCCAATGCTTATCTAATTTATATTAGGGGCTTTTTTTTGCATTTGAGCTTAGCTGTTCATTTAAAAAAATTCTTTCAATCATCATATGTGTAAGATACCAGATGAAATTATCATGTTATAATTTGTAACTAGAGCTCATTTGTCAGGTCAGGTCAGGCTTAAAAAAGAAGGGTGAAAGAGAGAAACAACTTCTCAGTGAAAATTGTGTAAACTGCTAAAATTAATAGGATCTTTTGACCTAACTCAGAATGAAGTAGAAAAGAAATTTATTTTCACATGGATGAATGTCTAGATGATCCTAAACAATCTGAAAGAATAATATGTGTTACATATTACATTATGTGATAATATATATTAGATTTCCAAACACTTTCCATCTATGAAGCCACACGTTACCAGTAGATAGGAGATGATTTTTGAAGTTGCCTGCTTAATCAGCTAATACACAAATTGTGCCTCAAAACCAACTTGTGAGGTTTTCATAAATTCACCTTTCTATGGTTAAAATTCATTTTTCTGTAATGTTTATTTAATCAGAGCTTTGTTTCCCCCTCCTACTTTTAATCAGAGCTTTTTTACAGCTTAACCTTGTTTCATAGCTTAATCTTAAACAATATATTAGCCCTAATGAAATAGTTCAATATATTAGCCCTAATGAAATAGTTAACTTTTAGGTAGGCTGAAATTTACTTAAGTTAACATTTTGCTTGATGCCAAGTAAAAAGAATGTCAATTAAAACGTTAAATCCAATTTTAGCAAGGACAACTTCCTCTGAATTTCTTTTGCAAAATACAGGGCATCACAATTTGTATTCCCACTGAAAATTCCTGAGAAATAGTTTGTGGATGATATGATATTCACCCTCATAAATTACTTCAGAAGCAGGCATTCCAATTCAGACAAATAATTTATCTTACTCATGTAATTGGAGATAACTCAATAAATAATATGTTAAAAGACATTTATAGAAAATTAGAAGGATGATATTTCAATTTTGGAGCTCGGCTATGGTGCCACCTCTCGTATATCAAAGAAATCTGTGTAATGGTGGGCTCCCACTAATCAAAATTTCAGTGGAAGAGTCTGCTAGGAGCAAATCTCCCTTTGCTGAAAGATGATACTGAAATATCTTGCTGTTTTTGGAAAAGAAAGAAAAAAAATGCTACCAAGGGATGAATTAGGGACATTTAGACAAAGGTGACCTTGTAAGTTGATTCTCTACGGCCCAAGGGAAGATAAGTAGTCACGTTCTGAAGAATCAGATGAGATACAAGGCTACATAGCAGGATACCCAGGTAGTGATGGTAGTAGCAAAATGATGATGATGTTAAAAGCTATCATTTAAATGAGAGTGTGCATTCCACATACTCTTTTTTAATCTAATGCCTCACAATGTATCGTATCCACAGAACAAGCCTACAAAGTAGATATTATCTCATTTTCCAGATGAGAAAACCACAACTTCCAGAGGTTAAATATCTCATTAAGGCCCCACATACATTTAATGGGAGAGTTGGGATCTTAATTAATTCAAAGATTATTCTCTTTGCCACCACACCAACCTTTCATTTCAGTTAGCGTGGAATCCTGCAACACTATACTTTAAAACGTGTAGTTTCATGCAATTCCCGGAAAAGTTAATTATAACCTTTTGCTTTCACAGACGTGCAGCTTTAAGAAGATGAGGTATAGTGAATTTTCCCTCCGTGGACTGGTGCTAGTTAAATTAGAGGTTATAGCACTTTTAGAGGTCTTCCAAAGTTCATATTCGGAGGTAATTTCTACTCCATAATAAATAAACTAACTTCCTTAACAGTCCCGCTGCATACGTGGTAAAGTGGAAAGGTTAGAGAGCTGTGTAGGTTTGGAGTGGAACTTCTTCATGTACTGTACACAATAAATCTAATTTATGTCAGGCAGCCTTGGCAGCAGAAAATGCAGTGCTATATTTCTGTTGGCTGACATCACCATTTTTTTGTCAGAAAAGCAATTCTGAAATGTTTGTTTCCTGCACATTTATAGGACTGTTTGGAAAGCCCACTACTTGAAGATCAACCTTGTAGTTATTTAAATTTCTGAAACTCTAAATTTATAGCCTCCATCACAATACAGGGCTTATGTTTCTAATTAAAATTCTAGTTCAGCAGATCATTAAGGAAATGTGACTTTATTTTACATGATGGAAATTAGCATCCGTATTAAAAAATTAAATTTTGACCTTATATGGTAAAATGTTTGATATCTTCACGGGATAAATCCGATCTTAAATATACCTTGGTGAGAGGTAATATAGCACAGTAGAGAGAAAAGCAGCCTTTTCAAG
Organism: Lemur catta; assembly: GCF_020740605.2. Taxonomy (NCBI): domain Eukaryota; kingdom Metazoa; phylum Chordata; class Mammalia; order Primates; family Lemuridae; genus Lemur; species Lemur catta. Next base: position 81,262,075 of record NC_059133.1, read on the forward strand.
ACAGACAGACTTGGGTTTGAACATAACCTTACCTCTTTCTAGCTCTGTGGCTTTGGTAAGCCATAAAAACGATTCGAGTGTGTCTCTGCATTTGTAAAGATTTAATAATATCTAGAAGTCTACAATATGAGCTTCATGAGAGGAAAAAGTTCACCTGCCTATTTTCCATGGAACTGCCTCACCGCCAGTACTGTGCCCACACAGGAAGTGCTCAAACACCTTAATTGAATAAATAAACAACCTACCTTCTGGAATACTTTTGTAGATTAATATAAATTATGTGAATAAAGTACCTAGCATAATACCTGGTAAAACTACATTTCAATGAATATTGTTTTTCTCCCCTTTGGTTAACTCATGGTATATTTTTAATATTTTAATTTAAAGCTTTTATCTTTTGTTACAGGAAGCAATAAGAAAATACTTATCAAGTAAGAAAAACTTAGCCTGAAAATCAATGAAAGGAAAAGATACAAGAAATCTCTAGTTTAGCACTTTAAGATGAACCAACATCCAAGTTTGGAAAGCTCAATGTGTTTAGAAACACAGAATAGTCATTTTGACTGAGAAGGACCAATTAATACCAACCAATACAGTATAGGAGGAAGATATTATATATTGGCAGTTCAAGCTTTGTATTTCATACATTTTCAAAGAGAACTTCTAAGTAAAGCATGAAATACACAACTGAACTACAGCACTGAATTAACCATGGCAGTAAATAATTTTGTCTGAAACATTAAAATCACTTGCATCATTTGCATCTTATATATAAATGACTTGTCTGCTCAAAGAGTTATTCTTTCAACAGATATTTATTATACCCTACTACTGTGACAGGGTATCATATATTAGAGTTTTATGTTCTTCCATAAATTTTAACATAGAACCTCAAAAATTCTAAGTATGTTACTAATGCACAAGAAAAATAGGGGAAAAAAGGCAGAAGGAAAGACATTGTCCATCTTTAGACAAATGTAGATTTGCTACTAGATAAAGATTATAAAGTTTCATGACACTTTAGTATTTTACTTGAGTGGAAAGATCTGGTTTTTATTAGGGAGTTTAGTGAAGAGTTCTAAGCTAATAAAATACTCTGTTTCACATTCTAAGATAGTTTTGTAACATTTTAAAAATCATTCTAGTACTCTGGGAAGTTTTTTTTGGTTTAAGGTCCTATTTTTGTATTCCATTAAAAATTAACTAAAATATATATAAATAAGTCAAACAAGTTTATTATAAACTTGATTGGATTACTTTCTGGATTTCTTGTTAAAATTTCTTCAACTATCCTTCTCTAATATAATTTCTGTTTAAAATCATTATAGAACAAGAAGGTTATTCATACTTTCTGGTTCTACAATTCAGAAAATATTGTCACCATGTATAATCAGTAACTTTTTCTAAAGTTCAGATTCTATCAGAATTATATTTGTTTTTTAAAAAAATATGCTTTCATAAATACTGATTGAAACTCCAGTTATTCTCAAATTAAAGAAAGGCCACACCATAGCCAAATTATGAAGCAGGTTAAATGAAAATTCTGTGTGCTCAAATTTCCCAATGTATAGCCCTCCAGTCATTCACTGATTGACCGTTTCTTGAACAACTCTTGGATGGCAGCCATTATGGGACATTAAAACAAGTTCTTGGACATGAGAAGCTTTATTCTAGTGGGAAATTTTGCATGGTATTCTAAGTTCTATAATACATCCATGATGGATGCAAAATGTGTTACAAGAGCACAGTTAGGGATTAAATAAGAATTGGGACTCAGATGTTTCCACTATACTGAAGAAGAATTGAAGAAGATAAAAAGGGAAAAGGTATTTATTATAGGCAGAGAAATGCACTTAGAACATCATGGAGGAGTGAAATATCATGATGCCATCCAGAGTACAGGAAATTTGATTTATTTTAGATACAGAGGGAAAATGTTAGTTAGAAGTGAGAAAATAACAGGCCTTGTGTCCTTTTCCTGAGAGTTAATCAAAGTGACATGATCAAGTTTAAGCTTTAGAATAGTTTTTTTGTTATAAGTATACAAGTAGATCTAAAGGAGTATCATGTGTGCACCTGTGCATGTTATGCACTGCACAACTCCAGGGGGTATCATTCATGTAGACTACAATTTGAATGACTCCCTTTGAAGTTATACAACATTATTGCTTTGATTCCAGAGGTTGTGAGAAGAAAAACCCATATCAGTCCTCAATGTTGTTTCCCTGTCTTTCAATTCAGTACTTAGTACTTGTTTCTTTGTCCTCATTCCCTTATCAAATGTTATTCTCATATCCTTCATCCATGTTAATGAATAAATGACTGTGATAAATCTAAAATGCAAGGTTCCACAATGCATAGATGAGCAAGCATGGAGTAGTAAAGAAATTCAGCTCTAACACGAGAACTTCAGACAGAAGTAATAGAAAGGAGATTAGGCACTGAAATCCATTCGCCATCCTCTCATGCCTTTCATCACAAGCTCTCCTGTAAGTTAAACTTCTACTTCTTCTGGGACTTCTTTTCTAGTGGGAGTGCATCAGCTTCTCAATGCCCTTCTTGAAACCTTGCATTTGGAACAGAATGTAACACTTGCAGGGGTCATCTGGCCAGTATAGAATTTATTGGATTAATTCTTCTGTCCTGCATGCCACAATGAATACTGTTAATGAAGCCCAAAATAGCACTTGCTGTTAGAAAATCCATATGATATTGGGCTTGAAGTTAACTCAAATCTTTAAGCCTTTTGGTTTCTTCATTTGCTTGTAAACAAATATGCAGGTACTCTCCATAATGGAAGTTTATTAAACATTTAGGTACAAAATTTTATTTCCTCCTCTTCAATTTAACCTTATTAGTTTAGCATTTTAACTGGAGTTTTTAATGAGACAATATTCTAAATCTTTTTTCTGTCATTCACAAATTAGCTACATATCAATGCCAAAATGTAAGAGTGCATTCTTTCTTATATCAATCATTGATGAAAGTATTAAATAGGGTGAAGTCCTAATGGGCTTTTTAATCCTCATCATATCTTGTGATTTTATTCTACAAAAACTATTCTATTGTATGTAAATATGACAATCCTTACAAGGTTATAAAAGAAGAGATAAATACACTATCTGTATGTAAACCTAACGCTCACATAAATGATTAAACTTTTAAAATAAAAATATATAGAACACTTTTGTCTTTTAAGTTATTAAAACCATTAAATATTTATATACAATGTATAGAAAGTAACATTTTTAGAAGGCAGTGTAGCAAGACATAATAATATGAGTTCTCCAATTTTATAGCTTCTCTAATGAAGTTGATTTTAAGAAGTTGATCTGGTGACTATTACAGGGATGGTTTTCTAAAACATGATTTCAAAAAAAATTTAAGTGTAATTATCAAGGCTAGTCTATTTGGAAAAGAGTATTTAATATTAATAAAATTTCTTGTGTTTTTTCTTAACATCTCCAAGGAGATAATGATTTTTTTAATACAGGCCACGCTTATGACAACACTTGTGTATTTATGATAACCTATTTCTGTATATGTCTGTATTAATATAGTTGTTATATACCAGCCTTTTCCACATGGTATTAAAGTAGATATTTCTTATAAGTATATTTATCAATACACTCAGTTCAAAAAAATAAAAATCAATCTTGCTTATCTCCTTGAAAAATTAATCTTTTCCTTATTCTTTTTCATATTATCCAATTCCTTTTCATACTTCTATTTTTTTCCCTTATTCTTTAAATTCTCATGTGTCACATAGTGAAATAAATTTAAGTATATATCTATTAATGAGAATAATGTATACATTATGAAAGTTTAATATGACTATTTCTAAGCAATTTTCTATCAATTAACAAAAAACAATCAAATATAGCAAACTGTTAATATTTATTAAGTTATGAGTATATGGTTTATTTACATTATTCACTGTCTTTGCTGTATGTTTGAAATATTGTATAATACAAAAAAAGAGAAAGCGTCAAACATCTGATATCTAAGGTAATAAATAGGAGCCTCTCTTATGTTTCTAGACATATACATATTAATAATATATACAGCCATTCAATATGAACACTGTTCATTTCAGGAAAATTGTTTACTTCCTATACTGTGTCCATTGATTAAAATTTTCATGACCACCAATGCATAAAATGATGAAAACAGAACATCCTTTAAACATTTGGAAGTTATAGATATTACTTATAATCCTATTTTTCTTATTAATATTTGGCAGAAACTCACTCTAGAGAAAAAGTCACTGTTTTAAATTAGTTAACAATGTCCACAATGCACGTATAAAGAGCATTAGTAGCACAAGTAAATCTTAATGCTTTTCCTTTATGCTAAAAGAATTTGTCAAGTGGAAATAACATCCATAATAAAATGAAAGGTTTCTCCTATTCATGTATAGATACAGAAACTAGTTGAATTCTAATGGAATATCTCTATAAAGTTACATAAAACCTATAATGTTATTTTAAAAAAGATGTTAACATTATTTCTTGTTTTAAACTTGCACTGAATTAGTAGCAATCTGCATTATAGCAGTAGCAAATGAAAACAAATACTTTTTAAGGAAATTTCAGTTTGCTATGATTATTTATCATGTGAAGTTAAAATAATGCTTTTTTCCTCCCCTGTCTTTTTCCATAAACAAAAGCCACAGTGCCAAGACCAAAACATAAGAAATAGTAAAATTATATATTTTTCTTCTTTTCGAACAGAAATAGCAATGCCAAGTTCACTTTGTTCCATTGATTTTAAGCCAAATAAATAGCAAAAAATAGTGAAAAGCCCGGTCACATCATGTGTCATAAGTTTCTATTAAAGTCCTTATGTAAATTTCAGATCCCTAAGCTGCATGAGACAGGATTACTCCTGAGCTTAAAAACTCCATGTGATAAGAGAAAAGAAAAAAAGGGGTGAGGAGAGGGAGTATCCATATGCTTTCAGAATGAGATGGACACATATTCCTATAGGAAAAAGTCTATATTTAAATACTATCTTCTGTTTAATTAATGCCAACATGATAAATTCTTCCTTATACTGTAATGTCAATTTAGAGTCAAAGTAATCAAACCCTATCCTATAAGATGGCATCATGGATATTAAAATGAGGAAGTGCCAACTTACTTGTATGCTTTAGAAATAGAGAAGCCTAAAGCAGAGGAATAGCATAAATAAAACAAAAGGCTTTGGGGCCTTATTATTCATGCTTTAGAAATACTTTCACGAAATTCCAGAGGGATACTATATTCTATTACGAATTAACAGAATCAAGACACACTGGTTCAGCAAAACTTACTTGCATAAATTAAACTCTAAGTTCACAAATTATAACATGTTTTCACTTATTTTAGAAATGTTAACTAAAGATTCACTATGTGCTGGGTTGCCACGATCAGTATGGTATGGACATTTTAACAATGTTGATTCTACTGATATATGTTCCATTTGTTTGTGTCGTCTGTGATTTATTTCCTCTGTTGTTTTGCAGTTTTCTTTGTGGAGATGTTTCACCTCTTTGGTTAAGTATATTCCTAGGTATTTTATTTTCTTTGTGGCTATTGTAAAAGGTATTGAGTCTCTGATTTGACTCTCACCTTGACTGCTATTTGTGTATAGGAATGTTACTGATTTGTGTACATGGACTTTGTAACCTGAGACCTTGCTGAATTTATTTATCAATTTCAGGAGTCTCTTGGTGGAGTCTTTGGGGTTTTCTAGATAGAAGATCATATTGTCAGCAAAAAGCTGTAGTTTGACCTCCTCTTTTCCAATTTGGATACCTTTTTTTTTTTTCTTTCTCTTGCCTGATTGCTTTAGCTGGGACTTCCAGAACTATGTTGAATAGAAGTGGTGACAGTGAGCACCCTTGTCTTGTTCCAGTTCTTAGTGGGAATGCTTTCAGCTTTTCTCCATTCAGCATGATGCTGCCTATGCATTTGTAATATGTAGCTTTTACAATTTTGAGATATGTACCTTCTATACCTAATTTGTTGAGGGTTTTTATCATGAAAGGGTGAATTTTGTAGAACGCTTTTTCTGCATCTATTGAGATGATCATATGATCTTTGTTTTTGCTTCTGTTTATGTGGTGAATCACATTTATTGATTGACATTGTTGAGCCATCCTTGCATCCCTGGAATGAAGCCCACTTGGTCATGTGGATTATTTTTTTTGACATGCTGTTGATTTTGGTTTGCTAGTATTTTATTAAGGATTTTTACATCTATATTCATAAGGGATATTGGTCTGTAGTTTTTCTTCTTTTGCTGTGTGCTTTCCTGGCTTTGGTATCAAGGTAATACCAGATTTATAGAATGAGTTGGGGAGGAGGCCCTCTTCAGTGTTATGGACTAATTTCTGCAGTATGAGTACAAATAAGACTGCTGTAATTATACTATTAACAAAACTTAAAGTATGCTATATATTTCTACATCGAAAACAAAATTGTCCTAGGATTAGATTTCACAAACTTATATAGTAAATTGCAATACTTTTTAAAAATCATACAAAGAGGCCGGGGGAGGTGGCTCACACCTGTAATCCTAGCACTCTGGGAGGCTGAGGCGGGAGGATCACTCAAGGTCAGGAGTTGAAGACCAGCCTGAGCAAGGGCGAGACCCCGTCTCTACTAAAAATAGAAAGAAATCAGCTGGACAACTAAAAATATATAGAAAATATTAGCTGGGCATGGTGGTGCATGCCTATAGTCCCAGCTACTTGAGAGGCTGAGGCAGGAGGATCACTTGAGCCCAGGAGTTTGAGGTTGCTGTGAGCTAGGCTGACGCCACGGCACTCACTCTAGCCTGGGCAACAAAGTGAGACTCTGTCTCAAAAAAAAAAAAAATCATACAAAGGCTTTAATATGCAATAGACATGTATCATATTGCCATATTTTTGAGGTACCAGAAGAGAACTGTCAACAAGTTATGGCACTAAGTCACTGTAAACCTGACTAGGGACAATGAGCAGTCAGACTGGGTTTAAAACATGCCAAACCCCAAATCATTATTCCCAGAATCAAAGAGCCATATGCTTCCAACCTTGTCAACATGGCTTCAATAACTATGTTCTTATCCTGTCTCATAAGATGGTCTTTTCTGTATTTACCAATCCTTTTACCCATGTGTCTCTTCTGCATCATCTTTGATAGACAACTTCTTTCCATCCCTCTGCTCCCAATCCTTTGAGAACTGGAGCTTTTACATCTGTTTGCATTTCTTTTTCTTCCTGACTGATCATGTTGGTTTACTTTTTTACCATCTGTTTGTCTCACCCACAATCTTCTGAGTGTTTTTATCCCAAACTTTTTTTCAAGATTGTTCTTTTAAGTGTGTATCATTGGTTCTGTGTAAACAACTTTCTCTAAACTCAGGGTTAATATGATTTGAAAACAAAAGAACACAGACACAAAATTCTAAAATGGAAATAGTTGTAGAGATCCAAGTGTGAATGGTCACCCAGAATTATTTAACCACAGGACCACAGAACTCAGCAAGCAAACTACTTTGACTCAAGTTTGATAACCTGCAGATTTCCAATAAGAACAAGCTTTAACTTGTAGCACTCAGAGTTTTCAAGGAATTGGTCATTGCGTAATGCATCATCATCACACACACACACACACACACACACACACACACACACAAAAAAAAAAAACCCAAAAAAACACACCAAAAACCAAAACAAATCAAAAAACCATATGATCCAGAAAATCAGACTTGACAAGAAGCTTCATTTTTTGTGACTTTTAAGATAATTCCAGTTCATCAATATCACTAACATTTTTCCAGGGTTTTTCTTTGTAATTATTACCCTCAGTTCCCTGGATTTACTTATACTTACATGATGTCTGCACAAAATGGGAAAACCATTTAACGCTGAGAACAGAACTGCTAAGCAATCTTTGTTTTCCCAATGTAAAACTTAAAAAAATAAAATCAGTACCTTTGATGACAATCAGTCATTTCCCATTGCCTTTGCCTTAACTCACCCCCACTAGTTAACTAGTCTTCTAACTGCCGTATCACCTCCTTCATCTCATCTTACCTTCACTTACCTCTCTGAGAATTTGTTCTAGTCAATATATCCTTAGCCCTAGATTTTTGTCCTCTATGAGAATCTGATTATATTTGGCACAATCTTTTTTTCATCAGTTTTATCTATAAGTAGAGTAACAGTAAAAAATCCACCCCCAAAACTTCCCTTTTGGAGTATGTTTTCACAATTAATGAGAAACAAGATCTATGCCAGAGATTGCATAAAACACCCAGCTTGGGATAAAAATTATTTCCCTTTGTCAGATATCGCAATTCATGATAAAATTAACTGTTCTCAAGTGAGCATATTTTTCTTCTGTTGTTCTAGCAAGTGGAAGGCAAAACTTTAGAGCTGGAAAATTCATTTCCAGAATGTGCATATTTATGTTACAGGAGCTTACATGCAAAGTACTTGAATTAATTTTCTTACAAGGTATCTGGGTAAGAAAGAATATAATAAAAACCACAACTACAACAGTGATCAGACACTGGGGCTTAAAGTGATAGGTATTATGACTGACTTTATTTCTCCCAAAATATGCTTTTGTACACTTAGTAAATTTGACTGTTGCTTAAACAATTGCTCTTGCAGATAAACAGCTATTATCAATGGCTGCTTATTTCATTGCTTTGTTTTGTTTCCTATAAGGTACCACAAGGTTGTGATTTGGTAAAGCAAACACAAGGCAGTCCACATGTCATGTGAATGATGTCCATGGTACCCAAGATAAGAGGGTCATTCAATAAGCATTAAACAACATGTCTACTAATCTATAAACATGGGGAAAAAATAAAAGCATAAGTGCCAGTGGCAATTTTCCCTTTTATTTCTGTGGACTTGTTTCATTCCCGTTTATCAATGTTCTTTCAAAGAGGCCAGGGCCTTTAATAAAGAGTGACCCACTCAAGGTCATCAATCAGTTTCCCCCAAACACATGTTCCATGCAACCATTGTGGGGACAGAGCCACATTCTCTCCCCAGCTGCTCCTGTGAGTCACTTGAATGCATAAGTGTGGGAAGAGTGCATCCCCCTGCTTCCCTGCCCCAGTTTTCAAGGGCATGATTCCACTGTGAGAAAACTACTTCACAATGAAATGACCACGTTGTTTAAAATTGCTGTTTGACAGACGTAAAGAAGAGAACTGAAAGCCTGAAAGCATAAATAGCTGAAAGAATTATTTCCCCATTTTCCTATATGAAGTGTCAAAATTAATCAGTAAATATTTATTTATTATCTTTTATATGCCTGGCGATGAGATTCTGCTGTAATCGCAGTGGTTCTCAACTAGAAGCACTTTTGCCTCCCAGGGGACGTTGGACAATGTCTGGAGACATTTTTCTTATCACAACTGGGCAGTGGATGGGGAGGAGTCGCTTCTGGCATCTAGTGGGTAGAGATCGGGATGCTGGAAAAATAGTAAACTAGGGGTTCAGTTGTTAAAGGGAAACACTGTTTTCCCTTCTCTTAGGACAATGAGAAACATCTCTGCATCCTCTTAACACTGTGTATTACTGTGGATATTGTCAACAGTATCCCTACCAGGATAAATTTTCTAAAACTGTGTCATATAAAGTTTGTCAATGCAAATTAAAGACAGAAAATTAAGCTATAACTATAAGTAATTTCACAGAGTAAGGAAAGAGTAAAAAAAGACTGTCCAACAGTGTAGATCTGACTAAAGGATACAATTTAAAATACCTAGAGGAGGTTCTAACAGAGAAAATGAATATGACATTTAGGTCCCTTCCTGCCTCTACTGAATAATAAGATGACAAGGACACCCCTATAATGCGTGGAGCCCCAGCAAATATTTGTTATGTGGTTCCTGTCTACATAAATAAATTGTAAACAAATTTCACAATACAACAAACAAATAAAATAAACTCTAAAAAACAAAACAAAAAAACTTTTTGGAGAGTTGCCAAAAAGGAAACTTATTGGAACGTTTTCTAAACTAACACTAACAGTTGTTAGGTTAACATATGGAAAAGTGAAAAAGGAGAAAGAAAACCAAGTGAAAGATATTACATTTCTAGAAATGGTAACACTGGTAGCCAGCTCTATCTAAGCATGCTTATTCTCTGAAATGTTGGACACTTGAGAGATGTAATAATGGACTCCAATCTGCTCACATTAATTCCTTGGAATAAATTCCTGGGAAAAACGGCTGGTCATCTTTCTAAAATGCATTTAAAAAAGGTAATTTTAATAAATATCTATGGCATTATTCTAGATAAGTCTGGAAAGCAATCACTCTTTACATTCTCTTATCAAAAACAAATGATTTAACCCAGAAAAGAACTGACCTGTCACTGAATTAGACCATGAGTAGGCAAATGTTTAATCAACTTCAGTAGCTATCATTAACAGATCTGTTCTCCTGAATTCCCATGTAGACAAAAAAGTTACGAGTGCAATGACTTCCCATCAAAATTCATCTTTGAGACTTAACATAATGCTACAAAGCTAACTGATCTAGGTAGCTACTTCTTATTCTAGAATTTTTATAGTTTGGAGCCTCCAGTACTTGGTAGACTATTAAAGACATGCTACTGAACAGGCCATAGATCACTAACAAGTTGACAGTCTAGTGCATTTAATAACTTTTTTTCACCACAATATTCAGCTATTTTCTTGTATTATACATACTTCACTTATTTAGAAACATAAAAACCAGAATTTCATTATGTAAAGAAATACTTCCATTATTTCAACTAGATGGATAACACAAAAATTTGTTGCTAAGTATTTTTAAGTCCATTTAATAAAGCCTGGCTGGTGGTAAAGCATCAATAATACTCTAAATGACTAAAGAATCTGCTAGTATTTAACTATTGATAAATAAAGGCTTTCCGGCTCCAAGTATATTAAAACATTAGAAAGTTTACAAATTGAACTAATGTTTTCCACAAGGGCACTCAACTAAAAGGTAAGTAAATCACTGGTTCCCTAGAACCCCCTCCTACCACTTTTAAGCTTTTCGAAGGACGGCATATATTCTATTGTCTCTCTTCCCACTGGAAAACTTTTCTTCAAGCATTTAAAGAAAAAATTAAAAAAAGTAATTGCCTTCTGAGAATTTCACCCTCTGACTTCATTTGGTATTGCTGGGAACACTGCCAGTTAAAAGAGATCTGCATGCCGCTGGAAGTTTATTTGTCATTTAGCATCTTTCCTATATTTGGATGATCTACTATTTGAGAGTTTATCCTTTAAAAAAAAAGAAGAAGAAGAAAATTCATCTAGAAAGCTATGAGTGAGCTGACAAATTATATCAGAGAATTACTGAGAATAAAGTGAAATAAGTCAACTTGAATGAAATTCTTGCTGAGTCTAAAGAATCATATGCAATTTAATGTTGGAATCTACTTGAAGCAAGATATTTTTCTGTATGACAAGTATTTGATATGAAAAGTACACCTTCTTAAATTATGTGATAACAAATATGTAATTCTGGAGGACGAAGGCAAATTTGAGAAGATCTCTTATTTATTAAGCACCTAGGGGGAAGCCAGAAGCTGAACTCTATCTTAGCAATGATTAAAGCTGACATTAGATAAAACTATATGCTGCTTGAAGGCCAAAGTTGTTTTTTGATTTCTCAAAGGCTAAACAAAAAAAAGTGCCTGACATATATTCATGTTTTTTGTATCAAAGTAAAATCTGTTCAAATTCATCTTGTAAGCCAGCACACTCACATGGGAGTCAGTCCTCTGCTTTCTACTAGACACGCCTTGGTGCTCAGAAACCAAGCAAGTCCTCTTTTCTAGATATCTAAAACAACACTTACTCCTTGTGTTTTCTACCATTCAAGATTTTTCACTGCTCTATCCTAACTTTATACACCCTGTCTCTACCAAGAAAAGTGAAGTCATTAGGTTCATGGTATTTTTTTTTTCATTTTATAATATCTGTCCTTATTTTTTGTTATCTCTTGTTCTGGTAGAGGTGTCTCTATTTCCAAAGCTTCTACATCTGTACTTTTTGGCAAATTTATCTAGTAGTTCACTAGGGAACAGGGCCAGTTTCCCTGAAATCATGTAAATGGGGGATAGAGTGGGGGTGGGGAGCTGGTTGCCTGCGAGGAAAACACAGAAAAGTGGCCCAAAAGGACCACTTAGAAGAAAGCACATTCCCTTCCCTGAACCCGCACTATTTCTTCAGCCCTTAATCAGTTCACCACTGAGAATTTTCAGCACTTTCTTTTTCACACTGGTTCTTTTCATCTGCCAGTAATGAAGACACACATCTCATCTTCACATAAAAAGAAATTTCCCTCACTTTTGCTGCCATCTTTCTATCATCCTAACTTTCTTTCAAAACAAAGCTCCTCCGAGAGAACGTGCTACTATCTTGCACAATTATCTTCTTTTCCACCACTTCTCTCTCAAAACTGCTTTCTCAGAGTTCACCAATATCCTTTTAATCACTGAATCCAGACAATCTCTATATATAGTTTTTTCTTGACCCTCTGTGTTCTCAGCCCTCTCTTTGGTGTAACTTGATAGACACCACTTTTGATTCTGAACCATTTCTCCCCGCCCCCCCCCCCCCCGGGCCCTATTGAGACTGTGTGCATTCATTAACCCCATTCCCAGACTCCTCCAGCTTTGTCAGTGATATTCCCCAAGAATTAGCCTTTCTTCTGTTTTTTTTTTTCTTTTCCTTTGAATATTCTTCTGAGCATCTATCTACCGATGCAGTTCAATTCTCACCTGTATGATCAGCATTCCCAGGTTTACATCTTCTGCTCTAGTCAGGCTACAGAGCACCAGAATGGCCCTTCGAGCATTTGGCTGAAATTCCCATTTGGAATTGTAATCTTCACTTCTCACTTCACATTGTTGACACGGAACTCACCATCTTCCCTCTAAACTGGTCTGTGTTAAAGGCCGTAATTCCTCTAGTACTCAGTTTCAAACTCCTGACCCTCCTCACTTCCTCCTTCTTTCTAATCAATAATGTCTGGCATTCTCTAGATCATGCCTTCACAATAGTTTCTGCAACAGTCCCCACCTAATAAGTGTTTATAAAGTTCTTTAAAAAATTGACACATAGCCAAACGTATCCCACAGTCTTCCCAGTTCAGACTTTCACTCAAGTTTTTCCATCCACCTTTCCCTCTCCTTGCACTTTTGAAAGCTTACCCATTCTTGCAGCCTTACCTCAGATAGCATCACTTCTAAGTATTTCTTAGTTCCACTAGGGAGAAAGGAATACTCATTTCTGTCTACATTTCATACCACTTTATTTATACACAGTCATGTATTACTTAACAACAGGGATACTTTCTGAGAAATGTGTCTTAAGGTGATTTTGTCATGCAAACACCATTGAGTGTACTTATACAAACGAGATAAGGCTTTGTATAACCTTATACAACTTATAAACCAGATAAGGTTTGTGTTGTACAGCCTACTACACACCTAGGTTATAAGGTATAGCCAATTGCTGGTAGGTTACAAACCTAGACAGCATGTTACTGTACTAAACGTTGTAGGCTACTGTAACACAATGGTAAGTATTTGTGTATCTAAACATAGAAGAGGCACAGTAAAAATACAGTATCATAATCTCACAGGACCACCATCCTATATGCAGTCTGCCATTGACAGTGATGTCATTGTGTGGTACATGACCATATTTAATATTGCAACTACCACACTGCCTTATATGTGAATTACATATACAAGTATAGCTCTATTTCCAACTACAATTTGTGAGCTCTTAGAAAACAGTAACCTTGTCATTCAGTTTTTCTTCAAAATTAAACCTACCACAGTGCTGTACACATAGTAAATGCTTAAAAACCCATCTAAATTTAACTAAACTGAGATGGGATTTGACAAGACCTTGGAGGATTAGCAAAATATTTAGAGATCTGTGTTCAAATGCAGCCTGTCTGAAATTCCCTTTAAAAGGCTGAAAGGTTTTCAATGTATTATCCCAGGCAATAATAGCAAGATAGGATGGGATCAATTATCTAAAACATACAGTGTCTTTTTGTTTTCCAGCAGGGAACTGGAATTAGATAAGAGGTTATTAGTTAATAATTAATTTTTCTACCTGGAATTTCCAAAGAATAACTTTTTTGCTGAAGTTATTGATTTTATTTTTTGGTGTGTGCGTTTTTGCTTTTTACTTTGACAGTTTTTACCTGAGTTGGGGAATAAAAGTGGGACAAACGTATACTACATTTAGAATATGTTTCTAGCTGAGAGAGCCAAGAAAGACCCTGATGCTTATAACGGTAATTCATGCAAGCATGTTCTAATGGCTTTGCTTTTCAGAACCACCTCAGGCTTTTAAAGATTCAAACTTTATTTATGAAAATATTTTGTGTGTATATGTGAAATTCTGAAGTTTTCTAGCTATGTAGAATATTTGGAAGTTTGAAAATTTTCATTATGGGTTTTTTACATTTAAAGTTCACACAAACAATGTCGTATTTTTATGAGTTTTTTTTCAATGTATATATTGACAGAGTGACTAACACAAAGTGAAGATGAATTATATCAAAGTAGGCCATATATATGGAGTAAATACTACATATTTTAAACAATAATTTATATATATAAAAAACAGTACATTACTTCTAAGGGATATGTCCTCAGCAAGTTGCTAGCCATATTTTAGATATCAAAATGCCTTTGGTGACAAAAATCAGAAACCATGACTTTCATCCTTGGGCTCATCTGCACTTTTTAACTGGTGTAGAATCACAAGAATTTACTCTACATTAATTTCATCATTTTATTACCAATGCAGAAGGAGAGGTGAGAGGGAGGGAAAGAAAACAAGGTGTATGTTCTTTAGAAAAATCCAAATTTAACTGGCTTGGTTTATATTATTTACTCAAATTGATAATGGGGAAAAATAAAATCAGTTATTAAAATCTCAACTGAAACAAGTGATTGACCTAAATTAAACACAGTTATCCATCTGAACATGACAACATAAGCACACATCAGCTTTGTAAAACACTTGGGAGAAGCTCACACTTCACGATGAACTCTGAAATACAGTACTGCACGTTCGACTCTTTTTAATTATATTTTTAGTGGCAATACAAAATGTGAGCAGTGAAAGTAAAAATTTCCACCCACTTAATTCTTATTTTGCATGTTTACAGTCAGGTAAATGTAAGCTGCTATGAGATAAATTATTTTTCCCTTTTCTTCACAAAGTACCCTAGGAGGAGAGAGAATTTTCTTAGTGTAAAACTCAGCCTTTATTCTGTCAGGCAAAGTAATTATGGAAGCAAAACAAATCCACATTGTCTAATTAGGTCATTAAAAAGCATAAATGCGTCATGGAAGCTTTTCTCCTTGCCTAAGACATCAAGTGAGACAATGAAAACAGTCTGGTAATATAGAAAGGTTCAGAATTTGTTTCTTTTCAAAAATAATAGGTCTTTTCATCTTTCTATTTCCCTTAGATGAAGACAGTTAATTTAGAGACAAAATCTTCTAATTAGTTCAGAGTTTACTCTGATTATATTTCAAAATATTTAACCAAAAACAGGAAGATAGGGAAAAAAAGAAAATAGATGGAAAAATTATCAAAGGAAATAAATAAAATCAAGAGAGTGGGTTGCTGATCCAAATGTATTCTACAGAGACAAGATGAATATAAAATCTATATTCATGTAAACACAACCAATTTGGGATACCAGAAAGCTCTTAGGAGGAATATGCCGGCATCTGCCTTGGGGATTTGAAATCCAGACTTTAATTATAGCTAACTTAAATAAAAACAAATGCCACGATTGTCTTGCTTCTTCCTCTCTCTACTTCTTATTACTTCTTAAGTTTTAGAAAACTCATGGCCCCAAGTGTTAAAAAACAAAATAAGAAAAAGGAAGGGAAAATTAACTCACCTGTGATCCTCTTGGCCCGCGTTTGTGGTCCCATTCTGAATGCCCCATGAGCTGTAAAGATAATGTAAAAATGACAATAAATTAAATGATTATTTTACTTGGCAAATATTTCTAATATTTCTTTTAAAGAATAATGATGTTGAATCTTTAATAGTAACATATTAAACAGCTACCATGAATAAATTAACATATCTGAAGTAATAAACTTGTTTGATAGCTAATATTTCAACTTCTAATTTTTTGAGGGTATATTAATATCATTGTGACAAAGAAAGTCTGCTAATGTATATGTCTACTGCTCTTTGTCAGGAACATGCTAGATAGACATTGAACCATGTAAAGCTTTATTTGCATATCATTAACCTTTCAATTCACTAGTAAAATATGCTGAGTAATCCACTAGTGTAGTTTCATCTACAGTCTTCAAATGATGAAAACCAAAAGGCCAAAATATTTTGATTATTTTTAATCCTATTTTGATAATATCACAAAAACATGAGAGTTCTAAAGAGTATAATTACTTAATATGAAATATGCCCCCAAAATCACAAAATGCAGACTTTTTAGAAAAATAGAGACTATAAAATATTATCAAATTATTCCCATAGTTGTAATAGCCCTGAGCTACTTTGCTTACAAAGCAGGATATTTATTTATGGAAAATAACATTTAACAGGAAGAATATTAAGGAAACATAACACATCAACTGAGAGGAATGAAACTCCATTCATCTTTCCAGTATATTCATTACTTATGAGTACCAACTGATGAACTCTTTACAACTGATCACCTAATAACCTAGCGCAGTAACAAGTGGACTATAAATGTATTTATATACATTAGCTTTTCTATTTAACAGCAATGACTCCTTAGATTTAATAACAAGCAAGTAAAGTGTTCACAATAGCAACAACAAAAAATAATACTCCTTTGAACATTATCAAGAAGTGTTTAATGATCATATACAGAAAATGGCAAAACTTTACTGATGGACATACAGTGCTACTAGTTAAAAAGACTGAATTATATAAAATTATTAAGTGCTCAGTTCTATGTAAACAAATTTACAAGTTCAACTTAATTTAAATGAAAAGCCAATAGTATTTTTAATTAAAAAATAAAGAACTTAAATTTCATCTGAGAGAATAAACATATAAGAATCAGTTACGTAGGATAAGTCCAGAGATCTCACATACAGCATGAGGGTTATAGTTAATAATATTGTATTGTATTACTGGAAATTTGCTAAGAGGATAGATCTAGGATACTCATCTAACATACAAAAAAGAAAAGTAATCATGAGAAATGATGGATTTGTTTCTTTACTTGACTGTAGTAATTGTACTACTTCACTGTGTATATTTATAATCAAACATGCATACACCTTAAATATATACAATGAAAAAGAATCAGAAAATGTTACAAGGGATGAAAATACCCTTTAGGTTATTAAAATATATTATAAAACTTAACCCAAATTATGGGATAATCATTTAACACTCAAAACATAAATGAAATGAGATATAATGGCCATTTGAAATAAACACAAGTATATGTATCAACAAAAAGGAAAAAATATCAAAAATCAATAAGTATTTGATGAATTATTCTATAAATGAAAAAGAGAAATTAACTTTTTGGGAAAAAAATTCAACTTTAACCTTAAAATAAATGCCAGTATTAATTCTAGATTTAAAAGGCAAATTTTAAAAAAGATGAAACTGTACATATAAAACAGAATAAATCCAGGTAAATATTCAACCTACCTTGGAAAAGAAATGATGTTAAAAAATCTAAAACTTTTTAAAAATAATTTTTAAAAACTTTAAAAGTTTTTAAACCAACCAATTGTTCTGGCTATATAAAACTTTAGAATATCTGGACAAATGTCACATTAGTAAACTATCTACAGCAAATGGCAGGTAAGGGATAATATCCTCAGTACATTAAGAGCTTTTACAAATTTGAAAAAAACACAACCCTAGTAGAAAATTGAGGGAAGGATAAGAACAATTTACAGAAGAAATATCAATAGTCCATAGATTTATGGAAAAAATTAACTTTAATGGAAGTGAAAGAAACTCAGTATAAACAATGACATATATATGTATAATTTAATATATGTCCAAAATTCTCCGAACCAGTAAACCAAAATGTAAAAATCCAGTAACTACCATGTGCTAATCACTATAGCCAACAAAAGAAAAGAGAAACTACCCAATAAATTATAGCATAGAAATGAATACTACACAACTATTGAAATTTGGCATTCAAGGCCTTTGTAAAACTATTACATGAGAAATGCTCATGGTATAGCAAGTGAAAAATATAGTAATTTTAAGCAACTCAGTTTTAATAAGACATAGTCAATAATTTTAAGTTTGGGATTATTACAATGATTTAATTATAGTTTGCCTAGGATACAATTTTGAGTATATTAACTGAGATAATCATTATGTATAACTGAATGCTTAGTTATTTAATGCTTTATTTTTAATGTCTAGATTTATTGGCACTACATCTGTTAGTAAATATTAATGTGAATTTAAAGTTGATTATAATAAGGTTCATAAACAGTAATCAACTAATGAAATAAATAATATGATTTAAGAACATATAAATTAAGACCATTTAATTAGTTGTTCACTAGACCTATCAAAAACAATTCTTGACACATTTCAATCATCTGCCTTATTGAGGCCTGGAGAACACCTTACATTAACAATAGGAAGACTAGATGCTTGTTTTTGGCAACTTTAAAGAGATAGTAAAGTTGAGCACTAGCCTGCTAGTGAAATGAATTATCAAAATCTTCTGAAAAGAATACTTTATAAAAGATTGGCTGTTTTGACTATCATCCTCCATACTAATGAGGATCGGGATAACTTGGTAAATTCTACTAAGCATGGGTATCACAGTAAAAGAGGTAAATAAATCTCACAAACACAAATTGGAATCCACAAAATATTGATTTAGGAGAGAATATTTGACAATGACAATCAATCAAGAAGGTAACATTTTTATGGGACCGGAACTAAAATAAGAAAAGCACAAAATTCATTGCCCTCTGCCATTAACTATTTTGATAATGATTTTTAGTCAAAGAACAAAAACATTCAAAATGACTCATTTGGGTCATCACTTATTACAGAAGAGAAAACCAATTTGATAATTTGCAAATCAGACCTTATAAAAATAAACCTCCAAAAATTCACCACTTAAATCTTTTTCTTTCAAAGCATTAAACAGTGAATTTGCCAAATGTGTTACATATCAGAGAGTTATTTCCTTGCATTATACAACAAACTAATGGAAAAAATTTAGGGTCAAGAAATTCCATTCTTATATATTTATATGTTATATACTAATATCATTATATTTGAAAGGTAGGAGTTGACCAAGAATGTGGCAATATTTTAAAATATACACTATAGCTACTTATTTCAAAATAATAAAAAAGTTACAGAAATCTACATGCTATGTGAAATGTGATCAAAAATAAATTAACTGCATATGATAAATAAGATATGTTCTCAATAAGAGGAGCATTTTACCCTTTGGACTTGAAATCATACAAAGCCTTTACCATTAAAATTCCATTTTTAATTAAAATAATCTGAGCCAAAATGTTGAGTGTATGAAGTTTATTATAGTATTCTTTGTCATTTTTTATTTTTTAAGTGCTAAGAAAGAGGCAATGGTGTGGGCAGGAGCTAGATGAGGTGTCAGGGCTTCGCTGCTCCCTATGAGCATAGCACCCTGGGCAGTGGATGGGGGGTGGGTAGGGAGTGGGGGAGTGGGGAAGCAAGTAAAGATAAGCTTCATATTACCACATAATAGCATATGAATTGTTATCCTATTTGCACCTAAAAGTGTATAAGACAGTTATAAGAATACTGTCCTCAGATCATGGACCAAAGACTAAAATAAGCAGTATAATTTTAGTTCTCTTTTTAAAAAAAACTATTCATAGTGTGATAAACTGACTTTTTAATGAATAAATTACAGACTATTTAAACTAAAATGAAATATTTGGCCACTTGTAAATATTCCTGTTAAAATAGAACCATAAGGCTAAATATTTTTACAAAGATTGGTCATTTACAATAAATAGTAAAAAAACAAAACAAAACAAAAAAAAACCTCATACATTGAGGTCAATGAGTTTCAGAATGAAGTACAAACTGATGTTGATTTCATATCAATGAATCAATGAGAAAGTCAAAACAGCCTCTCGATCAAGTAGACAGGATTAGTGTTAAATTGCAAAGGACCAAAGCAGTCATTTGACATTATCATGGGATTAGATAAAAGACCTTAATGAATGGGTCATGGATAATGAGGAACAGAAGTAGAAACTGTGGAATTTTTTCTTTTTGCAATTTTATTTATCTGGACTAAACTTTCAAGGTACATGAATAGCAGCATGCTACCTAGGCAATTCCAGGAAAACAGTCAGAAAGTTTAAGATGATATGATACTCTTTTTGGAGGAGGAATGCTCATGATTTTAAGATTATTTATATGAAATTGCTAGAAATTTGAAACAGAAAGAGGGAGGGAGAGATTGAGACTGGAAAAATGAATAAAAATACAGGAAATTCAAATATATTATTGTTGATAAGAGTATATGACTTCTTAATTCAGGAAGAAAAAAAATGTTTGTCTCTCACCATCTATAAAAAATATCCTTCTGGCTATTTAATTATGATTACTCCTCTGGGTAATGACATTTTAATAAGTATCTTACCAGAAGGTCTGGGGATATATAGGTCACCAAGGTTATGCCTACAAATGGCAAACAAAATCTTTCCATCTGATGAAGAAATTCTCTTAAAAAAAAAAAAAAAAAGAGTATCCTTCCTCTCCTCTCAGTTCCCATTAACCAAGATAGGCAAAATGAAGACGATTAAACTTATTGCTGGCCAAATAAATTATACCTCCTTAAAAAGAAACACAATCTGTTGTATAAAGCATTTTGAAAATCCTTACTTCTTTGACATGAAGTCATTTTGATCCTTATGGAATAAATTCTTCTCTTTTATTTTTAATAATAAATTTCTACATCACAGCCTTCAGCTAACAGTATGTTACACAGTACTTAGCTCCAAGAAAAACAAAACTGCTGCCAAACACAGAATTGAAAAAGTTCACAAGAGAAGCAAAGAAGAAGTCAGCATGGAAACAAAAAGGTTCTATCCAAGCAGAGATATTTTTAATAATAGCATGTGAAATGAAGATAGCTGAAAAGTATATTTCTGTAGGTAAAATGTTTTCCCTCCATGTTTATATACTTTTCCCTGTGCTATTTTCTCCTGTTATTTGTTTATATAAAAATTAATGCTTTTAAGGAGATTCATGGGAGAATAAAAATCCCAATAACTATTACAAAAGCGATGAAAGCTGCAGGACAACCATGACTAGAGGGGAAATAAAAAATTATTCTTTGCATGTGCTTCAAAAGAGGTAAGAGGTTTTAGATTTGAACAAAGGTAATAACCCAAAGTAACAGTCACCACTGCTGTCTTTGCATTACTCTTAAGAAAACCATTCTTTTCCACTTGTTGAGAAGTACTATTTTTGAAAACATAGAAATGATACACATAAGAAGGATATGAAAGATATCACATAACCCACTTTTTATTTCATCATTTTTTCATGAAGCAAATATTTATTATATGCCTATTACGTGCAAGGCACTATTCTAGGCACAATTTATATGTATAACAAAACAAAATGTATCTCTGCTTTCCTAGCTCTTACATTCTAGTGAAGGAAGACAGAAGATAAACCCATAAACATAATATACCAGGTGATGATAAAGCTATAAAGCAGCTCAGAGTAGAGTACAAGGATGAAGGATGAGTGAGTAATAGCGGGTAGGGACTGGGAGCAGAGCTAATTGTAGAATTTACAGCAGATCAGGGAAGTCGTTTCTGAAAATGGGACATTTTATCAGAGAACTGTATAAAGTGAGAGAGGCAGACACACATACCTGGGGGAAGAGCATGCCAGACAGAGGAAACAGAAATTGCAAAGCCCCTGAGACAGGAGCAGAAATGGTACGTTTGAGAAGCAGCAAAGCATCCTTACGCTAAAATTTAAAAAGGAGTTGGATCTCTGTGATCATAGATATATATTTAGTATTTAACTCTATTCATTTAGTATGCAATTGGTCCATAAGGTACTCATGAGCTCCAT
The DNA here is from genome assembly GCF_020740605.2 of Lemur catta. NCBI lineage: Eukaryota > Metazoa > Chordata > Mammalia > Primates > Lemuridae > Lemur > Lemur catta. Next base: position 81,284,211 of record NC_059133.1, read on the forward strand.
TAATTAAAAATTCCAGAAAGAACATTCTCTAGAGAAATACTAATGCATCAGGGATTCTTCTTTCCCAAAACTCTTCCTCTAGTCAATACAGTAAGAATTTACAGAATGTGTAACATATTCCACAAAGGCAGCCTTAGACTAGTCACAACACATAGCACAATTTTATTGTCCCTTTACATATGTGTTTTGTGTGTCAAGAGTTAAAAAATTCATGGGAGCAGGGGCTGTCCTTTACAGCAAATTTAATGTGATGTGCGTGGAGTTTTCAGTTTGATAAACAAATTAAAGTATTTTCTTTAATCTTGGTATGTTGCTTTGGATTCTTCCCTTGGCATATTCTTTTCTTTAATCTTTTTACTACTTTCATTTTCTCTCTCCAGAATTCCATGGAAGAAGAGCCTGCAGGCTCTACTGGAGGGAAGTACCTGGGACTTGGAAGATCCGTGGTAGACAGTTTAGGCCAGCTCAACCCTTGTCTAGTCCTTTTAGGGAATTGCCCTTATTTCTTGGTGTTTCTTTCCTTGGCCTCTTCTTATCAATGGAGTAAGAATGTCAAGACTGCATTGCTTTCTTTAGGAAAGGGCCACTGGAAATCTGCATTTGGTCTGGGGTTTGGGCCAAAGGTGCTAACGGAATCCTTGAGGCTCATTGTCACTCAGCCCTCCAGGGTTCTACACTGGAGTTTGAGGTCTAGAAAGACCTATATAGGCAGTGCGGAAAAGATTTGCCCTCCTTTATAATTTAATTTGCAAACTGGTAGACTACATCAGCTTCCTTTGGATAAACCAGCTATGATCAGCAGCCACAGTCTCATAAACAGCCTACCTTGATTACAGCTGCTTCATCACATGTCTCCACTTCCCAAACCCACCCCTCTCCATAAAGCATTATCAAGTGATGCTGATTTCATTGAAGATATCACGGGGAGACAAGAGGACATTGTTACATCATACAGAATGCAGAAGAGAGCCATGAGAATAGTCATTGGACATGACCACAAAGCACTTTTTTCTTTTTCTTTTTTTTTTTTGGCAGCCATCACCTCTTGCCCTTTACTCTTGGGGTGGGGCAAGGGAAGTGAGTCTTTTTCAGCATATTGGTTCCAGCCTTTCCTGCCTCTGGGATCTTTCCCAGGATCTAAATCTCTTATGGTTCTCTGAATAATTCAGCTTTTGCTTATACTTCCCATCTTAAATCTTCAAATTACCAGAAACAAAAAACATTCTTTACAAACTGACCCTCCTTAGAAAGCACTGGGAGCCTGAAAATACAGCACTGAATGACTGAAATTAATGGATACATTTTTTCCTTTCACAGTTGGTGATAACTACCTAAATTCCATTCACTTGGCAGATATTAAATTCCTGATCTTGACTCTTAGCATTCCAACCTAGCAGCCAGCATAAATTTCATAAACACCAGGGAATGAGAAGGCTTTGGATAGAGAGAAATTCAGATATCCCAGCCTCTCTGCTACAAGTGCTATATCTATTTCTGATAATGATGATAATGATGTTCCCACACTCCAGTTTAGAATGTTTCCATAATTCTATTTCTGTCTTTGTTATCACAATGACAATCATTACCCTAAACCTATATGCTGCCGCTAAACTTACAAAGCTTCCATTATTTTCACTTAATACATCTTGCCTATCTTGATTGCAAGGAAATTTTGCAACTTTTATTGATAATTTGTATTGTTGCTATTACTAATAATGCAGCCACATCAATCTCATGCTTAAACAGTTCCTCTGTGAGATATTTTATGAAAAAAAATGCAATAAAGGATAACAAGCTTGTGAAATTCTGCAAAATACAATTCCTCCTTGGATATTTCCAGTACATATGAGCATGTTAAAGTTTGGGAAGTCTTAAAGCAAAGGAACTTAAACATTTTTTCTAGAAGTATTTAGAGAACCTTTTGTTTCAAGAGAGATTTATAGTTTTCTGTGGAACACAAACACATTTTGAGAAATATTTTTTACAGTTTTCTAAGTGCTTTTCTTTTTTTTTTTTTTTTTTTTTTGAGACAGAGTCTCACTTTGTTGCCTGGGCTAGAGTGAGTGCCGTGGCATCAGCCTAGCTCACAGCAACTTCAAACTCCTGGGCTTAGGCGATCCTACTGCCTCAGCCTCCCGAGTAGCTGGGACTACAGGCATGCGCCACCATGCCCGGCTAATTTTTTCTGTATATATTTTTAGTTGTCCAGATAATTTATTTCTATTTTTAGTAGAGATGGGGTCTCGCTCAGGCTGGTCTCGAACTCCTGACCAAGAGCGATCCACCAGCCTCGGCCTCCCAGAGGGCTAGGATTACAGGCGTGAGCCACCTCACCTGGCCCTAAGTGCTTTTCTTATACATTATTTTATTTCATCATCAAAGAAACATAGAGGCATATGATCCTTATTTTATGGATGTAGAAATGAGTTGAAAGGGGTGAAATAGTAACATATTTAGTCAGTGGCTAAACATAGATCAAAATTTAGGTCCACTGGTTGCAAATTATGTACTTTTTTATACCTATAGTGCTACTTTTAATAGTAAATAATTAAAGCCCAAACTCAGTTTCAGGTTCTTGACACTAAAATATCTTGTAAGGAAAAAGAAAAAGACATCAGATTTGAATTGTCTTCAAGTAACTCATGGTTGTAGTTAACGTGATGGATTTATTTCTCCACAATCAATTTTCTACTCTCTAATCTCCACTTACTTTAAAACACTGGAATAAGAGAAAATTTTAATTTCTCTGAAATTCCTAAACATATGTATTAATTATGGTTTAAGATGTTGGCTATGGAATTACCTCAAAATGTGAATTACATATCAGATATTTAGTTTTACCAAATTCTCTATAAGCACATCTCATCAATACAAATTGTTCATTTCTGTATTCACTCATTCATTCCTTCAAGCACTCTTTCAACAAATATTTATTGTGTGTATATATATATATATGTATATATATATACAGCTCTATGCTCTATGTAAACTTAACAAATGTTGAAATTGCCAACCCAAAGGTACCATAGGATCTTGAAATACCTTTGGAATCATTAACAAAGTACAGTACTGTGGTTATGCACGTGAGCTATAGAGGCCAGATTGGTTTAAACTCCACCTCTGACGTGATATTCAGTCTCACTAGACATATGATCTTGGACAAGTTATTTAATGTCTTTGCGCCTCATTTTCCATGTCTCTAGTATTCAGATAATAATAGCATCTAACTTGTGTAGTTTTATAAGCATTAAATGAGACATTATATAAAAAAGGCTTTGTGTAGTACCGGGTGCATAGTAAGGAAGGACTCACTAATATTAGCTGTTATTTTCATCACTATTAATGATTATATAATCTAATTTAGACATCACATTCTAATTCTTTGAGAAAAGTATAATTCAGAGAATATATATTATTTTCTATTAAACTAGAATGGGAAAAACTTGTTCCTTGACCACACCAATATACAATTCACAAAATTTCATTAAATTTATAATTGAAACAAAACTTCATGCATAATTCACAGTAACATGTAACACATGTGCATGACCATGGAGTCTACTGAACCTACTAAATCAGATTCAGATTGATTTTCTGAATAATTTTAAAATCCAAATTTTAACATTACGAGGTTTCCTTGGTGATAAGAGAGCTAAGATAGTTTAATCTTCCTAAGGCATAAAGAGTAGCAAAAGGCTGAGAGTCCAAAATAACAAATGTTTGAAAAGATTAGCTGGGGAAGAAGCTACGAGAGAGAATATGGAAATGGCTTGTCCCTTCCAGTATACCATTTGTTAGCTGGAAACACAATCAAATTTCCAATGCAATTGATAATCAGGCCTAAAAGAACAAAGCAAACCAAACCAAACCAATGAAAAAACCCCAAAAAGTCCATGAAAATATGTCTATAACAACCACAATAAAAGAGCTTTTAAGTTTTTCTGAGCAGACAAAAACAAAATGCTGTTTTCTTGTGAAATATTTAAATAAGGCATTATGGCTTTATTAACTCTATGAACTTTTATTCAGGTGAAACTCAAACCTCTGAGCACCACTGAATGTGACTATAAATCTATATTTTACAGTTTGTTAAACTACCTCTTATATTTTTCTGCCAATTGAGTAGGAAACATAAAAAATAAAATAAATGCCTCATTTATTATTTCCAGTTCTTCACCTGTTGTTTTTAGATTGGATCATGCTAATGTTTTTCAGCTTCCCTATATATTTGAATTCCATTTATATAAGGCCTCATGAAAGAACTCATTCAAAGATATTTTCCCCAGAAAATTATTAAAACTCAGTCAAACCTACTGGGGCAACTTCATGAGACTAATCTATAAAATTGATCTCTTCTCTTAGAAAAAAAAATGGAACTCCTAGGAAAAATAATGAAATTCAGACATAGCCTCAGTTATAGCAAAAGCTTTAACTCAACAAGATTTATGAGTTCTTGCATTTGGATAGATTTAAGTTGTTTTTTTATTTTCCTTTATCAAATATTCTGATATATTGCATTTGGTGTAAACAACATACAATTTCTTAGACTATAGCATTAAAATTAATAATATATGCTGAAAAATTGAAAAATTACTTTGGTCCCCAAATAGTTTACATTATGGCCCTATTAGTTTATACACACACACACACACACACACACACACACACACACACACTTAGTTTTTCAGCTGTTACATATAACAAAACTAAATCAGAGGAAAATTCTTTGCTTAAACTTTTACAAAAATGGTTTTAAAAATTAATAAATAGGTGACTTTTAAAAATAAATCTCAATAATTCATGTAACTTAAAACACTGAATTCATTTTAGGCCTTAAAAATGACATAAAATACTGAATTCATTTTAATACAATTTCCTCTTAATGTGAAAGATACATTTTTCCAAAAATGCTTTTTGCAAAATGTTTAGTCTTATTTCATTCAATGCTTAGCCACATTTTTTCATCAGTGCCAAAAAACTTCAGCAAAAAGACAAAACTCCAAACATTTCCCATGCTACTTCCTCCTCCCCAATCAGCTAGACCTTGGGGGTTGTTGAGAACAGCACAGATTGACCAAGTGGCAGAGAACAATACATGCCAGTCCCATCAGATATCCCTTGGGTTTCTTCTTTTTCCCTGAACTTGGTTATTGCCAAAATTACTTCAGTTCTACTTTCAATTAGTAGATTTTAACAAGACATATGCATTTCGTCTTCAGCTTCTTAAATGCTGCTGGAAGTCATCTACCGCTGCCCCTAAATTTGAACTTGTCGCCCTCAATTCTTCTTCATGGCTTCAAGACCCGTTTGATACACTTAAAGTAATGTCATGGGTTTGTTTATACTAAAGCCAAGGTTCTTTTCCAGGAAAAATAAGTTTTAATGGAAATTTATTCTTTTGGGAGATATATTACATGGATCTCTATTTAGGGGCAAAAGAAAAGAAACTAGAATTCATAAGATGATGTGGCAAGGAAAAGGGAAGAAACACAAAAAAGGAAGGGCAGCATATGTTCTAAAACTGTATTTAATTAACTGAGGTGGATAAAAATGCAGGTGCAGACAGGAGTACCACACGTTTCTCTGTTCTTACTTCAAGTACTAGAACGAAGACACTTACTCACTTTTTCTCTTCTTTTTAACCAACCACCTGTACCAGACCCTTGATTAAAGGCAAAACATTAAACAAAAAAAAGAGGAAGAACATAAAAGCAAGTATAGAGAGAAGAAACACAAGGAAATAGCAAAATAGCTACTTAACAATGACTATTAAAAAAGCATCATTCTGGGTTGTATAAGAGGAAGCTTTATCATGTCGATTTTACCACTGACCTTGTCAATTTCAATTAATAATATACAGTGGATGGGACTCTTGGCTTATTTGATTATATGTCTAAATTGAAAGTTGTCTGGATTATTTTCAAAGATGTGGATCTTACAGGAAGTATGTGATTTAAAAAAAATCTATTGATCACATTTTCTTTGTTTCCAACCATAATTTGAAGTATTAAATGTTTTACTTCTTCATGGCTTCAAGACCCGTTTGATACATGTTTCACCACAAATTGTATTCCAGAAACACGGGGGAAGAGTAGAATATGGCAAACAAAATATTTGTACATTTTTGCAATATCATACCCAAAATTTTTGAATAAAATTGGCAAAGAAAATTCATTAGTTTCTCACCCTTTCTGGAGGAATGGAAGAGTTAGAATTGTGACATTTAAAACTGATCAGAAAGTCACATTTGAAAAGTAAAAGTTATTGTCAGTTTACAGAAGTATTAAGGTGATTTTCCTGTTAGCCTGGAGTTATACTTTTTTGGAAGATGTCATGAGGGAATGACTATTCTTATATTGTTTATGGTTGCAGGGTGTGCCTCAAATATCCAAGATAATATTCTCAGAAGATGGTGAATTCAGTTTTTCAGAATCAATACATTATTCAAGGTATAGTCACACTTCAAAAGTATAGCCAAATTGGACTGTCCAGCTTGAGTTTGTAATGTTTTTCTTCTTTCAAGCTATTCTTATTCTAATAAATTTATTTTTTGGAAGTTCCATATATATTCAGAGTTCATTAGAGCCATAAAGTAGACCCCTTATAATAATTCAGTTCATAATTTATTGCAGAAAGACAATTTTGACTTTGAAAGAAAAGGATGGTCAGAGGAGGCTCTGGGAAACTGTGCTATATATTCAAATAATAAGTTGCTATCAACGAATGCAAAAATTGAATCCATTCAATTGGCAGATTTCCTATTTTCAGCCTCTCTTTCTTGCTGATTTAACAATCCATGTCCTGTTATGCAAGTTAATGTACATTTCATAGTTTCCAACATGGTAGAGTGGTTAAGGGTGGACTCTGGAGCCAAATTTCTTGAAATCAAATCCCAATTTGACTCTTACCAGCTCCGTGAGTCAGGGCAAGTTACTTTATCACTTCTATATTCAGTGTCCTCATTTGTAAAATGTTGGTAATAATAGATTACCTACTTTCCATAATTTTTATGAATCTCAGTTGAGAAAATCAATGTAAAATCATTTAATGGCTTCTCATTTATTTTAGAATTAAATTTGAACTCACTGCTATAACCTACAAGGTTTGGATGCTGTTTACTCTGCATGAAATAAGTGTTCGTATATCTTAGCACTATTGGCTCATTCTAATTCTTCAGGTTTCATCTCAAATAATACCTCCTCAGAGACACTTTCCATGAGTAATCATCCATCCATACATCCATCCATTCATCCAACACCAACAAATCTACACTAAGTACCTACCCTGCCCCAGGCTTGGTATTAGCTGCTAGGTTTCAGGAGTAAACAAGAGAGGCCAGTCTTACCTTCATCTTCCCGTTACTCTTCAGCATATGACCATGTCTGCCTCCTGTGCTTAGTGACATTTGAAATCATATTGTCTTGCCTAATTATTTCATTATAGGTTGAGCATCCCTGACCCGAAAATCTGAAATCTGAAATGCTCCAAAATTTGAAACTTTTTGAGTGCTGACATGATGCCATAGATTGCCCACACGGATGGCTGAAATAGTGACATCTTTGCTTTCTAATGGTTCAATGACACAACTTTATTTCATGCAGAAAATTATTTAAAATATTGTATAAAATTACCTTCAGGTTGTATTTTTAAGGTATATATGAAATATAAATGAATTTCATGTTTAAACTTGGGTCCTATCCCCAAGATATCTCAGTATGTATTTTCAAATATTCTAAACCTGACAAAATCTACAATCGACAACACTTCTGGCCCCACGCATTTCGGATAAAAGTATTCAACTTGTACTTCTATGCATCTGCCTCCCATTCTAGAAAGGAGTTTCAGGAGAGCAGAAATCTTCTTGGTTTTAACCAGCATCAGTTGGGGGACTCAATAAATATCTGTGTAAAGAATAACTTAGTGGTTTTTGCCCAGGAGAAAAATTAATAAGTCAATTAGTTAGAATTTTAAATAATGAATTAATCAAAAAATTCTACTGTTGTGGAAATACGTGTTTGTCTTTACTTTCATCCTGCCTAGAGTTCTCTTGCTATGAAAAAAAAAATCTTGTAAAAGTTATAGGTTTGGAAAATTATAATAAATAACATGCCTATTGTTTTCATTCTAAAATCCTGTGGCACCTCTCGATGGACTTTGTGGTGCTGCAAGCTCAGGGATGCAAAGAAAAGTATATGGGCAGTAAAGACGCTCTGCCCTGCCCCTTCACTCTAACTCAGAATTTTCTTTTTTTTTTTTTTTTTTTTTTTTTTTTTTTTTTGAGACAGAGTGTCACTTTGTTGCCCGGGCTAGAGTGAGTGCCGTGGCATCAGCCTAGCTCACAGCAACCTCAAACTCCTGGGCTTAAGCGATCCTACTGCCTCAGCCTCCCTAGTAGCTGGGACTACAGGCATGAGCCACCATGCCCGGCTAATTTTTTTTGTATATATATTTTTTAGTTGGCCAGATAATTTCTTTCTATTTTTAGTAGAGACGGGGTCTCACTCTTGCTCAGGCTGGTCTCGAACTCCTGACCTCGAGCGATCCACCCGCCTCGGCCTCCCAGAGCTAGGATTACAGGCGTGAGCCACCGCGCCCGGCCTAACTCAGAATTTTCTATCTGTCATCCCCTGCCTTGTGTGACAAAGACTGCTAGTTGCCCATACTATGTACATCTTATTCATCTTCCTTACTGACAGAACCCCAGTTTTCATAAGATGGCAATGGGCCCAGCTAGGAAACTACATTTTCCCACATCAACTCCCTTACAGATCAGGAGGTCATGAGACACAGTCCTGGACAATGAGATACAGGCAGAAGTCACTCTGTGAAGATTCCACGAAAACTCTTTAAAGGGGCAAAGACTTGGCTAGCTTGTCTCTTTTGCATTTCTGCCTTCCCATTCTTCCTGCCTGGAAGCATTACAGGATTCTGGAGATGAAGCAATGATCATCTGACACAAAGTGACCATGAGGGAAAGATAACTGCCTCTGCCCCAATGTCCTGAAGCCATGGAAACGTCATCCTTGAGTTCTATTGGAGCAGACATGTACAAATACACACACACGCACACACACGTACAATTACTTATGAAAGAGTAGCAATAATGGCAGGCAACAAATACATACTGGAAAAAGCCCTGGAAATGGAAGAAAAACAGACCTATACACCTCAGCTGACTTTGGATTCGCTAAAAAACAACAACAAAAAAAGCACACCATTCTAACTATATGATTGGTACACAGAAGTATATAACACATATATCACATTCAATCTTGTGAGTTAAGCAAAAAACTTGTGAGTATCTCAGTCTCTTTTTTTGCTATATATCTGAATAGAATTTCAAAGAAGACTTTAACTGCTTTAAAAAAAACTGCACACAGTGCTATGAACCAGGTAAAACTGCTTTAGAGAATAGAATAAAACAATGTTTCTGAAGTGTGTATTACAGAACCTGGTATTAACAGCTGTTCTAGGGAAAAAATAATTAAAACAGATTTTGGAATGCTGGGCTAGATGGATGTCATCATGGAACGTCACAGGGCCTTTAATACTATGACTTCAGAGTAATAAATAAAGCAAATAACATTTCTCAATCTACCTTAAAAACTGAACTCATTTGTCATGGAGCAGGTTGTGTACCATACAGCACAGTTTCAGAAACAATAAAATCAAGAATTTTGTTATGCAAAACTCTATAGCTTTCATTCAAAAAATTAATAATTTTAGAGAATACAAAAATAACTACTGCTAGATAAATCATGAAAATGAACATTAACTTTAAAATCTAGACTTTAGAATAATTTGTCTGATTTTTCTCTTAAAAGTAAACACACACAACGATGCCATTAAGAAAGGAAAAAGACAATCCAGGGAATGGGAGAAAATATTTGCAAATCATAAATCTAATCAGGGACTTGTATGTAAAATACAGAACCTTTACACTTTAATAATAAAAAGAAAATAACCCAACTAAAAAATGGGCACAGTATTAAATAGATATTTCTCTAAAGAAGATATACAAATGGCCAAGAAGCAGATGAAAAATGCTCATCAATATTAGCTATTAGAGAAATGCCAATCAAAATCACAATGAGATACCACTTCACACCAACTAGGATAGCTATAATATTTTTTAAAACACACAAACAGAAAATAATAAGTGTTGGAAAGGATGTTGAGAGAGGGGAATCCTCATACTTTTCTAGTGGAAATGCAAAGTGATGCAGTCACTTTGAAAAACCACTTGACAGCTTCTCAAAATGTTAAACATGTAGTCATCATATGATTCAGGAATTTCACCCCTAGGTATATACCTAAGAGAAATGAAAACATATATTCACACAAAAACTTGAACATGAACATCCACAGCAACATTATTCATAATGGCCAAAAAGTGGAAACAATTAAAAAGTCCATTAACTAATCAATAAATGAAACATAGTATATCTATACAATGGAATATTATTTGGCAGTAAAAAAACAATGAAGCATGCTACAACATGGATAAACCGTCAAAACATCATGCTAAGGGAAAGAGGTTAATCACAAAAGACCACAGAGAGTTTGGTTCTTTTCATAAGAAAGTTCAGAATAGCAAAATCTATAGAGACAGAAAATCGATTAGTAGTTGATGGGAGCTGGAGGTGGTAGGGACACAGGTGGGGACAGGAAGGGACTGCTAATGGGCATAGGGTTTTTTTGGGGGGGGTTATAAAATATTCTAGAAGTAGTAATGGTTGCAAAACTCTGTAAATATTCTAAAAAACAGCGACTTGTATACTTTAAAGGGATAAATTACATTGTATGTGAATCATATTTCAGTAATACTTCTATGTCCATATACACACCTCACCTCAAGGACTCCTTAAGGAAAAACTGATTAACATTAGACTCATCATGTCTATTTAAATTTGAGAAGCGTTGACAATATTACAGAATAGAGAATTATAATTAAGTTTATGTGTAAGATATTTTAGCTGTATTAAATAGTACAGTACAAATAAGCATGGCTTATTTCTAACAGAAATAAGTATGTGCATGGTAATCATTATTCTTGTTAGTAGCTACTCCGGAATTATTTAGGAATCTTTCCACATATACTAGTTCCACCTGCAGAGTCTGAACCAAAGGTAGATTTTATAAGTACTTAACATCGTTTTTATTTCTAATTGGCACCAGCAGTAATTCTCCACTGAAGAGATGCAATATCTAACATTCCTGGACTTGTTATTTTAAACTGTGGTTCACACAGTAGCTTTCATTTTCCTTTTCTCTGTAAGATCCACCCTCAAAACATTTAAGTGTCAATTTCAGCATTAACATGGACATTTAAATCTTATTTTAATAATCTTCCAATAATTCTTCAAATAATTATTGTTTTGACCAACATGTGATTTTTCATATATTAATAAATTAACAATAATCATGTAAGCTAATCTCTAAAAACTGTTGGATGCTACTTCTACAATGAAGACAGAATTCTGACCATTTCATTTTAACAGGGGAGAGACATACATAAGCATATTAAAATAAAATGTAAGCCCACAAAACATTTTTTTTTCCTATTAGTGGTTGAGTCTTTACTGTGTGCTAGGCTTGCACTAATATTTTTTTATGGATTATTTTAAAAATCCTCAAAATAACCTTCTGGAGCAATATCATTTCCCCTGTCTCATAAACAATGAAACTGTGATACACAGAAAACACTTTACAATGTGGAATCTTCTGAAGATCCTACAGACAGAATGTGAACAATAAGCAAGGTCTGCCTTTGAAGTACTAGCCCTTACTCTCTATATTTTATTCCCCCATATATGAATCAACACGTGCTATTAAATCACATATATGGAAACAATGAATTCTCCCCTGAGAGGTAAGGGCATCTGTGAAAGCTGAGCTAAAGATAGAATGCGATGCTTCAGTTGGGTTTTAGGCAGGTGTAAGAGATTATCAGGGATGGGGGAGAATTCCAGGTAGGTTTAGGTCAAGATCTATAGACACTTGTCCATGAAGTTTAAGAGTTCAGAATATGTTTTAAAGTAAGAGGAGATGACCGGGGAGAGGGGAGAATGCTAGTTAAGAGGGAGTTAAGATATATAGAACTTTGCACAGAAAATTCAAGAGTTCAGAATGTATTTTAAAGGCAAGAGGGGAGAAGACAGCAGACACTTCAGTGTAAGAATTATATGCACATATCTGTATTTTAGAAAGAAAAGTCTATTATTAATAACATAGTAACAGCTTGTTTGTGTGATGGGAGAACTTGTGAGAAGAAAATTGATGGCTAGATTACTTAGAAGACCCCTACCAAATGTGGAGTTAAAATAATATTTTTTATTAAAGTTCATACTCATTCCCTTTTTATTTCCACAGGGAAAGATCTAGTCAATTCAAGAAACATTTGTATTGGGATAGAAGCATCACACCCATGATTTTGCAGAGGTTGCAACTGTATCAACAGGTATAACTGACCAAAAAAAAAAAAAAATCAAAGCCTAATAAATTAGAGAACTCAACAACAAAAAAAAGGAGATGAGAGGATTGACATTTCAAAGGGGGAAAGGATCTTACTCTTTTCTTCCCTTAAATAGGTAATTTAACTCAACTCCAGCCTGAGCCCCTGTAGCAGCCACTGTGTCCAAAGGTCTCGAGGGGTTGCCAAGCACTGAGATTTCCATTTCTTTAATTACACAGATTAGTGTGAGGGCTCATTTCACTCACAACACTTGTACTTAAAGTATAAATGTGAATATGGACGAAAAGATAAAAACACTAATCTCATGGCATACATCCTTTCAAGGGGATCAACATACAGGCTTTGCCATTGGGGTCACTGGTACCCATTAGAGGTAGATAATACCCACCTCACCAATTGGAGAGGACCAAAAAAGGAGGCGTTGAAAAAGCAAAGGATGAAGTCCTCCAGAAGGCCAAGGATACACAGGCTTTGATGAGGAGGCTCATATTACATACTCATCATTCAGTAATTCAGTAATCATTGGGCACTTACTACCTGCCAGACACAGGTTATATAAGAGAGAGAGAAAAAGTTGAATGAGTCACCACCTTGAAGGAACTCTCATTCTCTAGAGGGAAACAAAATATGTAAATGAAGAATTGCAGTATAATATTAATATTATAATTCTTAAACTTTCTGTTCCTCGGTGACAGGAAAGGCTGCATAAACCATTCAAAATGTGGTTTGAAGGTTGAAGAGGGTTTTATCAGAAAGGCATGGAGACAGTTGCTGGGAGGATGATGCCAGGTGGATGGGCACCATTGGCGAATACTCAGCACGTGAAAGCACACAGATGATTTTGCTCAGGAAAAGCCAACAAGTTCACTGATGACCTGTACTTAGGATGCATTAAAAAGGGGATGGCAAACTTCAAGTGAGATTTTGAAGGGTTTGATAGGGCAGGCTAAGAACTTGGAAAATTTACACCATGGGTTAAAGACAGTCTGGCTTTGTTCTGATTTGTTCTTTAGAAAGATACAATCTTTCTTTAGAAAGAGAGTAAGTATGACAGATTGGGGTCAGGGGCAGGTGGGGGCCTACAAGCAGGAAGACCTGTTATGAAACAATTCTAAACTCTAGGCAGGAGATAAGGAGAACCTGAGTCAAGGTAGAGACAACAGGATCAGAAGAGACAGGGGCGATGGAGATGGAGGGACATTTCTGAGATGCAATTTTATTTACTTAAAGACAATGAATAAGGGCAGCCTGAGAAAGAAGACAATACTACTTTCAATTGTATGCTTTTCATACTCTACTATAAATATCTACCTAAAAGAAATGCAAACTCCTGATGGCAGGCCTGCCTTCTTAGCCTAGCATGGTGCTTGGCACCTGGTAGGTGCTCTAGAACTGCCAAGTTAATTAGCTAGTTACATAAATGCTGAAATGTCAGGTGGTACAGCTTGAGTTCTAATATATTGCCAATAGCATAATTCTACAGTTCTCAACCTCCGGGTCATGGACCGGTACCAGTCGGTGGCCTGATAGGAACCAGGCTGCACAGCAGGAGGTGAGTGAAGCTTCATCTGTAGGTACAACTGCTCCCCATAGCTCACATCACGGCCTGAGCTCCGCCTCCCCCCACCCCCACCACCCATTGAAAAATTGTCTTCAATGAAACCAGTCCCTGTTGCCAAAAAGGTTGAGGACCGCTGTTAGACTTTGTCTAACTCATTTTATACACAAAACAGTACTGCTAAGCTCTTAATAAATGTTGATGATGGTGATTAAACATAATTGCAAAATGAAATTTAAAAAAAAATCTAATACCTATACAGCATACTCACAAATTATTCCATGTGAAATAAGAATGTGACGAATGCCCAGTACTTAAATCATATTTCTTACCATAAATTTTGTCAAAGTTTGCCCTTTTTTGTCTTATACATCTATCACTACTTTTATTTGTATAGTAGCTCTTTAGATAGTAGTTGGGACAGATGACCCTACGTGTATGATCACTTTGTATTCAGAGCATTTATTAGTAAATGAACATAAGCTAATTTAAAATAAAGTTCCTTAAAGTTTCCAATATTTGCTTCATATTTTGCTATTTGCCACTTATATCTCTGTGAGCAGAGGTTGGAACTTAAAAGTATAAATCTATCCATTTAGCAACCACAGAAAACAGATCTATCAGTTTTGCATGTGGGACAGAGTTATTTTAAAAAATCAAATCTTTTTTGGTAGTTCCTGAAAATGAATAAAAAATAGAAGGCTAAGAGATGGAATAAACAATTTAACAATCACTCAGAATTTTCAGTGTAAAACAAATCCTCCAATAATTGTCTCTCTCAGTGTTCAATTAACTTCTTAGGTATTTTACAAAGTACTACTCCTGTCAAAATAGTAGTATCATTTATTTAATAATTGCCCAATGTCTTAATTGACACTATAATTCCCTAATGAGGCTATTTTGCCCAAAGTTTAAATAACGTACTTTTTTTTTTTTTTTTGCTAACAGAATAAATTTCACACTATGGTTTAAATCTTGGTCCTACTACACAAGTGACCTTCAGAAATTCATTTCACCTCTCTGACCCTCAGTTTTTAATGGAGGCACTATTGTTTTACCCATTCAATAGAGATTTTTATGATGGAGCAAATGAGAGAAAAGGAAAAGTGCTTTCTTGTCTAATGTAATGATTGTAAGTAGAAAAAATCTACATAAATTGTGCAACAATTTGTAAAACAATTGGCTATACATTTTATAATGTTAATATAAGGTCAAGCATCATGTAGAATTATCTTTAATTTCAAGATTATTCCTCTTCATATCAAATAAACATTATTTTGCCCTGTAACAATAGAATAAAAGGGATAACTGCTTATAATGTGTTATAGACAAGCTGTAAGAACACATGTGGGGAAGATGTTCACACAGATGCAGTTTTCCTGATCACAAGGGATTGCTTTTGCTGAGGTTAGTAGAGCAAATAATGGAGCAAATTTTGTTTTAAGATATCAACATAAATAGAAACTGGTATAATAGGATGAAGCTAAGAGGACAGTTGTGTAGGTATCAGAAATATGTCCTGATAAGGCGAACCCTGCTAGCTTCTAGGAACTTCAAGCAGCCTAGTTTTGGGTGACATTTCAAAGGAGCCAACCTCAGGATTATCCTAAAATAATCTTGGCTGAAACCTGAACCAGACAGATGACAATAAATCTCTTTTCGTTTTCAGGATTCCAATTTTAACTTACTATAAGGTAAGTGAGTTTAATAAAATACAGTCAGAACTCACATTGCATGGAGGTATTTAAAAACATGGTTAATTTCTACAAAGTGAACAGAGCATTATTCCAATCAATATACACAGATCAAAAGGCCTGGGAGAGGACTTGATTGATCCTTGTTCCATTTTTTAATTTGTTGAGCTTAGTGAGGCATGCACATTTCTTTTTTAAATTTGCTAATTCATTTTAACTTGAAAAGAGGGATTTTTTTAAAAAAACAAGATTTTTCCATTGGGCCAATTCTTAATAAAATGTATTTATAGACTCATAGTCAATCTTGAAAAGTTATATTTGAAATCTATTATTTGGTACCCATACTAGATGTACCTCGTGAAATGTAAACCCTGAGTCTTGTTTCTACTATCTGGAGAAGGGTGTGCCCATGAGATATGGTAATGTGGTCAGGCTCCGCTGACTTCTTTGACTACTGTGGATTGTAACATAGTTTGTAAGTTACAGTTTAAGTGTTTACACTAAGCAAAGAAAACGATACAACAATTACAATGTTCTCTAGATTTCATTAAGCAACTGGGAGAAGTGAAGGAAATGAAGAACTTTTACCTCCTCCAGGTTGAGCATTTGCTTTAACAAATGAAGTCTGTGCCTGAAATTATTAGGTTTCAGGAATTTGTTATAAATGAAACAATTCATGTACAAAGATAATTAAAAGCCAAAAAAAAAAAAAAGAAAAGAAAAGGAGGGGCGGAGGCAATACTAGATGACAATTTGTCCTAATAATTTGTAGAATATTATGCATGTATCTTTATAGGAAAAGAAGTGAATAAGTTACATTTGTGGAGGCAGGTTCTGAGCACTGAGCATAGCAATCCCACTGGGGTCCAGACTTGACTACCTTACTAATTAGTTCTCCAGGAGATCAGGCCCAGGCACATCTATGATGTATCAGTTTGATAGGGCAGCTGCAACAAAGTATGAGCTTATAACTACAATAATTATTATCTCAGTTCTGGAGGGTAGGAGTCTGAAATCAAAGTGTTGACAAGGCCATGTTTTCTCAAACCTGTAAAGGAAGAATCCTTCCTTGCCTCTTCTGGGCTTCTTCTGGTGGTTTGCTGGCAATTCTTAGCAATCCTTGTTCCATCTGTCTTCAGAAGGCCATCTTCTCTTAGTGCCCATCTCTGTGCAAATTTCCCCTTTTTATAATGATACCAGTCATGTTGGATTAGGGGCCACTCTAACGACCTAATTTTAACTTGGTTACAACTATAAAGACCCCTTTTCCAAATAAGGTCACATTTTGAGGTCCTGGAGATTAGGACATCAACATACCTTTTTGTGGGGACACAATTCAACTCTTAACATATGGATCTTAGTTTTTTCAACTATAAAACAGGAAGACAGACTACCTAAAGGGGCTCTCCATCAATTATGGATGGAGCAATTTTCATTTTCTCAAAATAAAATATACACTTGGTAAGTAGTAGTGGCAGCACTTGTTGAATGAAAGATCTTGGCATGAGCTGTGCTGCCTTCTGCACTTTCTAGAAAAGCCTACTAGGATAGTCGTGTGTAGTGACTGACCATACATTTCTTTTGGTAGATTTGATTTAGAGATTTAGGACTCCTGGCTTAGATGATCTCCAAGACTTTCTAGCCAGGACTTTTATGATTCTTGAACATATTTGAGACTTGCATTCTTATTATATAGATTATATCAAAAAAATGAAACAAATATATCTGTCTTGTCCAAGAATTTTTAGCATGAAAACCTAAAAACCAGGGGAAAATGTCACTCATAACTCAAAGTATTTCCGATATTCTTATTAACACTTTTACAAATATTCTTCAGTTTTACAAAACCAGAGTCTATTTTTCGTAAACACTATGCCTCTTCTGTAAACATATGCTTCTCCAGATATATTCACTTTGATCAATCATAGTATTCATAAATTTGTCAGGGAGCACTTATTAGCTAGATGTTACAATCCCAGTTCCGCCTGCCTGTGCCATGATGTATGTATGCTCTGGGAAAGGTCATGTACCTCCCTGCCTCAGTTTTCTCAGTTGTCAAATAAAGATGTTAATTAAAATCCCATCAGGTATGTACAATGAGCATACCTTATTTGGCAATAACTTATTACTAAATTATTATAGATGCAACAAACACTAGGAAGATAATGGCCACATCAAAGATTTTGAACATTGTAAACATCATCAAGGTTGCAAAGAAACCACAATGAAAGGAGATAGATAATCTCTGTTAAAGCAGAAGCTTTCATTCATTTACCTTGGCTAGCCACTAGATTGAATTTATCTGTTCCTGGGCCTCTCATTCAAAGTGTCATCAACTACCCAATTGCCGCCACCAGAATATTTCACAATAGGTTATTCAACACCAGTGTGCTAGTGCAGATCACAAAACACAACTCCGTTCTTCATAATGCTAGTAGCTGGGGTTTAAGAAAGGGAGTAAAATGAAAGCAGGACTGCATTGAAAAGACTGAGAAATAGCAAATCAAATGTAAATCAATGTGACAACCTCCTAGGTTGCCAATTATTCCTAGCCTAAATTTTTAGCAATTGAAAGTTAACTACTCCTGATTAAAAAAAAAAAAAGAACAACAACAATGACCAAAAGAAACTATTAAAGTTGTCAGGGCATTGCAAAGCCTATGTACCCTTTGATCATCATTTAAAATCCTTCTCAAAGGGACTGAGTCCATTCTCACAAACTCCCTCACTTTCAATATGAGTCTGGGCCTCAGAGAATCCACCACTTCCAGCTGGGTAGGCAGAGCCTGAGAAAGTTTTGTGGGTTTTGCATTTTTTTTTCTTTTAAAGTTATACAGACACACATAAAATGTTTGCTTCTACATTTTAGCCACCTCAACATATAAAATGATGGGGTTTAAACAGCAAGCTAACAATATAATGGGGGAAAAAAAAGTTTTGTCCCTGGCATCGGGTATTATAAACATCAAGGAGTGCCAGTGTAAACCTTTATTCAAGAGACTGGGTTCTTTGTCAAGCAATGCCTTTCTTCCAAAACATCCTTGCTGCCATATGTCTGCACCCAGCCAGCTGCAGATCTAATAAGAAAGTTCTTATTCATGTTGTATAATGTTTTACAGGTTTGCCACGGGGGTCACTCGCTGTGAGTCCTTTACGTCAGAGTCAGAACTCTAACAAACAGCGGAAAGATGCCAAGAAATGTAGGTTGGGAGGGGGGAGGACCGAGGGAAAATAAAAGAAACGGTGCATCAAGGCACTCATTTAATGCCAAAAGCAATGTTTTTGTTATTAGGGAAGAAAAAGAAAGGAGCAAGGGGTAACTATTAGGTTGTATAAATATTATCATCAAATATAAGATCAGAAATACTTAACTCTCCCGACTATCTATTTAGAAAGGGGAGATGCATTAATCTTCTCCAACATTCAGTAGCTATTTAATTATGTTTCTGCTGTCATATTCATCATGTTAAAAAATACAAGGAAAAATGTTTCCTAATGGCCTTAAAATATGAAGATGCCTTATTAGCTCTGTAGTTTACTTCAATAAGGGATTTGGCTACATCATCAATTATAAATACTCTACTATCAATACAAACTCATATTGACGTAAAATGAAATTCAGCAAGTAAAGAAAATAAAATCAGTTTAAGACTGGCACTATGGTAAATGGCATTCAATGTTTTCAAACACGGAATGGATGATAGCTTTTTACTAAGTATTCGCTATTCCAAGTACCACATGCCTTGTTAAGAACTCATTAAGTAGATTTGTAGATCATTCATGGACCATGGATCTCTGCTTCCAGATGCTTAGAGGTTTAGAAGGAACATTACACATGCTTATATTACTTTCTTTTCCTATGTCGACTTGCTTTAATTGCAACACTTTTTTTTTAAACAAATTTGATAGGAAAATGAATTTTCCAGTGAGTTTTTAGATCCTGCATACAGTTTAAAAATGTAATCCCAGGCAAACAATTTTTTAAAAAGATAAAATGCAATCTCATTAAAATGGAAATATTGCTGGCTCATTAAAATACAGAAATTTAAAGCCAACAGACATGTGCCTATGGAGTTGCTAACTAGAAGTCAACTTGAAAATAATATCAGTGGGGAGAAAAATCATTTCATTGGGGAAAAATGACACCAACTAAATAGAAGGTGAGAAATTTCTACTGGGCTCACAAGCCAATGTGTAAAGAAGGGGGGGTATGTATCAACCCTCAAGTGTGATGTCCATGTCAACACAGAGATCTCAAACAATAATCTTTGCATAAATTGAGAAGAGAAAGAAAAGTGGCATTAAGAGTTTCAAAACACTTTACTGGTGAATTTTATATTAGCAACCAAAGCCTCACCAACTTCGGAGCAAAGTCCAAGAATATGAGGGTATTTTCTTTTACTTGAGAAAATTATGATTGTTTTTCATTCTTGTTTATAAATACTCAGAGAAAAGCAAAACACTCTAAGTGAGAATTTTTTCTTTCGTTATCAGTATTAATAAGATAGAAACTTTTGGTTACTCATTCTCTCATTTTATAGTCTTCTGATTTTGCCAATTCTCTTTTCTCTCAATCCTTTATCCTCTCCTACTACTAGAAGTACTCTTTAGTAAACTCAGCAGAGAGCCCAAAGCCTCCCAAAACAAACTAACATTTTGCAAAGTCTGTTACACTTTAATATCACCCTTCACTGTATCCAATACAATCAGTCTGCACCAATATTACCTAGCAAAATGGCAAAACCCTGCTAAGAGTAAATCATCAGTACTTGGTGATTACTGGCATTACATTTTGAAATCATGACTCTGACATTAAAAGGTATGTGTTTAAAACAATTTCCAGTTTGCTTCAATGGAAGTATCTTAGAAAGATATTTTGAAAGTACACAGTGATGAGGCTGTGATAGGAAGTTCCACAACCAAACATGACAACAGGAGACCTGGGCTCAAGACTTGGTTCCCGAAAGATAGGGAATCAATCTAAGTGTCCATCAACCAATGAGTAGATAAAGAAAACGTGGTGGAGATATGTGTATGTATATATATATATCTTGTGGAGTATGACTCAGTCATAAGAAAGAATGAAATAATGTCTTTTGCAGCAACTTGGATGGAACTGGAGGCCATTATCCTAAGTGAAGTAACAACTCAGGAACAGAAAAATAAATGCCACATATTTTCACTTATACATGGGAGCTAACTATGGCCATGCAAGGGCACACAGAGTGGTATAATGGACAGTGGAGACTCAAAAGGGCGGAGGAGGAAGGAGAGGTACAATGGACACTATTCAGGTGATGGGTACAAAAGCCCCAGACTTCACCACTATGCAATATATACATGTAATGGGAAAAAAAAATACTTGGTTCCCCACTAAATAGGTGTGAGTCTTTAAGTAAGTCACTTAACCACTCCTTTTTTCACAAATTTGTTCTATTAAATATACGAAGGCACTTTTTATCAATGATACATACATCTAAAGTTATCATATATATACCAACTGTCTTCCTAGAGAGGGATGTACAATTCGAATAACATTTTAAATGTTCCCAGTAGAATTTGATGAATCACTTTAAGGCAAAGGACTTCTCTACAAAGTGAATCTTTCACTGATTATTTTCTTTCGTAATTCAAATTTTAAAGCATTTTTTCACTTTAAATCATACATTTCTACATCATAGAGGTATGGTTTTCTGAAGAAATCCCAAGAACCATTTGTCCAGTTAGAAATTATAAATTTCACTATTGCTTTGGTCAATAGCTCAGCACATTCAAATAATCACATCAAAACATCAAGTTCTAGGACAGTAAAAATCAACATTTGCATTCAACATTACGACTGTCTAGGTGTACTAAATAAGTCAACTGCCAAAATGATCCAAGTACTATTAACTTAAAAACAAAACAAAGAAAAAAGAAAACCTTAATTTTTCTTTTGTCTCTATGGATCAAAGAATTTTCCTGTAGAAAGTTTAAGAGAGGGAAAGGAAATGAGAGAAAGAAGACTGAAGTCAACTGAGGCAAGAGGAAAAGGAGAGCTCTCCTCTCCTAAGCAGAATTTTGTATCCTGTCTGCATGACCCCCAAATTTCAAGGGGAGCCTGTAGCAGACAACTGAAGGAGCCAGGAGTCTGGATTCCAGAAACTGAAAAGGTAGAACACCTGTCTGCAAGGCAAGAAGCCCTGGCCTATGAAAGTCAAGAGGGAAACTGTGGCACCAGGACACCCAAACAAAAAAGTGGCAAATCCAAGGAAAGTGTTAAACTTGGGGTTGGGATAGGGTGCTGCCACTTCAATGTATCAATCTCAAAATACATATATAAAAATATTATTTAGCAGTCATTAAAATTTTCTAATTTTAGAAATTTTGCCTAACACTCCACCCTCCCAGGTATACCCCAGGACTTAGTCTTCAGACCACTTTCCTCCTTTATGTACCTTGATTCCCTTGGTGTCCTCATGCTAGCTTATTTCTTTAAATACCATTTATATGATGATGACTCCCTAGTTAATATTTCCAGCCCCAACCTCCCCTCTGAATGGCAGAGTGATCGCACAGCTTCCTACATGGCTAATGGGCTTTTGAAACAATGTTTCCAAAATCTAATGTGTTATTCTTCTCTCAAAACCTGTTTTTCCCTGCCCCTCCCCATTCCCTTGTTTCCCATCTTACTAAGAGGTGCCACTAGTCACGAGCTACCACCAGACATCTGTAGGGACCATCAATAACCTTGGAGTATCCTGCACTTTCACACCACATTTCCAATTAATTCGACAGCAAATTCTGGAAGTTCTGCCTTCAAAATACATCACAATACCAACTATGCTTCAACTCACTAAAATCTCTAACCTAAAACACTGCAAAGCCTCCTCCGTCCCCAGTTCAGATGCTCAAACACCCCAGAGGCCGCCCCTGACATGCTGTGTAAAACTGTATCCTTTTTACTACCTTCTTCCCTGCTATAACTTTGTAGCATTCAGCGTTTCCCAATGTACTTAATCATCAATTTATTACGCGTCTTTTGCAGTAGTTCTCAAACTCTTCACAATCACTTGGAGGGCTTATTATTACTTTTTTTTTTTGAGACAGAGTGTCACTTTGTTGCCTGGGCTAGAGTGAGTGCCATGGCGTCAGCCTCGCTCACAGCAACCTCAAACTCCTGGGCTTAAGCGATCCTCCTGCCTCAGCCTCCCGAGTAGCTGGGACTACAGGCATGTGCCACCATGCCCGGCTAATTTTTTCTATATATATTTTTAGTTGTCCAGATAGTTTATTTCTATTTTTAGTAGAGACGGGGTCTCGCTCAGGCTGGTCTCGAACTCCTGACCTCGAGCGATCCACCAGCCTCGGCCTCCCAGAGGGCTAGGATTACAGGCGTGAGCCACCGCACGGGCCAGTGGAGGGCTTATTAAAAGGCAGATTGCTGGACTCCACTCCCAGAGTTCCAGATTCAGTAGGTTTGGGCTGGGGCCTGAGGATTTGCATTTCTAACAATTCCCAGCAGGCTAATACTGCTGTATCCTGTGGTTCCAGGAAACCACACTTTGAAAAACACTGCTCTGCAGAGTGTAAGTTCCTTGAGAGCCAGTCCCTGGTCTTGATTGCCACTGTGTTCCCAGCACATGGGAGAGCTCCTGGCCTAAAATGGGTGAATCATGCTCAATTACACTAGTTGAACAAATGAATGATTTTGGAGTTCGGTTTTAATATAATAGACATTTTCATGGGCATCAGATTCTAAATAGTTTATCCCAAAACAACAAAAAATAGTACAAATACCCAATATCTCTTTTTTAAATGGGCTATGCATCAAATTGGAAATTTGGGCAATACCAATCATTATTAAATGCATTAATAATCAGGACAGTTACATGTTCAATACCACTAATACACAACCGAGTACTCAATTTATTTAAACTCGCTTACCTCTCAAAATGACTAGCTAAAATGTTTGTATTCCTAACATCTATGGTTTCCCAGACTTTAAAAAAAATTTTTCTCTATTACTCACATCACCCCTACTCTTTCCGAACATAAAGTCTTACCCCATAGTAGCTAGATTGTGTAGCAGTTCACAGTAGGTAGATGTGTACAAATTTGAACCTATGTCCACCTGTTTCCTTCTTGTCCAGCCACCAGTTTCTAGATGCCTTATTAACCTGATTCTTATAAGTCCAAGAAAAGGAGAAAGATCCGAGAGAGACAGCCAGGAGTTGGGCCAGGAATGTATTTGAGGCAGAAGGGGAAGGAATACAACAAATGAAAGAAACAACACTTGCAACACTTGGAACAAAGTATGTTTTTATCTACAGGAGAAGTGGGGGCCATTCTTTAGTGTAAGCCATGGGTGGACATAAACAATGGTCCATCAGAGAGGTGGGGAAAAGGATGTGCAAGGTCTCCCCTTTGGGTCTTCTCCCTCAATCTGGAATCATCTACCCCTTTTGTAGCATGAGTCCCACATGGGCTGCAGAGTACAAAGCAGAGAGCTCCTCAGTGCACAAAACACATGCTAGTATTTCTCAGAACAACACTTGGCTCTGGTTCCTGCTTGCCTAACTCTGACCCTGTTCCTCGTTTTGCCACAGGGCTGACAGCTGATGGTGGGTGCTTTTGAGCACATGGAGCCAGGAAGCAGCAGAGGGATCAGCAAACCTTGGGCCAAATCCTAGAAATAATTTGGCAACTTCATCAGATATCTGTCGTCCTGTTATTTTATGTTTTCATGAGCATACATTAAAACAAACCAACAATCTAAAAACACAATATAACAAAAACTTCCCATGCCATTGGCAGACATGGGAAAAGCAATTATAAATATTTCTTAAGCATCTGCATGTGTCTCTTGGCTGACTATTCATGGGGAGTTTTTGCTCCTATGTTGGCTGACAGCCAGCACACAACAGGGTGGAACTCAGTCACTTCCCAGCAACTGTGCATTCAGGAAAAAATAAAGCCCAATTCAAGTCAAATAATTAGCTAAATCTGCTGTTGATTTTAACTCCTGAATTTCTTTAGGAATCATGACGTCATTGCCCAGCCTAAATCTAACCCAGCCAGGGGTCCACATCACTTGCAGAAAAAGGCTTGCAAATGTATTTACCGTGGCACAGATGGTTCTTTATTACCTTATGCCTGTACTCTATCCCTTCAGTTGCTTCTCTTTGTATCCTGTGGTTCAGTGACACTGCAGTACTTGAATTTCTCCAAACATGTTGGTTGCTCATTACTGATACCAATGATTTATGGTACAATGCATCGGCTTTGGCATTAACCATACCTAGGTTCAAAGCTTAACACCTCCACTGAATAATGATGTCACCTTGGGGAGATTTCTTAAACTCTGAATTTTAGCTGCACTGTCATTAAAATGAGGATTAAGGATACCTACCTTTCAGGAGTATGGAGAGAACTGAAGGGAGATGATGCCTCTAAAGTTCTTAGCAACGTATCTGGGGTACAGCAGGCCTTCCCTTACTGCCCATCCCCACACCAGCTCCTACTCGTCTCTCAAAACCTGCCTCAAAAGTCATTTCCCTGACTCAGCCTTCCTTGCCTGTGCCCCCTTCATTTTGCCACAGGACCAAGAGAATCACACAACCAGACAAACATCACTTCCTCTTCTTTGCTATTTGAAACTATGCACACAGGTCAATTACTGTACAGTTTCTTTTCTTTTCTTTTTTTTTTTAAACAACGCAGCACATTTACTTACATTCCCTCTTCATTAATTTGTAGTAGGCATGGTGTGTCTAAATCATCTTTGTATTCTAAATACTTCATATTTGCCATAGAGTAAATACTTCGTAAGTGCGGAACAAGGTAATGAATATAGATAGAGACTAAAGGCAAAACTCATGCAATGTGTTCTACTAACATGTAATAAAAGACAATTTTTAAAAATCAGTAACCAGTATTGTACATGTCTAAAATTGAGATACACATTCCTAATTTACCAAAGATTTATCAGGAACTGATTGCATACCAAGGATTGCAGACATAAAAACAAATACAGCATTGCCTTGAGGAGTGGCACAGCTTAGAGGGTGGCCAGGGACGCTGCACGTACAACTCCAGGGGGCGCCATTCATAATTTGTCCACTCTTGGTGTTATGTAAAAGGAGTCTCCAAACTCCAGGACATCTACTTGCTTTAAAAGAGGGACTTTCTAACTGAAAGTAGAGGGAGAAATAATAACCATCTCTACAAGTATATCTAAAGGGCTGCTCCAGAAGAAGCCACCTTTAGACATAAACTATAATGTCAAACGATCATATAGCTTTTTATTCTCATAAAGATGTCAGTTGCTACTCCCAAAGTTATGAAAAAGTATATTGCTGCACTTTCTTCTATAGTGACGCAGATCAACAGCCACTTGCCACATGTGGCAACTTACATTAAATTAACTGAAATTAAATAAAATTAAAAATTCAATTCCTCAGTTATACGACCTACACTTCGTGTGTTCAACAGCCACATGTAACTGTGGCTACCAGATTAACCAACATGGACATAAAGAATTTCCTGCATTACAGAAAGTTTTATTGAACAGTGCTGCACCTAAAGAACTAAAATGAAAATCTGTTTTTTTATAAATCTGATTATTCACCTCTGTTTACTTAAATCCATTACTAATTGAGTTTTTGACTCTGTTACTTAAAGATAATTGGTCACTATTATCCTTTATATGGAAAAGAAAAAGATGGAAGGTAAAAAATTTCAGATCTGAAACATCTATTAATCTTGGTTTACAAACATGAAATTATTCCAACTCAATATTAGGAAGGCTTTTCTTAATGATAAAGGAGTTTACCTAATTTTAAAAAGCATCCCTCTATTCATAATCTCTATTGCTTTTGGTTTTTTTTGAAGTCAGTTATTGTCTTAGGCATAGCACAAGTAAAGGGCTAACATTGGTTATACTTGGAGATCTTCTAAATGGGTCCTTTTTTTTTTTTTTTTTCATTATTAAAGATCCTTGAAGCTCTAACTCCGAACCCTCTAGGAGCTCAATCATTGTCATATCAAGGATTAGAAAGCTCTCAAAAAATGCCCCCTCAATCTTTAAAAATAAACTGATCCTTAGTCTTTATTTATTCATGCAAAGAGTTTCTACATCTGTAATATATTTGAATATTGAGAAGATCTCTCTTTACAAAGCAGTCTCTGATGAATGAACAACCAGTCCTTTCTGAAGCACTGGGAAGTTTTGTCTGCAATTTACTCTTGTGGGGCAAATTTATTGGGTCTCCCAATTCTTAGGGAGATATAAACATTTTGATATTCAAATAATTGTGCATAGAAATTACCCCTACCAGAGTAACTGCTGCCAAGGAGGCAGAGATGGCTCTCTGCCTGTCTTCAGAAAAGAACATGGTGTAGAAAGTGTTTCTAAAAATGTGGTCTTAGACCACTCGGATTAGGAATCTGTCAAAAAGGTATTACTAAACGGATTCTCGTGGGCCACATCCAGGATTCCATATTTATTAAGTCATATTCTTAAGGTTGGGGCCTAAGAATCTGTATTTGACAAGTTAGCAAAAGTTTGGCATGTACATTCTAGTTTGATATCCATTGTCATAGTGGCAGGGACAAGAGAAAAGGACTCCACACTACATATCCCTGACTTACTGAGCTTAAGGAGAGGAGAACTTGATATTTAAGATATTTGCAAAGTTTTACAACAGACCCGTGGATCATATTCCAGTGACTTTTATTTATTTATAAATACATATATTTATAAACAAATGAATATAATTTTAAAGGATATTCAGTAGAATTAGTTCATAACAAATATATAGTTTGCTGCAAGAAAGAGCTGTAGGAAACGCAGCAAAAAGTATGTAAAGAAACTTATTTATGTCATCATGATGCCTATTATACAATGGAGAAAAATTTTCAGAATATGAGCTGCTGTAATTATACAACACTTGTATATCCAAGCAATCCAAACATATTCAGAGTAAAAGCTTCATCTCTTTTCCTCACGGTTCAGAGTCACAGTAATCCCCACTGTACAACCCCTTCCTTCATAGCATCAATTGGCCAGCAACCAAGGCCAAATCTTCTTTGGTTAGTTGTGTTTTATTCATGGTACACAGATCACTTTTGTTATTAAGTCAAACCTTGTTGAATGGATGGGTGGGTACATTAACATTAACTAGAAAAACAAATTACACCTGCTGCTCTGAAAGAAATCAAACAGCTTTCAAAATTATTTGCCCATTTCCTAGAACTGCATTAGAAAATATGAACCAGAAGAAAGAACTCCATGTTGCTGATATAATCAAACTATTACACCTGGCCTTCCTGGCAACTTTGCCATTCACTAAATGCCTCTGAGATACTGAGCAAAATCACGCACTCTCCTGGGGCACAGCAAGAGGCAAGACAAGATGATCTTCTGCTTTGACATTCTATAATTTCCATTGGGAGTAAGGAGTTCCTCGTTTTAGCTATAGCTTTCAGCTTTGCAGAGTAAAATAAAGTAATTTAGCTAAATTCTTTTGAATAAAATTTATCTTGATGTAATTTACCTTGGTGACTTATTAAAATTCCTACTGGTCTCTGTAGTTAGTTAAGCTTAACTACATAAAGCAAAATACGACTTAACAACTTAGAAAATAAGAACATTTGACTTTTGTAAATATTTTCACTGTTAATCACAGTGAATACCTTAAAGAAACCTCATTAGGCATTAACTTGAGATTCCTGTATGATGAAGAACAGAATCAACATAAAACAAAAACATTTGATGCTTAATTTTTCACATATGTAAATGTTTTGGTGTTCTACATACCAGGTAATGACAATGTTGATTATAGTGCATTTGAAATATATGGGAAGTAGAAACTGGCCATGTAAATTACCTGGTTATTTCACTAGCATTTTGAAAGATACAAATCAGATGAATTATAGTTGACTTTTACATTTCCACTGACTTTAAGTGCTACTCTATTAAACAGGAAATAAAATTTATCAATATCTCACTGACTGATTTCACATAAAGCAAGACTGAGATGTATTACTATCTAGTAAAGTCAGAGACTGCACTAGAATAATACTGATGTTAAAGGGAATGCTCAATTTTCATCTTTTATTGAATGGGGTTGAATAAAAATCCATGAAAAAACCAACAATCTCCCTTTCTTCATGTTTCCATGATAATTATTACTTCTTCTACCACTACCTTAGCTAAGAACAGATCCAAAACTTTCCTTGGCATGGCCTATTGCCCAGAGAGTACTAAGCAAGCCATGTTCTGCAACAAATTGTGGGATTCCATATCCTCAAGGAGGTCTGAGATACTCTAGTCTGCTTTGGATTTCTGAGTTAGTTAGAACACTCCAAGTATCCAGTAAAAGCTCCGTTTATTTTAGATTCTTTCTATTGCAACCCAATTCCTACAGTTACAGTTCGGGTACCCAGAGGGCTAGCACCTTCCAATCTGGGATTATCCAACACATCGCACCAATTGTCCTGTAGAAACTTCTCAAATCACCCTCTATGGAGATTTAAAAGACAAAGTTTTTAGCTAAGGAGTCTTATGTATCCATCAACACTTTGTTTCATTGAAAAGGAATCAATGTATTACATACTTGACATGTATTCGGAGGCCATGCATTCAGAAACACACTTAGCATGTTAGTGGTATCCATATTTTATAATCACCATCAACAACCATTTCTTTGGTATCTACTATTGTGCCAGGCATTATACTAGGCTCTTAACACATACTGTATCATTAAATTCTTACAATAACTACTAAGACAGTGCTATGCTTTGAGTGTTCTTTCCAAAACTCATCTTGAAATGTAATGACCATTGTAACAGTATGAAGATGTGGGACCTGGAGCTGGAGCCCACTCTACTGTCATGTCACAAGAATGGTAAAACAAGCACCACATGTACTCACCATCAAATTGGTACTAACTGATCAACACTTATGTGCACATATGGTAGTAACATTCACTGGGTGTCAGGCAGGTGGGAAGAGAGAGGAGGGGATGGGTATATTCACACCTAATGGGTACAGTGAGCACTGTTTGGGGGATGGGCATGCTTGTAGCTTTGACTTGGGCAGGGCAAAGGCAGTAACCTAAATATGTGTGCCCCTGTAATATTCCGAAATAAAAAATAAATAAAAATAAACAAAAAAATTAAAAAGATGTGGAACCTTTAAGAGGTGAGTAGGCCATCGGGCTCTGCTCTTATAGGTGGAATTAATACAGCTATGACAGGGCAAGTTTGGCCACCTCTCGCCTTCTAGTTGCCCTTCTGTCACATGACGCATCCACCATGTGATGGCACAGCAAGAAGGTCCTTGTCAGATGCTAGCACCTGAAGCTTGGACTTCCCAGCTTCTAGAACACTGAGGAAATAAATTTCTGTTCTTTATAAATTCCCCAGTGTCAGGTATTCTGTTATAGCAGCACAAAATAGAATAAGACAGACAGATATTATTGAAACCATTTTACACAAATTCAGATTAGGTCACGTGCCAAAGTCACACAGCTAGTAAGACACTAACTGAACTAATGTTTGAAGCCAGGTTCACTTCCAAAAAATCATATTCTTTCCACTATGCTTCACTGCCTCTCTATCTTTTCCAGAATGCTTAATTCTCAATAAGTTTATAATCCATAGAAGTTAACACTGAATATATCTGTAAATGAAAAGCTAAAGTAACAGTTACAGGCCTGGAAACTCAGAATCAGAAAGTTTAAATGACCTCCTCAAGGTCATACAGCTTCAAATGTGTTAGGAACAGGACTGAGAGTGTTTATACCTTTGGACTTTAAGGGTTCTAGTCTTTTAGAAGCAGTAAACTTACTGTCACTGCAGAGATTTTCATACCAAATGTTATCAACTGTACTTTAAATACAACACAAAGAGTAAAATTCACACACGTGATGTGTGGATTTCTTGAGAGCAATAGGTTTTAGGAAATTTAATCAAATTGGGATGTTCACCCATAGTTTATAAAAAAACAACTATATTTCTTCCAAAGTACATTATTTCCTAAATCATGTCAATTAGTTCAGTGATCAAAGATGATATCCTAGGATGATTTGAAAATTAACCAAAATATTTGGTATAGACTAAAATATGTTATTGACTTATTTGATTATGCCTTGAAATGTGATATCCTCTGAAAAATTCAAGCACAAAAAATAAACATAAGAAAAACACTTGACAACCATATTCAGCAAAGTACTAAAAATAATAAGAGTACAGCTAGAAATCACATAACTGAAACATTTTATAGATGAGAAGATGAAATAACTTGCTATAAGACAATAGTTCTCAACCTTGGCTGCATATTGGAATCACCTGGGGAACATTAAAAATACTGATGCCTGGGTCTCAGCAAATGAGATGTAGATTTACTTGTTTTAGGGTGCAGCCTGGGCACTGGGATTTTCACTACTCCCCAAGTGATTCTAATGTGCAGCCAACATTGGGAGTTGCAACTGCCAGAGACCTACAGATGGTTAGCAGCAGAGGCGGGACTCACAAATTAGTTTTCTAAGTCCCAGTTGTATGCTTTATTCGCTACCTCTTCTTTCCTTTCAATTAAAACAAACCAAAAAAGTAACAGTACTTTAAGCTGATAGTAGTATAATTCAGAAATATTTTAATCTCATTTAATGGCATTATTTAAAGTTCTATTGACTGACCAGTTGACTAAAATTAACCTGAATTGCTTACATCATTCAGTAAAATTTCAGTGCAATCTGTATCTGGTATGTTAAAACTGCTTTCTGGGCTCCTAACAGAGTTTATTACAAGAAATACATCAACACAGTTTCCTAATATAAGAGACAGATAAGAGGGTCATCAAAATCTGAGAATCTTGAAAATGCTAAGGCAATTTTTTAGTGTATATTTTCACAAATTCCATGAGAAATTCATACAATTGGGAAGAATACATCCGATAGTTTGTAAATTAAGGAAAATAATATAATACAAAACCCATCTTGCAACCATTCAGAGCTGATACCTTTCTCCGGAGAAAGTAAGTGTCATTGATGAATTTTGTAGCTGTTACAAAATTGTCGGTGGCCATTACTAATGAAATAGTTTATCTTCTGCCATTCAAAGGCAAGTTCTTCTTAGAGATGTTGCAACATGGAGGGGTGGCTACCACTAAAAAATACTGTGGTTTCTCATGATTAAAATCATGTAACTATTTCAAAAGTTTTTCAAGTTTGCTCATTATGTTCCTTACAAGTGTTAGGAAATGAACAAAAGAAATACCGAGTGTCTTTTCAATGCAGTGTTAGGGGATTTCTATCGATTCCTCTGGGGATTACATATAAGAATCTGTATCTCTGATTGTTTTTGACTAGGCTATTTTACGATTCTGGGGATGGACCTTAAGTTAAACAAAGCTAATAGCAATACAAAGGTTTTCTGTCCATAGCAATGCAAAAGATTCCTGTTCATGGCAATTCAAATTAATTTTGTCTGATTAAGAATATAAACTTCTGAGAGTCAAATTCTCATTTGACCCAGGTTTAACATCTTCCTGGTTCCTTTGCTAATTAATGAGTTAAAGAAATCTTTGACTTATATTAATTTTATGTTTCTATGAATCATGATTTTACCTTCTGAAAAGTTATACTTTAACAGAGGAAAAACAGTCTCTAGAATTCATAATTATGGTTTATTGCATATCTTCTTTTAGCTATCAGATTAATAGCAAAAAAAGAACTCAAGTATTATTTCAGGTTTTTCTATGTTTTAAGTGGATACAAATTATATCATAGATGGCCCCTAACTTACTAAGGTTCAACTAAACTATTTTTCTATTGTACTTTATGATAGTGTGAAAACAATATGTACTCAGAAGAAACAGTACTTCAAGTACTCATACAGCCATTTTGTTTTCACTTTCAGTACAGTATACAATAAATTACATGAGACAGTCAACACCTTACTATAAAATAGGCTTTGTGTTAGATGATTTTGCCCAACTGTAGGCCAATACAAGTGTTCTGAGCACATTCAAGGTAGGCTAGGCTAAGCCATGATGTTCGGTGGGTTGGGTGTACAAATGCATTTTCAACTTACGATATTTTCAATTTAGGATGGGTTTATCAGGTTGTAACCACATTGTAAGTTGAGGAGCATCTGTATAAGCACCAGACTCTTCAAACATTTTTATAAGTCACTGGTCTACAGTAAACGACCACGTGACATGAAGGTCAAAAGAAAAAAAATCTAGACCTCTTCGACAAAGGTGATATTACCCTCAATATTTCTCATTATTTTCTAAAGTTGAAAGACCTCCATCTTGAACTTCATCTTCACCTAAGAACTCTACTCCCACTCCCACTCCAGGAGTGGAGGAGGGGAAGACTCCTCATCAGTCCCATGGTTTATGTCAATTATTTTCCAACTGATTTGACTCCCTCCAAACGTCCCATCTCAAATTTGTGGTTCTCGTTGATCACTGAGCCAGACAGTTTATTGGATCAGAAACACAACTTTGACTTTGGCAGAGCCTGGTTCTCCGTGACAGGACAAAGGATCCTGAACACAGAATGGAAGATGCCACGATCGGCCTCCTTTCGCTCTGCGGCCTCATTTTCCATCACGTGAGCACCAGCGGCAAACAGGGTGCAGTTTCCTTGCATTTTCATTATTTCTTGCTTCTTACTCTTTCTGCCTTAAATACTTTCTTGCTCCCCACTTCTCTGACTACATTTTTAAAACATAATTCAAAGCATTATCACTTTCACTTCCTTAAACAGAGTTCTAGGCCCTCCCCCACTCAAACACCATGTACCTACTTTTATTATTGCACTAAAAAAAACTCTCTTGTAATTATCTGCTTAGATGCCTGGCTCCTCACTGAGCTGTGAGCATCTTGAGGGCCTGATAAAAAACCCATTACAAATTTTACAGTTTGTTATATATGTTTGGGTTCAGCTCAGCTAAATAAATACTTAAGCACAGAAAATATATATTGAAGCAATGCAAAAACTACAAGGTTTTATCTCTTTCAGATTCCTGCCTAGGATTTTTGCATCAAAAAATGCAGGAAAAATATTATATAAATATTTATCACTTAACATGACAAATGTTCTCAGTGTAAAGACTCTTTTGTTGTCATTAAGTAACCCCCAGAAACAACTAGTAAATTGATACATGGTAACAAGAAATGGTGTCCTAGAATCTCTCTCCCAATAACATTCACACCACCAGAGGGACACAGAGGAAGCATGAATGGGACACAAAGAATTTTTATAAATATTACTAAGATCATTTTTCTCAATCTCCATATTCTATGCTTTCTCTTTGCCAATTTTGCCCATCACATATTAAACTGTGATCTTGTTTTATGTTGGTCAGTGGATACTACTTGATAGACACTAAATATTTCCCCAAATCCCCTGTTTTCTCTGGTCTTACTCAACTCCCTCAAATATTTCTAACATGCCGTATTACCACAGTATACTGCTAAAATTATATAAATTTATACTATGACTATAAAATATATATGCATTGAATGACTATAAACATGGTTTGATTCTATAATAGTAGGACCCAGATTTTTCAATAGTATAAGTGGTAAGATGTAAAACACAAAAGATTGAGAATCACTGCTCAAGGATATACATCACATTGGAAGAGAAATAAATAGACAGAAGAGGAACAGGTCTTTGGCAATATCCTTTTGTAAAGTAGAAATGATTCTATGTACTTAATTCTGCAAAAAGAAAAAAACACATTTATTCAAAAGAAGCTCAAAGGAAAGGACTGAATGAATATAATCTGGTGACTCCTACTGTGAATAATGTTGCATTATTAAATGGACCAATTTATACAATAATAGGTGTTGCCAAAATAATGATAAATAATAAGCTTTATATTGAGTCTTTTTCTCCCAGTGAACAAGTTCCTTGGAGCCTGGCACTTCGAATCTGTCGCCACTCTCAGGGTGACAGGACACTACCTAATATCATGGAGCTGCAATTTACTAAGCAGTTCTCTGGTGCCTCTGATAATGGTAAATATAGGCCCTAACATGCTCAGAAATTCCTGGAAAGTCATTTTGTTTATAGCTTAAAATGTGCTATATTCTGTCAGATATTCCATTATATAATTAAAAATATGCTCAATGGGCCTTTCTGGGAAATGATATTTCCTAAACCCCAAGCACTGATGTTGGGTTCAACACTGATGTTGACTATTCCACCTGCTTCCTCCATTGAAAGATATGAAAGAAAGAGTAGATATCATTCCGTCAGCTTTGGGGGCCTCTACAGAGGGGCACTCAATAGATCAAAATAGTACTAAATGGATTTGTCTTGGTCTCTTGGTATAAGAATGGCTTCATAATAACAACCAAACAGTATATGATCTGCAGTGTGGCTTCTTTTCTAAATAAACTTTCTATTTTAGAATAGTTTTTGATTTCCAGGAATGTTTTAAGATAGTATGGAGTCCCACATTTCACTCCCTCTCTACCAACCCTCCCAGTTTCCCGTTACTAACACGTTGTATTAGTACGTTTGTTATAACTAATAAACAAATATATTATTATCAAGTACAACCCAAATTTTATTCAGATACACTTAGTTTTTATCTATTGTATTTTTTTCTGTTCCAGGATCCTATCCAGGACACCACAGTATGTTTAGTCTTTATGTTTCCTGAGGTTTCTCTTGGCTGTGACAGTTTTTCGTGACTTTGTTTTTGACGACTTTGACAATTTTAATGCTGGTCATGTATTTTTGCAGAATTTCCCTCAACTGGGGTTTGTCTGATGCTTTTTCCTCCTGGTTAGACAGAATTATAGATTTGGGGGAAGAAGACCACACGGGTAAACTGCTATTCTTACCACATCATATTATGGGTATATACCATCAACACAACTTATCATTGTTGATGGTCACCTTGATCAACTGGCTAAGGCAGTGTTTGTAAGGTTTCTCCACTGGAGAGTTATTCTTTCTTTTAGCCCCTTGCATTCTGAATGCTGTAGAAGGAATCAGTCTGAGGAGCCCATGCTTAAGTGATGGGGAGTTATGCTACACATCTGTAAGGGGTGGGGGACATCTACATAAATTATGTGGAATTCTTTTGCATGGGAGACTGTCTCCTCTGTCCATCTACTTATTTATTTAATCATTAGTATTAGTGTGTTCTCATGAATATTTATTTTATACTTTGAATCATAATCTAACACTACATTATTCATCTTGTTTCTCAGGTTGTTCCAGCTCTTACCATTGGGAACTCCTTCAGTTGGCTCCTATGTCCAACCAACATACCCCCATCACTGTGTGTGCGTGTATGTGTGCACGAAAGTGCACAATTCCTAAATTATGGGCACTAAAAAATACTCCAAGCTTTTCTTGTATATTCCCTGAACCAGCCCTAGAAGAAGCCACTTTTTCACAGAGCTCTGGTTCCCTGTATTTGTGAAGGTATTAGAAATCAAGATCTCAGCGCTGGGTGTGCTCATTGCTTCTGGGCTATAGCAATGAACACTCCAGTACTCGGAGGAGGAAAATATGTGTGTGTATACCAACCCCTGTAAAAGAGATAGAGGACATGTTATGGAAACTCCCTCAACTTCAGGCCCTCCTTTCTACAAATATACCCACACTATAACCATCTGTATCTTCTATTTCTGTAGTGGAAAAGGTATTCGTCTTCAGCCCATGTTATTAATAATAGATCCACCTAGGGGTTAGACTCCCTCCTTCTGCCCCTTCCAAGATCTAGTCCCATCAGTCTTTCCCTGATCCACCTCCTGTCTTCAACCTCCCCATCTCTGCCCTGTATTTGTCCTCGGTAAACAGTGTAGTCTCTCCCATCTTTTTACAAATATAGATTTGTATCCCCAAAATCACTTTCCAGCTATTCCTCTCTTCTCCTATTTCTCTACATAGCCCAGAACTTTGAAAAAAATAATCTAAATTAGATTTTCCCACATCTCAACTGCCATCCATTTCTCTACTTCACTATCTGGCTTCTATCGCTAATGAAATTTCTACTTAATTTGTTAATTCCAGTGGGTTCTTTTTTATAATTTATTTTAATTGATCTATAATAGCTTCTAACAAGTCAACAGAAAAGGCATATACATTATTCAATTAAACTGGCTGACAAATTTGTATAGCAATTTAGGAAAAAAACACAATTTGCTTATTATATGCAAACTACCATTAGTTATTAACTGAATTCCAAAAGTATTCAACACTCACATCAAAATCAGTAAAACAAAAATTTAGAAGAAAATACTAATAAAAATTAGTAATTATCTGAGTGGAGAAAGGCTATCTTGGAATTTTTAAAGAATAATGTCTAACTGCAAAATGATAAAAAATTTGCATTTCAAAAATATATTAAATAATTATATGCTAAGTAAGACATTTTAAATATTTTATCATCATATAAAATACGTAAATATTATTAATATTTAAAATGTCAGTGAGCAATAGGACAAAATACAAATGGCTAAACAATATAAACATTCAGCTTCATGAGTAATAAAATAAGTGAGCTATTTTTTCACCTGTCAAATTGGTAAGTAATTCAAATATATCTGTCAATTCTAGTAACTGTGAATTAAGACCAGCATAATAGTAATGGTTTCTAGAGAGGGGTAGGAATAGGTATCATTTTTATGTTTTGCTCACTTTTAGATTTTCTAAAATGTATTGAAGAAAAGACATTTAACAATTAGAAGGAAAACATTAAAAGTCACCTAGTAACAACAAAAGGATCAGGAGATGCATAATCATAATTTCAGGGCTAAACATTATAAAATCATGGAGTAGGCTGAGATACCTGCTGGGGTTATTATAATGTCAAAAAGGCCCTTTCAAAAATAGTTCTCCTGCCAACTTATTCATATCTACATTTTAATGGAAAAATGCTTTTTTTTATTTAACTGAAAATTAAGCTATCATGACAAATACTTCTAGGGTAAATAGTTAACACTAAGACATACATGATAGATTGTTTCTAGAAAAGAGGTTTTAATGAGGGAAACACAAAGTAATGCAGGTGGTACCCAAAAGAGACAACTAAAGTGAACACTCTACTCTGTAAGAGGAAAATGCTTGGTAAACCAGAAGCGCAGAACATTAAAGACAAGGCTTTGCCTGATACCTAAAACTACACTCTTTCAAAGGCCCTTGGCCAGAATATTATGCTTTGGGTCCTGCTTAAAAGGCAGCAGCTGTGGACACAGATGTGGTCTCCCTCTGTGATCCAAGCCCAGGCTCTACAGGATAGAAGCAGATTAATATAGCTTTAATGGTGGTAGATTAGATATTTGGCCTGTTTGCTAGACATAATTGAATCTGCGTTTTTGAGAATAGCTCTCGATGACGCACAATGTCACAAATCCAACATAAGAAGGGTAGTTTAAGATCTGGTGACAGAATACATGTGTTAGTGAATAAAAAAATGCTGCCTATATATGCAAAACACATACATAGACAAATTATGATGGAATGTTATGTTTTCACTTGGAGATATAATTCCTAAGAGCAAAGCTAATGATCATATTTATGATTTTTGAATGCTTAAAAAATCAAGTACTGGGGAAAAAATTCAAAAACAAAGATTTTTTTTTTTTTTTGCATCAGTTACTTGGCTAATTATTTCAAGTATTCGGGCTGACAAAAAGAATCAGAAAATTGATAATCACAATGAGGTTTTTATGTGGTAGAAACAGAAATCAATCCCAGGCAGTCCAATCCCAAAGCTACTACCAAATTTCTAACTGTTTCATTTAGGTTGCTTCCAAGTTGTTTTGCAAATTGCAAACAGCCTACTCCAAAGGATATGTTGCCTAAATAGTTTCCTTTTAGATAACAGTATGGGATAAAATGTAAAGTAAAGGACTCTAGGAATGCATTTTCCTGATCCAATTGTTGTTTATCCAATTCATTCCACAAATATTTATTGAGTACCTATTATGTGCCAGACACTGTCCTGGATGCTTGGGAAATATCAGTGGACAAAACTGAACAAAGTAGCTACCATTGTAGAGCTCAAATTCTAGTGAAGGAGACAGAAAATAATGGATATAAAAAATACGTAAATTCTATCATGTATTAGAGGATGATAAGTGCTTTAGAGGAAGAAAGAGTAAGATAAGGAGGATAGGGTAGAGGAGAGTAGAGGGTGAGTCAGGATAAACCACAAAAGGAAGGTGCATTTGATCAAAGACTTGAAGACACAGGAAGAGAGGAAATGAGCTGTGAGCATATCTGGAGGGGAAAGTGATCCAGGCTAAGAGAACAGCCAAGTGCAATGAGAGTGTGCCTGGTGTGTACAAAGAATAGTAAGGATAAGCGTAGCTGGAACAGAGTGAGGAAGGAGAAAAATAATAAGAGGTGAAGTAATGACAAAGATAAAGGAATGCAACTACACAGGCCCTATGGGCAGTTACATGGTCTCTGACAAGAGAAGTCATTGGAGAGATTCGAGCAGAGGAGCGACAATAACTGACTTGGGTTTTTTTTTTTTTTTTTTTATTTCAGCCTATCATCATGGGGGTACACAAGTTCAGGCCACATACACTGCCTATGTCCCGCCCATCCCCCCGAGTCAGAACTTCAAGCCTGTCCATGACTTGAGTTTTTAAAGGATCACTCAGCTACCTTGTTGTGAACAGACAGTAAGGAAGCAAAGAAGGAAATAGAACTACTGAGAGGTTTCTGTAGCAATCACAGCTAGGCATGATGCTAGCTTCCCTAGAGTTTCATCAGCAGAGATGGTGAGAAGCTGTCAGTTTCTGGATTATTTTGCAAGTAGAACTAGTGGGATTTTCTGGTAGATTGGATGTGACATATAAGAGGGAGAGAGGAATCGAGGATGCCTTCAGGATTTTCAACGAACGATTGGATTGTAAGTTGCATTTGGCACATGTGGAGTTTGAGATGTCTGTCAGAGATCTAAGTCAAGAGGTAGTTATTACAATTGGATATATGAGTCTGGAATTCAGGAGAGGGATCTGAGCTGGAGATACAATTTTAGGCATTGTCAGTGTGCCAATTAATAGATCAAGGGATGTGAAGTCCTCACTGGTCACATGGCATACGCAACTTTCACAAACTTTCACAAACTTTCTGCCATTTACTTCTTGTAACTTTCCTATTTTTACAGGCTAGAACTTTTTAGGGACTAGTAAATTAAATTGAGAAAATCTCAGCAATTCCCTGTGGCTAACCAACTTCCTTTATGGCAATGAATTTTAGAAGAGGCAGAACTTGGACCCATATGTAGGTTTTTCCATTAGCTATACACACTACAATCTCTCAAAGGCCCAGTGCAAACAAAAATGTAGCTTACAATCTAGCTGCGATAGAGGAAAAAAAACAAATCCAAACAGTAGATGCAGAACTGTGCATAATTACCCCCAGTATCAGACTAAATGCCCTTGATGTGAATTAAGTTTAATAGCCCTTTAAAAGGAATAAAAATGTATAAGGTCTTTTAAAATTTTAATCAAAATGCTTAAAACATTTTATGGTTTTATTTCTTAAACAAGTAAATAGTCTTGAGAAATCACCTGTTTCTCACGAGATACCTTATTTTGATGTCAAATGAGCTAAATTGTGTGCACATATGTGGAACTTTAGGTAGGTAACCTATTTCTCTAAAACAGAACATAAAAATAATGGTTTATTCATTTGATTCCATGCTTTTCAAAAACAAATAGTATAATTCACTCTCTTCCCACATAGTTAGCTTAATTCTCTTGTACATTTTAAGTGTATTATAGTTGCACAAGATCTAGATCTTAGATAATTAACCAGGTAAAAGTATAACATAACATTTCTGAATATGTTTAGGAACCAAACTATAAATTTCCTATAAAATTATAAACTTAACTATAAAACATGCTAAATTTGAGAAAATGATAGATCTATAAGATTTCTTACTACAAACTAAGCTACATGTTATGACAAAAAACCTTGCCAAATTTTCCTCTGATATGATTAATAAAAATGTCTCATTTATACATTAAATGCCCAACACCATAACCTCTATTTTTTCTGTTCATGTTAGACAGATGCAGAAAAAATTTCAAAGTTATACCAAATGTTACAATAGAATGGAATACTAGGTGTATAATGCATATGATTATAGAAACAACATATATATTAATAAAGACCTATTTTATGAATTCACAATATAACTTTCAAGAAAACAATTTTCAATGTGAATTTTCAGGAGTTATGGTTTTATAGGAGAGGCTAACTCAAAGAATTAACATGGACTCAGTATCAGCATTTACACAGTAAATTTGTTTAATCTGCTACACACATAGACATACCCCTTTATATTCTCCAAAGCTTCCTGATCTGTATCTAATATATATTATCTTGAACACTGTAATACTTATTAAATATTTTTCATATGAACCACCCTGCTCACTAGGCAGGTACTTACAAGGGACCTTAACAAACCCTGGAATGCGTGTTTTGAAGGGCACTAACTCATGGACCTGAAGGCTTATCTTCCTGTTCAACCAGAATAGCTTCACATATATTTGTTTTGTATATGGCAGCTCCATGTACTATTTTCTTGCAAAAAGGTTTCTACTGCTTACAAAATAACTTGAAAAACTACTGTCCTGGAGACTTCCTAGTTAAAAATATATTTAGGAATTATTTAAGCATCAGAGTTTCACATTTATTTAACAGAACTAAAGAAAGAAAAGTGAGACCGTTAACCAACCTTGGATTATTAACATTACTTTTCCATAAAGAAACATGGCTAAATAATTCTGCTCTGTATAATTTACTATAAAGTTTAACATTTGAGGCAGGACTAAGTATTATTTTACAAAATGCTGAGTTATTTTCGGTAATGTGCAAAGATTCACCACGGTTCACATTAAAGTAAATAAAACACTTCAGGACAAAAGGGCCCTTTATTAAGGCCTAGAGAAATACCATGTATAGAAAGAGAGCTCTACACTTTATAGAACATTTTTCATTGCAATCTTATTAGTTTTAAGAGTTGAGTAAGACAGGCTAAGTTATCACATGCAATCTACAGATGAGCAAATGAAATGCAGTGACAAAAATGATTCGCACAGGCTTACAAAGTTAGCAGTGGAGGAGAAAGGAGCCTCCTAGGCCAAGTTCCACAAAATTTGCCATAGAACCACAAAGCACCCTGTCATTGTGTAATGACCTAATGTCTTATGAATTTACTGTATTAAGATCTCAAGTGATAGGCCATAAATATAGGACTATAGAAAATCATTGCTGGTTATGCATTTGGAATAATGAAATCTAAACTTAAAGAATGGAGCTCTTCTTTTTAGCTAAGACCTCAGACAGGTTTAGCCGAAGCACTTGCATTTGGTAGACAAGAAGCAACTCCCTTGCATAACTACAAGGAAAAGGCCTCTGGTACTTTCAGCTACTGGCATACCCTCGGTGTGCTCGGCAGAATAACGGCCCCCAAAGATATCCACGTCCTAATCCCCAGAACTTGTGAATATGTTACCTTACATGGCAAAAGCAACTTTGCAGATGTGACTAAGGACACTGAGGTAGGGAGATTGTCCTGGGTTATCTGGGTGGGCCCACATTAATCACGAGTGTCCTTACAAAAGGAAGGCGGGAGGATCAGAGTTAGTAGCAGATGTGAAGACGGTAGAGATCAGAGTGATGTGATGTGAGCAGGTACCAACTCATATTTGCTAGCTTTCACAGTGGAGGAAGAGGGTCACAAGCCAAGAAAATCAGGCAGTCTCCAGAAGCTGGAAAAGGCAAGGAAACAGATCCCTTCTAGACACCGGACAAAGGACTGCAACCCTGCCACTACCCTAATTGTAGCCCAGCGTGAGCCATGTCAGTCTGTATAGTCATACCAAACCATAAAATAATAAATTTGTATTGTTTAATGCCATTAACTTTATGATAATTTATTACAGCAACAATAGAGAATTAATAGAGTCATTTTATAAGAACATGCTTATACATGAAGAGACATTTTAAAAATTATTCAAGAAACATTCAGTAAAAGTCTAAAATATGCCACATTCTAGGATCTGGGATTAAAGAAGACTAAGATATGTTCTCTGAGGTCAGGAGTGAGTAGCTCTTCAATGTCTATGACTTGGCTTATGTGTACATGTTACATGTGGGTACACAAATGTTCTTTTGCATGCAGAACGTCAATAGGGTGACAAGAAGAGAAGGAGAAGAGATTTTAGAAATCACTTAAGCCAATTGTTCAAATGAGGAAACTGTAGTCCAGTTCAGCATTCTTGAAGTTTGGCATCTACTTTCTCAGGTCCAACTAGCACTTCTTGTGCTTAATTAATAAAGTGAAAGCATTAATAAATAAATTAATTAATTAATAAAGTAAAGTTTTCCTTAGATTCTGAAATGAACCGTCCCTAAATTTAGATTATCAATCAGTCCCAGACTATTCTGAAGACAATCAGTTGTCATGGCATTTTCTTCTTATACAAAATTTTTAAGCTAAAGAACTGATTTCTGTTTTCTACTGGTAACGATAAATTACAGATTCTATCATT
This sequence comes from Lemur catta, assembly GCF_020740605.2. Taxonomy (NCBI): domain Eukaryota; kingdom Metazoa; phylum Chordata; class Mammalia; order Primates; family Lemuridae; genus Lemur; species Lemur catta. The sequence continues at coordinate 81,327,476 of NC_059133.1, forward strand.
ATACATTTGAAAAAACTGCAATTTAAAGATGGTAGATTTTAGAATATAAACTCTAATGAATATAAAAAAATGCTATTTATTTTTAAATTAGAACCTAAAATGAATGAGCAAAGCTACCACACGTGGAAATGTATTGATACAGTAGTTATGACAGAATAATATGCATCTGGAAAATTTGGTCTCAAGAATATTTTTACATATAACTCTAGTCTCAAAAAAGATATTAAAATTAAATGACACTATGAGAATGATCAATATGTATCAATGTAATTTATAGACCATTACCCACGTCTTCTCCTGAATGGTTCCTGACTGATGGAAATTTTTCTATTTTGGATAGGAAATTGACAAGGAGAAAATAAAAGAATTTTCTCTTGAATTTTTTTTCTTTTTACAGCTTCAACCTCTGTGGCTGAACTTATACCCTGCTTATTTCTAAAATCTATTAGGGATAAAAGAATAGTCTTTCTGTGGAATACCTGTTAAAGCCCCAGGAGTCAGAAACACTAGATTGATGAATATTTAATATTAATTGGTATTGTAAACTAGTATTGGAACAAAACATCCTATTAATATTATTTAGTATTCTAAACTAGCATATCAACCTAGTAAACTTCATAGATCATTTGTAGTAAACTAAGTATCTCTAAATATATTAAGTTCAGGAAAAAATACTATAGTGACATTATAGGAAATAACAGACTAAATGCCTATATAATTTATATGATAATGACTAAATGGTGATGATGATGATGATGATGATGATGATGACAATGAGAGCCATAAGAATTTGCTTTGGGTCAGGCTCTGTGATACATTATGTCATTTGGGCCTTCACAAGAATATAATGAAACACACATCATCTCCATTCACAGTTGAGGAAAATGACTTAGAAAGATGAAGAATCTTTTACAAAGTCACATAGCTAGTAAGTGGCAGAGCTAAGATTCAAACTCTGGCCAAAGCCAGGTCTATCTAGTTCCCAAACATCAGTTCTTAACCCATTAGTTTCCTTCATAAATAGGTACAGTTTCCCTTACATAAATTAAAAAGATTAGATTAGATAATGTTAAAAAATTCTTATTAGATCTATAGCTCATTCATTTTTTCAGGCATGTACTCCATAAACACATGCTGAATGCTTGCTAATTGCCAGACCCTCTGCAGGTGGTAGGGATACAGCAGCAAAGCAGAAAAGGTGTCTGACTTGATCTCATCCTAGAGAAGAAGACAGAAAACAAACACTTTGGGGGTGAACTACCTCAGGGCAGGTGTTTCTGATAAGGGACATTTGAATTGTGACCTGAATAAAATGAGAGATTTAGCTATAGGCATATCCTGGGGGAAGAGTTTTCTAGGTAGGGGGGCTCATTCCAATGGCTCCTTCAAAGTCTAACCATGCTGCGCATCCTTTTGACTAAATGCTTCCTCTGTCTGATTGCCATCCTTTAAGTGATAAATTTTTAAGATGACAAAAAACAGAAGTGATTAGTAGCATTCATCTGATCCTTACTGTTCCCTAAACCCTCTAATCTATAGACTGAAAATCTACCATTCGGGAAAAGAGCCAGTCATGTGATTCAGTAGGAAGTACCAAACTGGTAATAGTAATTTCTGCAAAATATATCTGAGGTATTAACCTCATATATATCCTCACAAGATATAATAAGTGAAGATAATCTTTTGGATTAGTATTACTCTGTGAATATCATTTATAAATGAATGAACAATTATTTGAATTCCCCAGTGTTTCAAAGTTCTTTCCATACAAAGTGGAAACTTTAACAAATACAGAATTTATAAAAATCAGAATTGAGTCTCTATATATTTAATATGATGTCAGGATGAACTGCATAAAGCTAGCTGAATTATTTAGCCTAACACTGGAATAATGACAGCTTATTGTATTAAATTTGATACAAGAAAAGGAATAACACAATCATTGCTATTTCCATTATGTTCTTAAAATCTAGCATCTTTTTTCAATTTTATTACCATAGGATCAAATCAACTTGGATTTCGTAAAATAGTCTATAATGATCACTTAGAATATTTAAGATCACTACAAAATAACTTTGTTTTTATAAGTGCTCATTAAATGCATAGAAAGCAACTCTTGGTAGGATTTGCTAGGCAAATAAGAAAAATAAAATTTAACAACATTATTCTATGAATAATTTCAAATCACTTATATAGAACTAAATAGAAAGTGTTACTCCATTTAAATAACCAAAAAGTTGACACAAACAGGTTATGAGAATAATTTCATTTCTATTTTATTTTTATTTAATTTTATTTCTATTATTTCATTTATAATATTGTATATAACTAGTCATGCTAAATCATTTATGCTTTCATTATTTTAGTTTTACAGATACTATATTTACTTAGCACTTTCCAGGCAATAAACCCTGATTTGATATTGAGGTTGCACAGATTATAGTTTTGTAGAGATTTATCTTTATAGAGATAAAGAAAATGTTACTTTGACTCAATGAATATTTTCCCTTTTCTGATTTAATTATTCTAGCTTACTGTTTCAGAATGTTTATAAGTGAAAAGAGCAAAGTACTACAACTCCCTGCTCACAAAAGTGTGAGAACAGTATTAAGAGGGAAAATTTCTATGCTTGAGCCATGATTCCATATTAATATTTTATTTTCTCATTTACAGATAGTACCTATAAGTTCTCTACAGTGAAAGAATTCAAGCCCTTTACACTTTCATCAAATTACTTTTAAAAATTAGGGAAATAAAGCCCTCTAGCAAAATACAATATAGATATTTCTTAAAAAACATGAGTAACATATCTGAACAAACAACTTCTATACAGATTTCTGCTTAGCAAACTGGCTGAAGAATGGTCCAAATACCAAACAGGAAAAAAAAAATTCCTGAAGAAATACTTTTAGACCATAACACAGAGAAAAAAGATTTGAAGTCTAAATAAAAAATGATTAGGGACCAAGTTTAGATTTATGGTCTGTTTTTCAGAAATACAGGCAATTATTCTCTTCAGAGTATAAATATAAATCATTTTATTCTTTTAAACAATTTATAAAATGCTTCTATTTGAGTATCAAAATATATTGCCAGTTAAAAAATAACAGATAATGTTCCAAATAAAATGCACTAAATTCTAATTTGAATATTTTGTGCATGATACATTCCACTGTAACATATATCATGTATAATATGGTTTCTGGGTTTTATGTTTTCAAGAGGACCCATTATTTATAGGAAAATTCTTAAATATCTCTCTCTCTATTGACCTGGATCCCATTTTGATTTAAATATTCTCACCAAACAAAATGACTGAGACCTTCAAGTAAGAAAATCTGTGTCAATTTTACCAGCATGAAAAGAAACTGTGGAAACCTAAGCAAGAGGCACAGATTCTTGCTTCTACAGTAGTGATGGAAAGACAGTTTGGTATGGTAGTTAAGAGCACAGGCTTGTGCCTTAAGGTACCCTTTTTGCCACTTACCAGGGAGAATGACCTCAGGCAAGTCACTTAATCTTGCTAAACTCAGTTCTTATCTGTAAAACTGGGTATATTAGTAGTGTGAAACAGAAGGGGTTTTGAGGATTAATAAATGCATAAAATGCTCCATATATATTTGACCCTGCTGATCACACAGTATGTGCTGTATGCTGCTAATGATAGGAAAGAAACCAGTAATACGGGCCAAGAAAAGATATACAGGTCACATGCATTTGTCAAACTCATTGAACTGTACACTTAAGATCTGTGTGTCTTACTGCATACAAATTGTACCTCGATAAAATAACCAAAGGCAAAATAATATATATAAAGGTAGGAGAATGAGGGTGGAGAGAGAGAAGAAATGTAGACTACTTGATTCTATTAAACTAAACAAGGTTAATAAGAATGATTTGTTTGAAAATGTATGTCTTTGCATTATTAAATTACATGAGCACCAACAGTTGACTCAAATATATTTTATATATTCACAAAAAATCAACTTGTTAATCACATTTTTTGTCATTATAAATTCTGAAACAGACATAAGACACCACCTCAGTAATATCTCACAGCCAAATTATAATTAGAATCCTTGCAAAATCTCCCCATTCATTGCTTAGCTTTAACCATTTTATAAGGGACCATGCAAATGACATATAACCAAGATTACTAAGGATTAATCCCTTCAAACAAGCCCATGGTAGCTAATGAGAAGCAACTGCACATCAGGCACAATGTTAATCAGTTTAAAAATTATTTCTTCTTATAATCTTCTCAACAATTCTACAGAAGTATAGTCTTCAATCTACCATACAAATGTGGAACTGTAGAACCGTTAGCCTAGGTAAGTTGTCCAAGGTCACAGAGCTAGTGGTGTCAGGAGGGACTGGGACCCATCTCAGACTCCATGGGCTGTGATTTTAATCATACTTTCTGCAAGGCCCAAAGTGCAAATATACCTGCATGTGCCAGTTTTCCATCTAAGAGTCTAACATACATATGCTCTTTGGTCCTCTTTCATAACTCAATGTGAGGCTGCAATCAGTCACTTAGGATTTCTGTCTTCACTGCTGCTCCTTTTTGTGTCTGTATTAGAGAGAGAGAGGCGGGGAGAGGAAGAAGAAAGGAGAGAAGAAAAGAAAGGAAAGAAAGAAAAAAAGAAGAAACAAGAAAAGAAACACTGTTTTCCATTATTACATTTTATTTTAGAGACACAAAGTTCAATTTTATAGGTTCTACCTTGTAAGAGATAAAGAAAATTTAAGACAAAGCTTGAAGAAGTAAAAGCCTTTTATTTTAAAAAAGAAAACCTTATTTTGAAATAATTTGAGATACAGAGAAGACTTACAGAGTACAGTCATTCCTTGGTATCCATGGGGCATTGGTTCCAAGACCCTGCAGGTACCAAAATCCACAGATGCCCAAGTCCCTGATACTAAATGGCATAGTATTTGTAGATAACCTATGCACATCCTCCCTTATACTTGAAATCATCTCTAGATTACTTACAATACCTAATATAATGTAAATGCTATGTAAATAGTTGTTATACTGTGTTGTTTAGGGAATAAGGATGAGGAAAAAAAGTCTGTATAGTTCAGAACAGAGGCAACCATTTATTCATTTTTTCTCAAATATTTTCGATCCAAGGTTGGTTGAATCCACAGATGCAGGACCTATAGGTAAGGAGGGCTGACTACACAGAGTTCTAAATATCCTTCAGTCAGGGAAGCCTTATATTTTAATCTACAAAATCCACAGTGCCCACCAATCTATGAGGCTTGGATTTTCACATTATTTAACATCAGGATAAATTTTCCTTTATCAGCATAGGTATACTTATCAGTTTACACAACAGAGATTATAGTGGAAAATGCTTAATATGGATAAAAAGGTAAAGCACAGGATACAGGTTATATGATGTTTTTGTCCAGTGTTCCTTTTGGCCTGCCATATAACTCCAGTAAATCTTTTCTGCTACAACACACATTTCTGCATAGCTAAGCAGCTCATACACAATTGCTAAATAGCAGGATAGCAAAGGACATACTGACTTACATGAAGTTTATTTTTACCCCCTACTTGGTTAATGTTTATGTTCCAAGGTACAGCAGAAAAACATAAAGTGTACTAGCACAACTGAATGGAACAGGGCACAGAGAAATACACAGAGTAACACATAATGCCCATTTACCTCCACTCTACCCTTCCTTGTTCAGCTTGATCAATGACTTGCTCCTGGAAGTGCCCAGTTTGGGTTTTGCCTGATTTTGATACATTTGCCTTTGCCTCCATCTCTCAGAAGCCTCAATTCTTTTCTTCTCTTTCCAACAACCTACCTTCATCTTTTCTTTTTTTAAAGTAGGGTTTTACATTTAGTGTAGTATTCATTATTTATTTATTTAGACTAGCATGTCTTCCTAATGCCACTAGTGTTTTGTTTAGAACTGTTATTATTTCTGTTAGTAATCTGCTTACAAAATTGCATAGCTTTTGGGTAGCCTGTCCCAACACTATTTTTCTCATGGCCCTGTTTCTTTTCTTTCTAGTTTTTTAAGAGCACAATTCACAGAGCTTACATTTTTCAGGCACTCATATACCACATTATCACAGAAGCACCTACTCATGGCTTTATCTTATTAACAGTGAAGGAGTGGAGACTCTTGAAACACAACCCTTTATCCAGTTAAAGAGATTATAAAGAATTCATTATATTTCAAATAATCAGTTTACACACAATTTATTATAATTTAAACATAAATATGTATGTCAATTATAATAAATTATAAAATTATCATATACTTTTTTCAATCAAGACAAGTTATATTTCTGGGATTGACAGGTATAAAGTACTAAGTCAGTTGTACGAGAATCACAATAAGTTGTTTTTAGTTTAAATCTCATGAGGATGGTTCCTAATAACAGCATCTTCTTTAGGGAACTACTACTTGCAGTTTCCATTCTAGTGACCTGGCATAGCTCTTGAGAAGAAGGATCTAACAATACAGCTTCCATTATAGAATAAGTACCCACCTCAATATGTAGCATAGATAACCATGATGACATAGAAACGTTCAGATAATATGGCCAGCAGAATTCAAGGACAATGCTTCCTGATGGAACTTCTCTTCCATGTCCTGGGCTCCTCCCCCTGCTGAGGGCATCACTAGTAACATGAATGAGTCTCTTCTGGAATCCTTCCCACCTCCTCTGTCACTTTCATACGTGCTTCCATTTGCATGTCTTTCTTATATTATAAAAATTCAGCCATAGTTGAAGACTTTTTTTTAAACATAAAGCCATCTCCATGAGAAACAGAAGCTAAAGTTCAGAACCAATACCTTTTCTGTCCAATACAAAAAAGCCAATCAAAATCTAACAAAGTAAGTTTCTTTAAACTTAAACCAGGCACTTAATTTTGGATGAACTCCAACAACTGAATGTAGATATCTGATGGAGAAGAACCAAAATAAATTCTTGGTGTGGATCTAAAAGGTCTTTGGCCCATGAGGTGGTAGAGAAATAATCTGGGAGACACCTGTGTTCCTGAGGACATTGGGAATAAGAGCTGTCATCTCAGATTAGGTTTGTTGGTGAGGGTGGTTCCGCTATAGTGACCTGGAAGGCCTTTTAAATAGGTTCTAACAAGCATAATTGTAACTGGCCAAACATGCCTTCATCTGCAGTAGGAGGGATTGGCCACCTATAACAAATGTCAAACGATAGTTTCCACCTTTCAATATCAGCAGGTTTGTGAGTTTATTGCTTCAACACTTCATTTATTTATCCATTTATGTATCCATCCACCGAGTACTCAGTGTCAGGCACTCAGCTATCACTTCCCTCCCCACTGATAAGGCAGCCACTGTGGGTCAGGGCAGCACAGGCTCTCTTGAGTGACTGACACAGAATCAGTCCCCACTCCTCACCACGGGTTCCAGGCCAAAGGAATGGAGGCAGGACCCTGGCACAGTATCTTTGACCTCTGCTTATTTCTACTGACATTAAGAGTACCAAAGAGAGGGAAATCTGAGTCACATTCAAGACATTATTGTAGTCTGATGACTTAATGAGAATAAAAATTATATAATTTATTTTAACATGTACATTTCCTGTAACGCAGTAACAGAAATTCAACAGACTCATCTTTGTTTTAATTGATTAGTTAAATGTCCATTTCGCCTCTAATCAAAAAGAAATCCAATTAAAAACTTACCAGGCACTCTCCTACATTTCTGGTGAGAGTGTAAATTGGGACAATCTTCTTGAAAAGCAATTTGTCTTTTCAGCCAAATATATACAGGAAGCTTAAAAATATTCATGCTATTTGGCCTAGTAATTCCACTTCTAGGAATATTTTGTAAAGAGGTCTTATGCAACTTGAAATGTTGTATACAAAATTTTTATGTCAGTATTATTTGTAATAGGGAAATTTAAAAAACAAGACACAAATGTCTAACGAGAGTAAGTTATGTCGTAGTCACAGAATTGGCATAGTACCATTAAAAATATTTTTGAACACTTAATACCAGGAAAAATGTTTGTGAAACAGACAAGCTTAAAAGGAATATTCAAAAATTAAATATAGTATGATATTCTATGTAAAATGTATAAAATGGTAATGAAGATACATAATATCTTAGAATCTTATCTTAGAATCAGAAGATTTTAATTATGCTTCTTCTTTGTATTTTTCTAACTTTCAAAACATTGAGTTTACGGTTACAAATTAGAGAAATCCAAAATCTGGGATACTGAAAGCATTTTAAGTATTTAGATGTCATGCTAAATGCCAGGGATAAAGGTTCAAGCCTGAACTCAGAGACATATTAACAGAGCATGTGTTATGGACCACAAGAACAGTCAAGGAAGCAGGAGAGGGAGGGAGAGGTGAGCAGAATTCTACGCAGACACTGAATGAACACATTGCAGACAGGCAGACCAAGGGCAAAAGGTGGTGCATGAAAATTCTCTTTTCCACTGTCCATACAGAAGAATTCTTAAATCAAATGCTTTTAGACAGAAGGTATGTTAAAATAAATGCATAATGTTGTAGAATTGGTTTCTTATATTAATGACATCTGTTCTAAGTCACTTATTTGATGAAATGGAGTGGTATTATATTCAGGATATACTTTTTTTGGCTTTTGTTTTTACAGAATTTTCTAAAACATTATTTTCTCCAGTTATCTTTTGCTAGGTGGAAACTTTTTCTCAGTCTAAATTCGTTACAGGGCAAAATATTCTTAACTATTTCAATGCAGAATGACACATACTGCTTTGCACCCCAATTCTGCCCCAAAGTAGGAAAGAAGTAAATATATGCCACTTTTTTTCACACTTGGTCAACTTGAGTTTGATAAAATTTACTCCATAAATTTTATAGGAAAGGGAGGATTTACCTCATACTTCATCATGTAAGGAGAAAAAAGTTTTAGATATATATATATCAAACACATTCACAAGATACTTTATTCTATTAAAAAAAAATTATGCACACACAGCATGAGATTCAAGTCAAACACCCATAATTGTGCTTCTCTGACCTCACTGCAATGAAATCAACTACAATTGACCCTTGAATAACTCAGGGGTTAAGGCCACAGGCCCCCCTCACAATTGAAAATCATAGTATAACTTTTGACTTTCCCAAAACTTAACTCCTAATAGCCTACTGTTGACCAGAAGTTTTACTGATAACAAACAACACAGATTTTATATGTTATAGGCATTATATACTGTATTCTTACAATAAGATAAGCTAGAGAAAAGAAAATGTTATTAAGAAAATCCTAAGGAAGAGGTGTATATATTAACTATTCATTCAGTAAAAGTGCAACATCATAAGGGTCTTCATCCTCAACGTCTTCATGTTGAGTAGGCTCAGGAAGAGGAGGGGTTCCTTTTGCTGTCTCAGGAGTGGCAGAAGCAGAAGAAAATCCATTTATAAGTGAAGTTCAAACTTGTGTTGTTCAAGAGTCAACTGTAGTTCAAACATTTGTCCCTGATTTTGATTACACAGTTATCAATATTTTGATAAACTATATGAAACCTAAATATAGGTCATATTGTGGTATCAAGAAAATATTTAAAAAGCTGTCCTTCAATAAAGTTAAAGGTCACGGAAAAAAATCTATAAACCTTTTCTTTCTTTATAAAGTTGAGTGAGGACCTAGAAAAATAAAAGGCTTCAGCTACTTCTTCAACAGTTGTCCTAATGTCACTCATTTACATTCCTTCTCATCAGAGTGTGGCTTGAAGATGATTTAATCTAGATGACTCAAAGTATATAAAACTCACTTGCTTCTCTTGAATCCAAAATTAGGGGTTAAAAGATCTAATGTTTTTACAGCATTCTGCATTACAGTACAATATCAAAAATAGTCTGAATCTCCATCTAAAAGGAAAAGTTTAAATGGAGTATGGTATACCCATACAATGGAATACTCTGAAGCCACTAAAAAGTAGAGTTTGTGGCTGTGTGAGTGTGAATGAGTAGAGAGAGAAGTCAGGTGCATCTGTGTAGGTGTTTGTGTGCTTGTATACCTCTGTAGAGCCATCCCTTGGTATCTGAGAAGGGTTCGTTCCAAGACCCCCACAGATAAAGGGCCCATTATTTGCATATAACTTAGGCATATCCTCCCATATACTTGAAATCGCCTCTACGTTATTTAAAATACCTAATACAATGTAAATGCTATGTTAATAGTTATGCTGCATTTTTTGTATTATTTTTATTGTATTGTTATTTTTTTACTGTTTTTCCCTAATATTTTAGATCCATAGTTGGTAGAATCCATGAATGCAGAACCCACAGATATAGCAGGCTCACTATATGTGTGTACATGTTCATACAGAAAGAGAGAAAAAGAGCTGGAGGTGATCAAGATCTATTGCTAAGTAAAAATCACAGCTAGCTGAATAGTGCATGTAAAATTAATCCACAAAGTATTAACATTACTATTAAAATATTCACTGACCAATTTCTATACAGGTGGTACTCACCTACACACTTTGTACATATTGATTCACTTAACCTTCCCAATAACACTGTATTATTGGTTTTGTTGTTTTCCCCCTTAAACCAATAAGGAAAATAAAGCACAGAGTAACTCGTAAATAATGTGCCTTAGGTCAAACAGCTAGTAAGCATTTTTGCTTGTAATTCTCCATTTGCGCCTTCCCATTCCTACTCCCTCTTCCTTCTATGCCCTAAAGAGGCTGATTTCTACACATTCCAACACCTGCATTCCAGAGTCTATGGCTCTCATCTGGATTAAGGCCATGGGAGTGACCATCAGAGGATGTGGAACAGAAGAAGAAAAGAGGCTGACCCTCTCCCTGCCATCCTACCCGCACCCACTCACTGCCTTGTGGTGGTGATGGAACAGTGGCTGCATTTCTCTACCCAGGCCCACAGCTCCTGTTCAGGAGTCCCCTCCCCACAGGTACTGCTCTCCCTGGGCTTCCCTCTCCTGTGCCTTTAGGACTAGGTTTGACAATAGCTTTGCCCTCTCTCTAAGCCAGGTTGCCTTACCATTCCTTGTTGCTTCCCTTAATAGTTCCATAACTAGTTCCTTCCTCAAACTCTTCAGTGACCCCTTTGATTGAGTCATCTATTTCCTTCCAGGAATGTGGCTGTTATAGCAGCAGAAACAGGATTCAAACCCAGGCAGGCAGTCCAGCTCCAAAGCCTGAGTTCTATCTCTACCCCCCGTACAATACTGACTCCTCACTCTGCTGTTCTAAGTCTCTTTTTTAGTATTGAAAGACTATGCACTAAATTATTAATAGGGACTTTATCTAGGAAGTAGGATTACCAGAGGGAATTTATGTATCTGTATTTTATAGTTATACAATGTTTAAATTTTATTATATATTTTTCCAATAAAAACACAGTGAAGTATTATACATTAAACATTAATGAGATCACAATAATGGGATCTGATACCACTTACTACTACTAACTACTTCTTTAAAGAAATTTATTATACCTATAGAATAATAAACTTAGGACAGATAGCCCACTTCGTAGTTAAAATACTATTTGACAATCTTGACTGCAAGGTTTTCTTATAAAATATGAATAATCATTCTCTAACATAGAGGTCTAGACAATGTGTTGTCTATTGATACTCTTGGGCTACAAAAAGAATTCTTGACTAGGAAAATATTTGAGGATTATTAAATTACTATTCCTCCTATTGTTGATAATGTGCCAATAAAATACTGAGTTCTAGCTCTTCAAATGGGTTAAAAACCAACAAAAAAGAATGTTCAGTATATACTTTTAATATTTATACTTCAGATTTTAACCACCACAGAATTGTATAGTCTTCCATGGGACATTACTGATGTACAATAGAGTAAATTTGCTTCAGATTTCATCAAATCTCCATAATCAAACTATATATGCTATATATTTTTCTTTTTTTATTTCAGAATATTAGAGGGGTACAAACGTTTTGGTTACATATATTGTCTTTGCACTCCCCGAGTCAGAACTACAAGTGTGCCCATTCCCCAGACAGTGCACACTGCACCCGCTAGGTGTGAATTTACCCACCCCCTCCTCCTAACCTCCCTCCTGCCTGACATCCAATGAATGTTACTTCCACATGTGCACATAAGTGTTGATCAGTTAGTACCAATTTGATGGGTGAGTACATGTGGTGCTTATTTTCCATTCTTGTGATACTCCACTTAGAAGAATGGGCTCCAGCTCCATCCAGAATAACATAAGAGGTAGTTTGCCATTTTTTATGGCTGAGTAGTACTCTGTGGTATACATATACCACATCTTATTAATCCACTCATTTATTGATGGGCACCTGGGTTGTTTCCACATCTTTGCAATTGTGAATTGTGCTGCTATAAACATTTGAGTGCTGATGTCTTTATTTTATAGGGACCCGGATTCTAAGTCACACTATAGCCTGGTTATGCATGCATTGTTCTGCTTAGCCACAATGCAGAGAAGCCTTGTGTTCTCCTTTTCCATGCAGCAAACACAACATTCTCATACAACTTCTCCAGTGCTCACAGTGAGTTTCCCACAGCATAATGACCTCTAGCAAGAAAATGAAATTCAATATTAATAATTTTGTCTCATAGCTAAACAATTTGGAATGCATCCTTTCCAAACATTCAAGGATAACTGTTGTAATTTTCTTGATAGGTAAAGGAAATTTCAATTTTCATTTTTAAATGGCAATCAATAACTAATAACAGATATGTATGCCTGACGTCTATATAACCCAAGAAATGTTTTACATTAGCACCTAATATTAAACTAACCCAGTCCATTAAGGAAAGGAATAATAAGAGACCAGTCTTTCTCCTTCAATTCTTTCAATCTTTCACTCCCTCTCAATGTGAAATGTTAAATCCATCAATTACATATGTGGTATTTCCTAAAAGCCAAATCTAGTTCACTAGGAAAAAAAAAAAACACAAACCCAGAATTATTTCTGCACCTCTAGGTACAGAAAGCCTCCAGATGTCACTCAGATCTAACTCTCTTACCACAGATTTATTAATGAATGACTGCCAGCAGTGAATATGCCCCGGCGCCAAATCCTTCTGCCTCTATGACGTCAAGACCTTCACAGCCCTATATTCCTGGGCAAACATGTGGAAAAAAAATCCAGGTCATTCATTACTGGAGCATAAATGTTAACAATCAATGTTTCCCAGCCATAGCTGTTATCCTGACCTAAGACCCATCTGTCATCAACATCTAAATCAGTGAACATTATTTCAGACCTGAATAAAGCTATTTAGTCTGTAGGTGAGGCAACAACAGGAATTAACTATACATTTTAAGTTAATGCTGTATGTTACGATTATGCATGATTATATACAAAACCATTCAATTAAGCGTTAATATACTTAGGCACAAATTATTTCCTTTCCAATACAGAGACTGGTGGTGAGCTATGCAGTGACTTTTCATTCTTCAATATAAATACATGGAATACATGTAGGACAAAACAAATGTTTATCTTGTCTCATTATCATGGCTACAGTAGTTTGCTAATACCCCAAACAACATTTTTAAAATCAAAATGATCATAAGTCTCTGGCATAAGGAAGGCCATCATTTTTTGTGCTCACCTCAAGGTTTGCTCCTATTTGCAGAACCTGACTGCCAGGTTCGCTGGCTATGTGAGCTGTGACTCTACATCACAACCATACTCAGTCTTCTCTATGCATTTTCTGCATCAATCTCCAGAAACAACAAAATGAATGCATCCCTTCTCTTACCCATGCACGCAAATGAAAACAAAATATAAAAATCCTTAATGACATGACTAAAGGAAAGACGTGACTACAGGAAAATAACTGTGAGTAAAAATCTATACTTAGAAGTAAACAGAACGTGAGTTCTTTTTTTAAAAATAGCCATATTCAGATTCAGAGTGTGTTATTGAATTTGGAATATAGCATTTGGAAGAGAACCTCTTTGATGATCCCAAATAACTTATCAATTCCAGAAGAATTATTAGTCTATAAGCGAAGAATGATTAGTTTCAAATATTTACTAAAATATAAAATATTACGTTGAACCTGGAAGCTTCTGGCAAAATAATGTGATTAAACTCTGGGAATGACATTTTGCATTTGGTGCTAAAGAAGCTAATTTTCTTAAAAGCCTGTTCATTTAAGAAGAGACATTTGTCTCATGGAAACTAAAGCAAACATTTTTTTTTTAAAGTGAGCAAAGATCAGCCTAATTTAACATAGCTCTATAATTAGTAAATAAAATCTTTAAAGGTAAATGTTAAGAATTCATATTTACCAACACTGAACAATACTCGTGCATGCATTTTTTAAATGATGTGACCAGTATTATCAATTGAATCAAGCAAAATCTCTGATTCCAGGATCAGGGTTGGACTGATTGGAGGGGTGAGAGGAGGGGGTGGCAGAGTGCATGATTAAGGGAAAGGTTAGGAGGAAGGAAAGTGAAGGGGTGATATATTGCCCCCTCCAGGAGTAAAGAGCTCAAGGTAAGAGTGTTTTTGTTTTATTTGTTTAAGTGTTTATGCATTTCATAATGCTCCTGGGTATCTATGTGGGTAGTATCAATGTCAATGAAAAGGAATATACATTATGGTTTTATTTTCAATTATATTTGTTTTAGGTGAAAAAATACAGAAACATAATTCCAATTGGTGAAAATAAATATCAACATAATCTGCCTGGAAAACTTGTGAAAGACTTCAATGGGAAAAAAGACAAAACAAAACAAATTAGTGGGTGCCCTGACCAGCTCAAGCATTCTGGTTATCTCTAGTTTTCATTGTCTTTGAGCCATTTTACAACTCTATAAGCAACAGAAACTGACAGAAATCTAATTTACTATCAGAAAACCAATAGTAATAGCAAGTAATGTTATGTCCATCGGAATGCAATTGATTAGTGCCCTGTGGAAATTGATCAGTTTTGCATCTTTTTGTAAATTCATTTCATCATTCCTTTTCTGACTTTAAACGTGTGTAATACTTTGACTTCTCATTTGAATCAGTTATAACAACTTAGTGGTTCCCTCACTAATCAGTTAAATAAAATCTTGGGCATGCATTCATTTTATATTTGTGAAAGAGTCATGATTTAATTTTTTAAAATTATCTTTTAGTGTTACCCATAGGCATATGCACACACACTCTAAACAGACACATACACCAGTCAAATTTAACAGTATAGTATGCTTGGATTGCAAGTACTTTTTCCCATATACTTCTCTATGTTTTCCAATTACTTCAATAATTAAGAAAAAAAGTTTATAAAAAGAAAAATCTGGAGTAATTCTTTGAGAATCTCTACACTTACGGCTAGCTCTCAAACAAACATGATTTTAATATCTGTAATTAACTAAACCACTCAAAAGCAGCCAGTTTGTAAAATACCATACATATCTATGTTTTCATTTTTAAAAACGTGAGAAACACATACACTAGGAACTAAGTATTGATAATCCCAATGAATGTATTGCTCTATTAATATAAATGTCAAGGACATATATTTTTAAAGGCCTGTCAGAAATAGGGCAAAATAAGAATTTATACATGAGTTTTTTAAAAATAGAACAACGATCTCTTGGATTTTATTTGGAAAAACAGTGAAATACCAACAAAACCTCAAGCAGTGGTGTCTAAGTATTAGTGAGGTAAAGTCCATAATCTGGTTGGTCAGGCCACAGTCTTGTTCAGTTGTTCCAAAAAACTTATCTCAATTCTTAGATTTATAGTTTTGGTTTTTGTTAATTCAAAAAAATTAAATTTTTGCACTCCATTGCCTGTCATATCAAAAAAGCACACAAATGCATTGAAGCCAGTATAGTAATAATGCTTAAAAGTAAAATTAAGTAAATCATACATGAAGGGAAGTATCACTGATTATAAGGACACTAATTCCATGTAAATGTAGACAGGTAAATCCTTAGAATTTACTAGTTTTCATAAGATATCAACATTACCACACAGATGACAGAAAACAGGTAACTTTATTATGTGTCATTATGGAATCTTGGCCCATTTTCTTAGTAAATACATCAATGTACCTGAATGAATTTTTTGGCTTGTCTTACTCCGAGCACTAACAATAGAAACAAAAGGTACTCTGAAAATTTTTTTAAAAAGTATTCACAAAAGGGCAAAACAGAATTGCTGTGGGTTGAATTGTGTCCCCATGAATAATACTGAAGTCCTAACCGCCAGTGCCTGTGAATGTGATCTTATTTGGAAACAGGGTCTTTGATGATGATCAAGTTGAGGTCATTAGGCTAGGTTCTAATCTGATATGACTGTCTCTTTATAAAAGGAAGAAATTTAGACCCAGACACAGGCGTATAAAGAGGGCAGGCACAGGAAGATTGTCATCCGCAAGCGGAGGCATGCCGGAGTCCACTGAAAGTGAGGAGATGGGCACAGAACAGATCCTGCCCTCACACCCTACTGCTCACACCTTGATCTCCAACTTCCAGTTCCAGAACCGTGAAACAACACATTTCTGTTGTTTAAGCCACCAGTTTGTGGGATTTTGTTACCACAGCCAAAGGAAACTAATACAAGAATTAACGTTTCATTGTCTAATTTCATGTTACTTAAGACACCAATAAAATACGCTGAAACTTTGCTATTCTTTAAACACAGGAATTACAAATCACCAAGATATTTTCTTAAGAGTCATTTTTTCATCCCCAACTCACCCTCTGTCAACACACACACTTACCAGAAAAATAGTAAAAATAAAGAAATCTTTGAAGAGGCTACAGTAATTTTTTAAATACAATTTACAAATGATTGTCATAGTCATCCATATATCATTACTGCTATTAATGATGTTCTGTTAACACTAGTTGTTTCATACTCTCTGCCATAATGTTAAAGTTTAACAACAATTCAGTTTTTGATATCTCAGATATCATAAAAATAAAATGGGATAATGGAATAAAGAACAAAAGGTTAAAAACAAAGTAGAAAGTTTAAATAAAATTCAAAAGTTTTCTGAAATGTCAATTAACATTGTTAACATTAATTAACAATCAACATTAATGGAGCTCATTATTAATAAATACCAATGTTAAAGTTAGCAAGAATAAGCATATGAACTATACAGAAAAATGCCTTTCTTGCAGAGATCAGAGATAAGCCAAAAATCACATTTTCCTTTACGCAAAAAGATTGGAAACTGTAAAAAGGATTCATTGATTTTGAGGAATACTGACTACAGCTAACTTAGTTATTGTAAGTGGGTTATTGTTTAATAAGTAACAATTAAAATATTAAAGAAAAATCTTACATAAAAATTAAAATAAACTATTTTGCTACTGAGTTATATACTATGCCACTACCATTAAGTATAATGTATTATTAAGAGATAAAAAAAATCAAGGTAATTGCAGTAACTAGTTCATTGTTAATTTTAAGTCTAGGCAATAACTAGATAACTAGGAGGGACTAGTTTGGGATGGGGAACATTTATTACAGAATTCTATCTGCATTACCTGCTGTATAAAATAATTAAGTACTTAAGTAACAGTTACAAAAATACTCTAATACATATACAAGGAGATTTTTAAAGCTGCTCCCACAAAGATGGCATAACTTCTAAAAAATTTCATTGCTAAGCTATGAGTCAAGTGTGCACAGGAGTGAAGGAACCGGTAGGCTACGAGGTCCCACTCAACATGGTCACACACTAGGAGCCGTCTAGGCAAGTCTTGCATGAGGAAAGGTTAAGAGTGTAAACATTTTTATAAACTCACATTTTATTTTTATTTTTTATTTTTTTATATATATTTTTTTTATTTCAGCTCATCATGGGGGTACATAAGTTTAGGTTATATACATTTTCCATGTCCCACCCATCCCCCCGAGTCAGAGTCCCAAGCGCGTCCGTTCTCATTCTCCAGACAGTGCACCTGGCACTCATCATGTAGTCATACCTCCATCCCCTCCCCCCCCACCTCCCCGGGTCTGCACCTTCAAGCATGACCATTCCCCAGAGGGTGTGCAACGCACTCATCATGTAGGCATACACCCGTCCCCTCCCCCCACCCCCCATCCCAGTCTGATTTAAATGTCTATATAGCTATACTCACAGTTTTATCTGAAGGATCAAAGGCTCTGAGGTAAAAGAATATTGTTATTGGGATAAATATTATTCTAAAATTAAAATTTACCTTTCCCTCCAAAATTTTCTGAGTTTAAAAAAGACTGAATTTTAAGGTATGCAGCAAGACAATTTCTCCATAGCGATTAAGCCTGAAAGTAGATTTTTACATGATATAGCAGAAACAGAATATTATAATGAGACAGAGAAAGGACATCATGTGTTTTACATTTTAATTTAATGAAGCACAAGATACAAGTATCTCTGTGTATTAAAAAGTCAAAGTTCTAATTCAAGCAACAAACACATGAAACTGGGCTATTCTCAAAGTAGATTACATTTAAAATTAATAGATGTGATATTTTTTCTCAGTTTCAAGTCATTTACAGAATTTGTTCTAGCTTATGGTGTTTTCTAAGTTTTGAGATGACAGGCATCAAACATCTTTGTTGATGTGATCTGAAAAAGGATGTCTAAGAGACGCAGTACTATAAAGAGAGGAAATAGCATTTTTATGTTTTAAAAAATCAAGCAGAAACTTTCATTTGCCTAATTCCTACTTTATATCATACTTTGCACTTTCTAGGAACAACACCAAAAAACCCTTTCCCTTCCACAGAAACATGAAACATTGCTTTTGAAAGACTGGAAGCAACTGACTAAAAATTAAGCAATTGCTGCAAATCAAATCTGTAGTACAGCTGCAGCCATTTAAAAAGAGCAGCTGTTGAAGAAATAAAAGTACACTCTCGGCATCAAACTACAAAACATTAAAAAAAATAGTGACATTTGATTAAATGGAGATTTATTAGAGACAGTTCCATATGGCTTTTACACAGATTCTCTTCCATAAACACCAGCTTCTCTTTTTACGTTAGAAGTTGAGAAGTGCTTATCTCTGCAACAGTCAGACACACTTTGCTCCAATTTTGTCCTTCGAGAAACAATTTTTATTTCAATTGAATGTGTATTATATCTAGACCACCCTGATTATGTATAATTGGACTTTAATGTTTTGCATCATTTTACTTTGTGTGCCAGAATCTGTTTCCCTTTATCTAAAACTCAGTTTTCCATTCCTCAACTAATACATTATTTTTTCTTTCCCCTGTTCATTCAAGAAAAAAGAAACACATAGGAATCGAGAGAATCTCTCTATGCCACGGCTTTCTGGTCAGTTATTTTGGAACAAAAATATTTGTATTTCTCTATGGCTTAGGGATTTCTTTAGTGTGTAAGAAAAAAAGAATGCATGTGTGAATAATAAATGAACAATTTTAGTCACTAAAATATTTTTCATTTTCCAGTTAAATGATCAATTATGTAATCAAAGAATCAAAGCAACAAGGAGAAATAATCCAGTGATTTCCGTACTTGTCAGAGAAAAATCATTTGGAGAGCTTCACTGGGCCACTTTCTTGGAAGTGTTCAAACCAGAAATCTGGGCAGAGTTTGGGGCATTTGGGAAGAGATGCTCTGAGCAATAAATATTTATTTTATTATTCTTAATAATATACAAATATCAAAATGCTTTTTTTACTTTTTGTAGCTGTTTCATTGTGTTACTTTATATGTAACCAGCAAAGACTAGGTCCCATGGTACCCCAGATTTGGTTAGGATTAGATTTAATATGGTGAAAGTCTTTTTATCCAGGGAACTAGGACCAGTAGTTGATTAAAATATCAGTTAATATAGTTGAAAGAGTCACTTAAAGCAGAGAATCATTTAAACAAATTAAATGAGCATATAATAAACATTCAATTTTAACTTGAAACTTTCATTATTCATACATTCATTCACCAATCTTTCTGTGAGGGACTAAAACCCCTCAAAGTTTAGGTCTCCTACTTGGTATTCTGTGTCATCTTTAAAAGGAAGATAATGTAAACATTTGTGATGCAGCAGAGTTCTTTGATTTTTATACTTTTCCCAATATTTCACAATCATATCACCTATACCTAAATTAACATATATGCTATACCCACTTGGCCTTCATCAAGTCTTTCAAAGAAAGCATTCAACCAAGTTTTCATATAAACAGCAATCGTATCTTTCAGCTTACAGTTCAGCAGTTTATATAACTTTTAATTAAATTATGTAATTACAATAGTAAGGACAAGTGAAGTAAACTGGCTTGGGGAACAAACACAGTTGATGAGTATCAGTTGGTATTTTTAACGAAAAGACTCCAGAGCCCAGGTTAGTCAGGTTAGCTAGTTAATTAAGGTCAGGTCAACGAAGACAATTTCTCCTGTGGTTGGTTTCACTTCAAAAGCTGAATGCTGTTCTGCCTTCAATATCAATGCTAGTTTTGTTTGTTTAGTTTGGGAGCTTCTCCCACTAGAACTCATCTTTGTGAGAAGATGGTAGAAAAAGTTATTCATAAATATTTCTCTCTTCACTGCCCTCCTATGGTTTTTAAGCTCAATGGAATAGCTTTGGGGCAAATCACTACTTAAAAGAAAAGATAGTTATGTAATCCAAAGCAAACATCAGAGGAGGGAAACTTCTTTCCATGAGATGAAAACGGTCATTAGACCAAGTTAAGCAAAATTATTCCTAATAGATTTGCAATTAATCAAGGCATTTCTTTAATAATCAGATCCTCTGTGTTAGTTTTGCAAGTGCTATATTTTATTTCTTTGAGAAATAACATTTTAGAAGCATATTTATTATGTTAAATTATACAATGCTTAGCATACACAGCAGCTCATCCACAGTCAGAATTTTTTAATTCTGAATACTATGTCATGTAAAACGATAAAGAAGTTAAGGAAATAATTTTAAAAGCCTTGAATGCAGAGGACCTATGCTATAAAGCTAAAAAAATATAAGCATGATGGTATTCTATTGTTCTACTTTGTAGTTTTATCCTGTGATGTTTCTACAATAAACTGTCATTTTATAGCAGTGACACACTAATCGCCAAATCTCTCCTGTTGGTCGGTCACTGACACATCTTAAAGATGTGTCAAAGACTCAAAGATTTTCTTTTCAAAAATCATGGCGGATTTGGCCTCATGGCAATTAAATGAGGCCAGAAAGCAACAGCAAGAGCTGCATGGGCAGTTGAGCTCATCTTTATTACTGTCCCTATAACCAAAAAAAATATTTTCCTGAGATCCTTGCTTTTGTCAACAGTGATGAAAAGAACTCAGAAAATGATTGATTAGTGGAAAGCAATATGGAGGGGATGGGTGTATACATACATAATGAGTGTGATGCGTACAGTCTAGGGGATGGACACGCTTGAAGCTCTGACTCAGGGGATACGTAACCTAAACTTTTGTACCCCCACAATATGCTGGAATAATAAAAAAAAGAAAGTAAAAAATAAAAATAAATAAATAAATCCTTAACAAACTAAGCTTTTGATCATTTCAGGGACTTCAGGTTTAGATCATCAAACTTCCCAATTTTGTCCTTTTTTATACCTCCCAATTGCTCTGCGGCACCAGATCAACTTAAGATTTTGTTATACAATGTTCAGCTATTAACATTTCAAGTTAGAAACATTCATAAAAGATTTCGAGTAATGGCGAGAATCTTCTGAGCAACTGCAGCTGTCTCTGGTCCAAGCGTCCTCAGTGTAATATGAATCACTTTCTAACCACAGTTTTTGCCACGCTGGCCCAGGAAAGCATTTTATGAGTGTGCTCATGTTTGATCATAAACTCAAAAGAGCAAGATTTAGATAGCAGGATAAGCAACTGGAATATTTTTCTGCTGCGAGACTCATTTTCCTAGACTTCTTTTTACCTGCCAACCAGGGAAAGTTCTGCAATTCAGGACCTCAACAAGAGACATGAGATGTGCTCAAGGTATAGCACTGGAGAACATGCTAAGAGAAATTAAGGTATGGAGGTAATGTATGAACTTCGGCACTGAAACAAGGAGAAGGAATAATGGAAAAAGTCCCCTGGACTCACCAGTACAATCACATCATACCCATAAAAAGAGAGCAGTCCAACAGCACCCATTGCAAGGAATGTTTAGCTCTGATGGTATTTTTTAGATTACACTTTATTTGATAAATTTCATATAAAGGAAAATGATTGATGCAATGTTTTTCAATTTCTATTCACTTGTTTACCTTCTAAGGGAATAACTAAAAACTTTTTAAGAAGGAAGAATATTTAGAAGGAACAGATAGGATTGCTCAACAGTTACTCTTGAGAAATATTACAACACTATCTGAGAAATCAAAAGTCAATCCCAGCTAACTGCTATTTTTCTAAGTGTAGA
The DNA here is from genome assembly GCF_020740605.2 of Lemur catta. Lineage (NCBI taxonomy): Eukaryota > Metazoa > Chordata > Mammalia > Primates > Lemuridae > Lemur > Lemur catta. The sequence continues at coordinate 81,349,828 of NC_059133.1, forward strand.
TAAGAAGACTGGCCATGAGAAATTGAGGGTTTTAATAAATGTTGAAAATATCACAAAATATACATTTTCAAATTAGTGTAATTATTTTCAGCTCTTTCATCAAGAGGGTGAGGAAAATGCGTGAGAAAATTCAGAGGGATGGTAAACTTTTCAGCTATCAAAAAATCTAAGCAAAAATGCATGTGCCAAAATTTTGACCTGGAAACAATTTAAGATTTATAGTAAAAGAGGGACTTTTTAACATTAGAATTAATAATATTGAAATGCAACCCCCAAAATACTGGCATTATCCTGGTTTTAATAAGGATTTAGTAATATTAAAACTTGGTCTGATTATACAGAAGGAAAATGTCATTTAAATTGTATTTCAAAATAGGTAGTTCCTCTGGATGAAAATTGTTAATTCCTGGAAATTTTAACACTTACAATAAATATTTACATCATTAAATTTTCAGGCAGGTTTTAATTTTGCTTAATACATCCAATGTTTATCGAGTTCTTATTGAATGTCAAGCACTGTGCTAGGTGGGTACCGAAAATGCTAAAAACAAAAAGAGTTAAGTCATCAGGAGATCACTGAAGGCAGTGTGTATAGTGGAGAGAGTTATGGGTTCTGGATTCAGTACTTATTAATTATGTAACCTAACTTATGTGTTTCCAGAAGCTTGATCTAATGAGCTTGTATAAAATGTAACTGGCTGCTTCGGGTATTTATGTCTGATTACAACTATAACTGTTGCAACTATACAATATATTGGTATATTTATTTTCTCAGTATCCTCTTTTGAATCATTGTTCTTTCCAATTTAGCATGCTGCCTGCAAACGTGCCCCCCCCTACTTATTCTACATGGACCAAGCTGTCAGTAGGAATCAACTATCCTTATTCCTAAGAGCACTTTATAAAAATTTATATGAAGAACAATTCCTCAAGCTAATTGTCCCTCCCGCACAATCATGTTGTGATTACTGCCACTGTTGACAGACTATTTTGGAAGAACATAAGTCATCTGCAGAACCTTAAAGTTTAAACATTTTATTTATCTGTTTTAATTCATTCCTTGAGAAACGAGAACTTCTGAGATTTCAAGAAGCCAGACTTGTGGCTTCTGGCAGAAGATTTGATCTGGTGAGAAAGGCTTACTCTGGGGACCAGGAGAAAGGCAAGCCATGGAAGCAGAGAAATCAAGTTCCATGTTTGGTTGTTACAAGGGAGGTGGGGGTGGGTGGGGGCAGCGAAGATGTTTTTCAAAAAGTATTCAGTTGTTGCTTAAGGGTCTCATTCCCAAGGCTAACATACTCAATGAAAGAGGGAAAAAAAAGTCTCTCTAGGTTTCTTCCTCTTATACACAACGGTGTTCCTTTAAATCAAGAATGTTTTTTTCACCTTAAAATATAAAAATCCTTCATTCTCTTTAAAACTCTCTAGCATATTGAGTAACTGTGGAATAATACATGGATTCTGCAGGGATTGTAAAGCATGACACATGCACCAGCTATATAAGGTAGGGAGGGAGGCTTCAGAATAAAGGAATATGCATAACAATACACATGCTTGTTTATTTTTGGTAATATTTAAAAATTGGCCTTTGGTTTACTCAACAGCATTCAGCATCTCTTCACACAGGATTGGGTTGACATTGCCTTATTAGACATCTTAATTCATCACATATTCATGCAATATTAGCTCAACAATCATAATTATATATTAATGTGTTAGAACTAGCTCCCCATCACCACCCCCAAAAGGCCTCAAGCTGTTTTAGAAGCTTCTTTGCTAGAATTCAATGAAACAAAGCTTACATATGAAATGAATTCCCTCAGTAGAAATTACATTGTTCCTCCTCCTCTTAAACCTCAGAGTCAAGTAAGGAAAATGCTGGTAAAATCTAATGATCTAAAAAGAAAAAGACATTACTTTTTCAGTATAATAAGCAGTGTTTCCCTTAGGAATACCTACGACTACCACATGGATATAAACTTAACATTCATAATAATTTAATTTACCAATCCTAAATTCAAATATCGAAAAATTTTTAAATTTTTTTTTATTTCAGCATGTTACGGGGGTACAAATGTTTAGGTTATATATATTGCCTTTGCCCCACGTGAATCAGAGCTTCAAGCGTGTCCATCCCCCAGACGGTGCACACCGCACCCATTTGGTGTGTATACACCCATACTGAACAGTTTTTAAAAACAAATGTAACTAATGTCTTTACTGCCTCATTAGCATATCAAGAGGACAAAATTAAGATATTAGACATCAGTATAATTGTGAACAATAAATTCTATATCAGAAATAATCTCTCTAAGAGATGACTGTCAGGCTGCTACATTAATAGTGGAGATTAACTTTTATTTAACATAAAACACTTTGGTTCCAGCCTATAGACCAAAAAAAGGAACACAAATTAATTAAGAATGGTACTTTTCTATCCATACTACAAAATGAAGGAGAAGCTTGTATTCTGAGTGTCATAGCCACAACTGGAAGAAAATGTAGCTTATCACTGGGTAATTCTGAAAGCATGATATGTATTTAAAATTTTTTTAATGAACCAAACAGGATAAATACCCCAATGCATTATTTTGTTTTCATTATCAAGATGCTGGCTTTTTAAAAACCACAGGTCAAAGTCTAATACATGTGAATTCCAGCCCTGACAAATCCACTGGGCAACTGCTTTGACCTCTACAAACCTCCATTTCCTTATGAGTAAGTTGAAGGTAGCAAAACAAATTTATAGTGTTGTTGTGTGGATCAAATCAAACAGTATACTTAAAATGCTTAGCATGGTGCAAATACTTGAAAGCTATTATTAATCCCAGATAAAAACTGCACCTTCCCAGCCAATTCTCAACTGCTCCTACTTTTGGCAGCTTTTCTCCCCACAAGTGCTTTTTCCAGCCAAGTAGCTCTAGACTAGTTCAGTTCAAAACATAACTACCTGTAAACAAACACTGAACTTTACTTAATGCTACGCATGCTGACAGATTTCAGGGACATGTACCAATGTCTGTAACTAGCTTTGAAATGCACCCGTGGGTGGATAAAGGGTTGGAAAAATAAATGGATACATGATTAAGCAAATATTGTAAAATGTGAATGGTAGAATCTAGCCACTATATATATGGGTGTTCAATGTGATATCTTTTCAACTTTTAAGTATGTTTTAAATTTTCCATATACAAAGTTGGGGGAGCAACATAACTACTCATCCTACCTCATTGAAACCTCTCTTAATCTTGAGAAATTCCAAGTTCCAATTATTACAGATAAAGGGGATGGGGGAAAGAAACTGAACTGCCACCTTCTTCATGTCAAAAATAATGTTTGGAAGATGTTACGAAGATATTCAAAATTTTAACCGAAACACAGGAAGCCTGAGTTGTCTAGCTAATGTATGAATCACACAGATGAAATCAATAATTGTTTTCCTCTCTCCCATGATGTAACACATCATGGCGGTTGGTCATGAGATTCCCTCTATGTTGATCTGACCCCATGGAAGAACATGCCAAAACTTGACAGTACTAGAGAGAATGTGTGGTGGAAAAGTGATTCTTTGCATCTTATGCATTAACTTTTAGGAATCAGGACATGTGTCTATAACTCTTAAAATGTCCCCACTGCCACTTACTCTACTTCCCTCCCTCCAACCCCAAGCCAGCAAGTAGACAACCTCACTTGTTTTATGTTTAAGGGAAAAGACTTTGGCAGAAAGTCAAGATTCTTTTTTTAATCTCACGTTTAGCTAGATATTGAATTATTCCTTTGATTTGTGTCCTTAATAATTTGCATCTTAGCTAGAAGTACTGATCTTTATGATGCTACAAAAGTAAAGTATTTACCAATGAAGCAGAGGATTACTATTGCTGATCAGAAATTGGAAGGCTAGAAACTCTCTTCTTTCAAACTGCCTCATAATTCTCATGATGACTAGGGGTATAAATTTGTTGGCACACAGTATTTGGTTTTTGCTGTGGTATTTTTAAAAGCATGGAAAAGAGGTATTTATAATGAAATATTAACTCTTACTTTGCTATTAGCAGTTCCAGATTTCATAGGCAATCCTCATCAAAAGTATAGTATTTCTTTGCTCCAAAGGGTTATTCAACGGACTTTAAAATTCTTGACAATGTCAGAAACACATCTTTCCTTTTTTGCACCCTAGCAGTGAGGAAGCATGCCCTATATATTTGCTGGAGAGAGGTATCTTCTCAAAATATGGCACAGCAGTGACTGCATGGCCGGGATGAAGGTTAGCCCATCTGCACTAAATTCCCAAACAGCAGCAGTAGTTAACAAGGCAATTTTTTCATGTTCTGTTTTTTTAATTCATAACCAACAGCAACCCTGTTAGACCAGAAAAATGAGTGATCAGCTGCCACTTCATTGCTAATGACAGAAAGGAATATAGGACATTCAGCAATTATATTCTTAATAATTTTCAATGTATAGTTTAATAAGTACTGACATTTTCAGCCCACAGATTCAAAACAATTTGATGGAATTTGCCAAGGGTTATAATTTTGTTGTCATATCTTTTTGCTCTTTGGGGAAGGACTTTTCATCTAAACCCCCCGGGTATTGGTTTGAATCCCTGCAGACCCAAACATATGTTTCAAGGGACTCATACTCTATCCTTCTTGGATAATTTAGATAATCACATGGAATAAATTCCCCTACGATGCCAACTGTATTCTGCAGAAGGTTTACAGGAGGTATGGTGCCACAGAATGGAATGGGTGGGCAGTGACCAAGACAGGGTAGAGATATGAAACTCTGTCTAAGTTCCCATCTTTAGGGGAGGGTAGAAATACTGTTGAATCACTTATTTTACTCAGTCAAGTTTCTTTGAATGTTCTTTGCAAGTCTTTTATAATTTTTATATAGCAAACACAGAAGAATTAAGTCTCTACTTATTAAGATCATAACCACCATCAAATCTATCCCACAAAACTCAAATATCATAAAATCAAATATTACATAGCACAACATAAATACCACATGTCTCCTCGTTACCACCTGGCATAAATATTACCAAGGCATTGATTTTTCCCAGTCTAAGGACATGATAGATTCTAAGTTTGTGACGTTAGTGTTTTGCTTGTCAATCCTAGCAATATTGTGCTAGTATTTTTCTACATATTTTCCCAATCCTCAAAATAACAATAAAAGCCAGAAGAAAACCTTTCTTTTATATCCCAAAGAGACAATAAATTATTTAAAATGCAAATAACTAAGGCAAAGAAATTTAGGTAGAGGAAAAACACCTGATTTTAAATTCCATAACTTCTAGCACAAACTAAAATGCAAACTGAAGTATTTAAACAACTCTTGTCCTGTGGCTTCTTGGCTCCGAGTCATTCTCCGCCTGTTTCTACTTGGGTGCTTATCTAGCACCAGCCTCTGGCATTCCCCACCACTGCTTCCAAGAACATCTGCTTCTCAGTTTCTTCCTTTATTAGGAGTACACAGCCTGTGTCTTCAGCCCATTTAAATCCCATTTTCTTTCCAGATACACAAAACCAAAGGCATTTCCTTTGTTCATTATATACCAAGCATGCTTAAAGTTAATGAATCATTTAATTAGGCAAAGGGGTTGCAAAAGGCCTTTGTATCTTTTTTTTTTTTTTAACTCTTTACTAAGATTTTGCCATAGGACAAAGCTCACATGGAAAAGCCAGTGTGAGCTCACTGAAGACACTAGGCCCAAAGATTTGGACATGTAGGGAAAAGATGAGGAGCTCAGAAATATGAAAAGAAAGGGAGGGGAAAGAAAAAAGTACAAATATATATATATACAGGTATATTGTATGCTTACCTTTGGATAAATGGTAGATGGGAAGAAAAAGGGAACATTCCCTCATCCTTAAGTGACAGAACTGTTTTGTCACTCATTTCCGCTCAACAGTGAGCTAAAAAGAATACCGAACGAATCATTTAGCTGATCTGGCTACGAAGATTTGACAATCACAGCCCCTTATCACCACCAACTCCACCTCCACCACCAAAACAGCAAAAGAAATTGATCTGCTGTGCTGGAATGAATAATGGATGGCCCCCTAATGATATCTACATTCTAATCTCTGGAAACTGTTATTTTACATGGCAAAGGGCTTTTGCAGATGTGATTAAGGATTCTGAGATGGGGAGATTATCCTGGATTATCTGGCCCTAAATGTAATCCCAAGTGTCCATAGAAGAAAAAGGCAGAGGGAGGCTGAAGGACAGCAGAGGCAACGTGAAGACTGAGACAAGACGCCAAGCTTTGAAGATGGAAGAAGAGGCCAGGAGCTAAGGAATCCAAGAAATGTAGCTCTAAATGCTGGCAAACAAAAGGAAAAGAATTTTCCTCTAGAGTCTCCTAAGAGAAAAAGGCCCTGCTGAAACCTTGATTTCGGCCCAGGCTTCTAACCTTCCAGAACTGAAAGAGAATAAATGTGTGCCGTTTTAAGCCACTGAGTTTGTAGAAATTTGTTATAGAAGCCATAGGAAACTCATACACCTACATTAAAATTGAAAAATAACTTTTGTCATCAAAATGACTTTAAAGGGAGTGAAAATTCAAGAGTATCCTAAGAAAAAAAACACTTGCGACATATACAGCTGACAAAAGATAATGTATCCAAAATATATAAAGATTTCTTATGCAATTATAAGATGACAAACCACTAAGTTTTAGTAAAGTGGTCCAAAAAAACACAAAGAGGCATTTCATGAATGGCTCATAAATATATGAAAAGAAGTTCGGCCTTATTATTAATCATGGACATGAAAATTAAAACCACAGTTAATTTCATTTCGCACCCATATTTGTTGGTATGTAAAACAACACCCTGGGGCAGGGGGAGTTTATATTGGTCCAACCATTTTGGAGAATTGTTTCAATCTATCCAGGAAAGCTAAACAAGCACATGCCATATGACCCAACAATTTCACTTTCAGATATACACCTTGGAGAAATATTTGTACATGTGCACCAAAAATGTGTGTATAGTTTTATTCATACTGTTAGACAGTAATATCCAAAAAGTATTAAAGACAATCCAAAAGTCCATCCCTACTAGAATGGATATGTTATTGTATAGTACCTTCATACACTGAATGAATACACAGTGGGAAAATGAGTGAACTATAGTTATACAGTAACATGGTTGGATCTGAAAAACGTTGAATGCAAAAAGTCATGAAAGAACACACACAGTATGATTCTAATGTTATAATGCTCAAAAATAGATAAAACAAAACATTTTTTAAAAATTATATTTTTAAGAAATTCACGTTATGGAAAAAAATCTAGGGAATGATTTTCTCAGAACTCATGCTATAGGTTAACTGCATAAAGAAAAGAGGAGCATGGGATCAGGGTAGAGCACTCAGGGAGATGTATAGTCACTGAAAATGTTCTATCTCTTAAGCTGAAGAGTGGAATAGGAGCGTTTGCCATTCTTTAAACTGTACATACCTATATACTCCTTCATGTGCATGATATTCACAAATGAAAGTTTTTATCTATAAAATTCAGTAACACAACTCACCAGAACTGTTATAATAGGAAATTAGATACCACTTCCAAGATCTACCTCTTCATTTTAATTGTTTATTACTGATTGTTGAAAAAGCTAAGAGTCTCATACTTTACTACATGTAAGATCACATACAACATGCTTATATAGGGTATCACTTACAATATGTTAATTGAAACACATTTAAAAGATTTACCCTGTTGGTAAATGATAGTTGCAATTTACTTAAGATGTCAATCTAAAAATATGCACTCTTTAATGCCTTTAGATACCAAGCTGTTTATGTTCCCAAAAATTTTGCCCTTTAATCCAAGCCAAATTTAAAAATTCCCCAAAACAAGATTAAAAGCTACACATTCCAACATTTAAAAAAATTTCAGCGGAAACCCTGATAAGATTTAGAATTTAAACTGTTCTTTATTTTTTTCTCAGTATACAGAGAGATCCACTAGCTACTTACTGTTTTTCTGAGAAATAGTTCTTAAGATGAGTTGCAGCTGTGATAATGTGGTCATTTAGATTAATGAAACCCCTGAGGAATGACTAGATTTAACAACTGAAGAGTGTTGGATTTTAGATCTAACTAAACGGTTGCACCTTTAACAAGAAAAACAAAGTAGTATCACTCTTCAAGCTTCCAGAATTTCCTATTGATTGAGGTTTGCAGTGGGAGTGAAGGGAAGAGCTCAAGTTGTAGGAATGTACAAAAGCTAACTCTCTATAAAATTGACTTCTAGGATGCCAACTATCAGACAGCAGAGAGTTTCCACTAAAAACACCCTGAAAGAAACAAGAGAAAAATGCATGGAGTTGGCTAGAGTTTGTTAAAGACACTCTGAATTGCTTTACGGAACAACTGAGTAATCCCTTTCTGGTTGTCTTTTCCCATCCAGTCTCCCAGAAAATATGTTAAAAATGCAGATTCCTGAGCCCCAACTCTGATCCACTGAATCAGATTCTCTTAGGATGGCACCCAAGAATAACCCAGGTTATGTCAACATATATTCAAATATAAGACTCTACAAGGGACTATAGGCTTTGAGAGGGTAGGGATGCATCTCTCTCAGTGTTTAATTCAGAGCCAATGTGCACCAGCATGAACATAATGGCTGTTTATAACTGATGTCCTTTCTGACCAATCACGTTAGTGCCATACTGGTGAAAACTATTGCAAACGTTACCATATACCAAGCGCCAACATAGTAGCCAGCCAGCATTAAAAAAAAAAAAAAAGGCATTCAATAAATACTTCTTGAGTAAGGTCAGAAAAATAACCTGGAGAGAAAAATGTATCACATATCAAATATTGTTTTGGTATAAAATCTAAAATCCATTACTTCTTTGAAATGTTCAGTTTTACATAAATAATACTAATTTACCCAGAATCCAAAAACCTAGAAAGCCAACTTACTTTCTTACTTTTTCAGTACTGATACTGGGATTTTAAGTACTGATGAACTTGAGGCAACAGAAAAAAAGATGTCTTTTGAAACTATGGATATGCTGTGCAGAAAAGAATAGCAGTGTTGCTTTGAGATGTGGCATGGGGAACCCAGAGGGAAAAAAGAATATGATCAGACTCTGTATCTCTGGAAACTGGGATTTATGGAGCAAAAGCAAAGAGCAAAGGGGATTAATTCAGGCCAGTGGCTCTTTCCTTTGTTTGGCTGCATGTTAAACTCACCTGGGGAGCTCTTTAAAAAATACCACGGCCTGGCCCTACCCTAGATTTAATTGATCTGGAACAGAACTTTGCATCAATCATATTGGAAAGCTACAAAGGAGCTTGTAATGTGCAGACAGGGTTGACAACTACTCGTACACAGATTAAAAGTTAGGTTGTTCTCTACCCTAAATGTATAATACAAAATCCTTTGGAGACTTTGAAGAATTCAAATGCTAGGCTGCTCTCTAGATATCTTAAATAAATCTCCAGGGTGAAGCCTGGGAACATGCATGTATTAGTCAACTCAGGCTGCAATAATAAAATACCATAGACTAGGTGGCTCAAACAACAGAAATTTATTGCCTCATAGTTGTAGAGACTTGAAGTCCAAGATCTAGGTGCCACCAGGGTTGATGTCTGGTGAGGGCTCTCCCCTGGGATTACAGACAGCAACCTTCTCACTGTGTGCTCATATGGTACGGAGAGAGAGCTGAAGATCTCTGGTGTGTCTTCTTACAAGTGCACTAATCCTGTTATGAGGGCCCCACCCTCATGAACTCAGAAACCTAATTACTTCCCAAAGGCACTTTCGCCAAATATTACCACATGGGGGATTAGGGCTCCAACATATAAATTTGGGATGGGGAGAAGGAAACAAAATTCAACCCATAACACTGCATTTTAAACGTTTCATGACAATTTTGGTGCCTATTTAAGGCTCATATTTACAGATTCATAATTCAGAGATCGCTTTTTAAGAAGAAAGGAGATAAATCTCATTGCTGCCACTTCCACATTCACATCCTTAAACCATCCCCCAATCCTGTTTAAAGTACTTTAAGTGAAAAAATATTATAAACTATAATAATACACTTTCCTGACCATTTACACATTTTTATGAGAGGTAATCCAAAATAGCTATTTAAGAATTTGAGCTTTGTAATCAGATAATTTGAGGCCCTGACTTCTAATGACAGTGGTCATACCTGATACCTTGAGACACAACCCCCTCCCTAAGTGGATACCCAGCTCAGACATCATGAATTCTTACTTACCTCTTTCCCACTGAGCTCATATACAGACTCAGAGTCCTTCTTAACACAGCATTACAGTTCAAGTAGGAACAACACTCAGGATAACATCTCTTTTCCATTCTTACTCTAAAAGCTCCTATTTTGTGCCATGAAGTCCACCAACAAAATTATTTCTTTATTAAGACAAAGTTTTGGTACATTAAAAAAAATCACCCTAACAATTAAGAAAATAATGGATGATACTGAATGATTACTGTTATGCAAGTCAAAAAAAAACAATCTGAGCTTTGTTAACACATGTGGCACAGACAGAACAAACCAGAAAAGAGATTAAATTTAAAATATGATTTCCAAGAAGAGGTGGAGATGGAAGTAAATTCAGAAAACAAGGAGATGCAATTTCCAAAGTTGTTATTGGCAGAGAATGTCATTTAGAGTTTCCCGAAAGCTCATAAAGCTTCTGCCATGGAAATATCTATTTTGTCTGCCTTCATTCTCCACACTGACCTGTAGCTTCAGAACTAAAGTGTTATTTACAATTACAGCACTATTAAGCTGTGTTAAATAATTTATTCTGTTTTTACTTCCTAAATAAATTAGTATTTCTCTGTTCCTCCCTCATAATATTTACTTTCAGACGCCATCAAAAATATATACTGTACCTAAAAATATTATGCTTCTCTAGACGTTATTCTATATGTAATGTCTTTTAAAAACATATAAAAAGCATCTGTATTTATTAGAACGGGATTTGAGATGTTTCTAAATGGAAATAGTTCCTAATTATTATCAACAATGTAGGAAAGGAATGAATTTATCAAATCCAGGAAGAGTCAGTTTCCATGCTGAGTACCCTGCGTATATGTATATCTTAGGAAAGTAACTCTGAAGACAATCTGGAAGACTGATTGGGGTGAGCCTAGCGATGAAAAATCACGAGGAGCCATGACCACCATCTGCATGGGGAATAACTGGATGGCCTAAGGCTGCAGGAATAGAGAGGAGTTGAAAGATCTAAAACTGGCTGAACATTAACGATATAATAAAAGTAAGAAATGAAGTTCAGGAGGCAGGCAAGAATGGATGTTGGATGTCACACCCAGGTAACTAGAAAAATACTAAGTATTAGGATGGCTAGGAAAATCTGAAAAACGTCAGTCACTCAGTGTTAAAGAATGGCTTGGAAGTCTTTCAGTGTTAAGCATGAACAAATGTGCCTCAAAAGCTGCCAAAACATTAAAAAAAAAAAAAAAGATAATGGTGTGGAGTGATCTCTGTTTGGCATCACTGACTTCTTATACTGTATGACTCACGGTTCTCAAGCATTTACCATCTCTGGGTTCTGAAACATAGAGAAGAGGTAGTGAGCTCCAAGGCTTCCAACCTCACTTCCTAGTTCACTATGGAATTGTGAAGACACAAATAATTGGACCACGTAATGATACACCCGGTGACAAAGTGGTATCCTCGCAGTGTGCAAATAAGCTATTTAGTAACCTCTCTTCTAGAGTTATTTCACAACATAATGCCTGCCAGAAAAGACATTTGAAACTTTGAGAGGATGCTTAGTGGTTCTTAGATCCTTTGTGTGGAGAAGTCCAACAAAATCAATTACGGTGCTTGACAATCCACCACTAACGTGCAGTGAACAAACACTTCTTAAGGGCTCGTTTTTAACTTCTCTCAACAGCAGTTAGGTGAAAAGTCGTAACAACAGTGAAATAATTCCCTTAGGTCTGGCATGCTTGAAGCTGCATACGGAAGGGGAAATACAGAGATTACGAGTGTAACCTGAAACACTAGGCAGCTCTTAGTGTCAATGTCCTTTGAATTGCCTCTTGTATCTCCATGTAACCATGATCACCAAGAATTTACTAGGTTTCTGATGTCCTGCCAGGCATTTATCTTTATCATTTCATTTAATCTTTACAATCAATCTTATAGATACCACTTTATTAGGGCAATTTTACAGATAACGAAATGGGATCCAGGGAAATTAAATAACTTACCCACAACCACAGGCTAGTACAGACCTTAATCATTAGCCATTCTAATTTCCAGACAAAAAACAAATGGTAATATGCAACACATAAAAATATGACATATATAATATGCAAATTGTTATTAAAATGAAAGAAAGCAAGATTCTGAGACAGCTCAGAGTATAAAAGGGGTATACTCAAAAATCAACTGCAAATGGGAAAATAAATGCCATAATGAATTTATGAATAGAGTTCAATCCTTATAGAACAACGTTGCTATTTTAAAACCTGAAAAATGCTATTTAGTTTGCTTGAGCATAAGGGACAAAATCACAAAGCTGGCTACAAAAGACAAACTTGGTATTAATATGAATTTAAACAAGTGTTTTAAGAAATGTTCTTATCCATTGACCAACATTCCACTGTTTAATTAGCTCAAATATTTGGATTAAAGTGGCTATCTTAAAAATGTGTAAAGAATAAGTCCAAAATCTAGTAAAAGATGCCAGAAGATGTATACTCAATGCTTTTAAGAGAGTACCACATACTTAGAAAAAAATAAATTAAGATGAGAAATTTTTAAAAATCTTCCTTTATATAATAAAAAGTAATGATTCATTTTTTACAAAACATTTAATGCTGAAACATCTAGACTATGGGGTAACGGAAAAGGTCCAAAGCAGGAATATAGGAAATCATTCCTAGACTATCATTATAGTTAGTTCATTTTAGAATTAAAGATTCCTACATACACAAACAGAAGAACAGCATTATCATTGATCCCTTTTCTTTTGTTTTCTTCCTTAAAGAATCTTCCAGACTTTTCACATATTTATAAGCTATCATTTTCAACCTAGTCTGTCTGCCTTTCCTGAAATCAGAATTTTTTAAAAAATGAAAAACAAATAACTTAGAATTCATGTTTAACAGCTCTATTCTTTTACTCCCAATGATATAAAAATTGAACGTGTTTATTAAAATAATACCTAAGTCAAGTAGTTCAACAACCAAGAAAAAACTCTGGAAGGCATATTGAACAAAGGCTGTCTACCCAACAAGGAAAAAAACAAAGAAGTCTCAAAAAGTTAATGAAATTTGTGCTTCCTTCCTAAAATTTTGAATTCAACTCCAGTTCAAATGACAATTTATTTTTAGCCCTCATAACTATAAAATGAGAAGGACACACTTCATTCTATTTTTCAAACCAAAAATTTGTGATGGGAAAAGACAGATACCTTTAGTAACAGGAGCAGGGGGTGATGGCTAAAAAGAAATGAAGAAACATGTACCTTAAAATTTGAACTTCATCAGACACAAAGCCACAATCAGGTAATCATACTTATTAATGGATTAAGTGGTATCTCTATTCAGATTGGATTTGTCTAGAATATCAACTACACAAAAACAGAGCTAGAAATGCAAAAAGAGACAAAATGGCCTTTTATATGTGACATTTTTAAATAATACAGTAGATATAATTTAGTCTTTAAATAACTTCTTTAAAAGTACACTAAAAATAAAAAAGCATTAACTTTCTTTTATTCACCTTCAAAGTATTACTCATGGTTAGTCATTATATTACATTATAATCACCAGAATACAACTCAGGGCACCCTGTTAGACGATCCATTAACCGGCACCCGTCTCTTGCTACCTCCTCACCTTCTTGAAACACATGAGAATTGTTACTTCCCATTCAGCAAAGATTCATGATTGTTAGAACTTTTTTTTTTTTTTTTGCTTATACGTGTTATAAAATTTGAATTTTTACAAAAGGTTATTTGTTCATCTAATAGAAAATAGCTGCATTCACAGGTCATAGCTGTCAGTGCAAAGTGTCTGTGCTTCACAGAAGCATCTTGTTTCCTTGCCTGACTTCCAAGAGTCTGGCTGTTAGGAGCTGGAAAGGGGAAAATTTCCATGTTGCATAACACAGTTCAGTGTACTGGACAAAGGGTGGGGCTCAGGACTCCCAGTGACTATTTGTATAGATCTCTAGGGAACATGCTTTTCAAGAGTCAGAAGAGAGAAAAATAAATGGGCCAGAGGGTCAGCTTTTAACCTGCTGACTTAGTTCACTGGCTCTTCACACTCAGCGATGGCCTCTGCACCACGTCCATGTAAACATGGTTCCTAATTGATTGGAAATCTCAGAAAGGGAGATGTAAAATGAGTAATATTTTTGGCACAAATTGGTATTATTTATAATGGTTCCCTCTTCTGGAACATTCTTTTAGATATAGTCCCTCAAGTTCTAAAAAGTAGGAACTGTTTGTCCTATCTGCTGTCCCCATTTCATACAACTACAGGACTTTCAACTTTTATATTTTCTATTTTATTCAGGACACGCTACCATTTTAAAATTTTTAAATAAAAGTACCTAAGATATTTAATATTCCAGAACACATAAGTACCTGGTTTGAGGAGTTGGCATAAGGTCGATATAATACCAGAGTTGTGGCCGGGCGCCAGGTGCAGTGGCTCACGCCTATAATCCTAGCACTCTGGGAGGCCAAAGTGGGAGGATCGCTTGAGGTCAGGAGTTCGAGACCAGCCTGAGCAAGAGCGAGACCCCCATTTCTACTAAAAATAGAAAAAATTAGCCAGGCAACTAAAAATAGAAACAAAAAATTTAGCCGGGCATGGTGGCGAGCTTCTGTAGTCTCACCTACTTGGGAGGCTGAGGCAGGAGGATTGCTTGAGCCCAGGAGTCTGAGGTTGCTGTGAGCTAGGCTGATGCTATGGTACTCTAGTCCAGGAAACAAAGTGAGACTCTGTCTCAAAAAAAAAAAAAAAAAATACCAGAGTTATGAGCATACCTAATCCAACAACTTAATATGAACTAACATAAGGGTTACTCTGTTCTTGGAATACATACACTGCAGAAATGAAAATGATATACTAATGAAGAAAAGAAACTGCATAGAGAAACTTACAATTTCATTGACTTTTATCCTCAGATAGGAAAGTTTGATGAACTAAGAAAAACACCCAGAATTTTTATAAACTATATATAACTTTGAATTTATAAAAAATTAAATAAATAAGTGGGGTATCATGAACTTAGAAACACAGAAGTAAAGAGTTATGCACAATGTCTAAGCTTCTACTTGTATTCTCGTATGTTATTAACTGCTTCTTAATTCATAATAACGTTAATTCATAATAACGAGACTTGCTTGGTGGTATAAATGGAGTATAATATTTGATCAGTTCATAATGTGGTGAGAGTGTTTAGCCCAAAATATTTGGTTTCCCCTCTATAAGATATAGTTTGATGGTAATTAGTTGGATATGTCTGGAAGGATTTGGATAAACAGACACCAGAACTTATCCACACATGAGAAACTAATGTCTCCCATATGTCTCATTTCATTCAATACAAGATCAGCCATTTGTAGTCCTGCAGTCAGTCTTCAAGGAGATATAAAATTTGCATAACAGACTACCCTGGTCTTAGAAATTAGTGTGGGCTTAGGACCCTATGTGAAAACAGACTGGCTTTGAGAGTAATCACGATTCAGCCCACGGTAAAACATCTTACCATCATAATCATAAAGAATAAGATCTTACATATATAGCATATTTCGTGGGCCTGTAGAATGATACTGTTACCATAATAAATTGCAGAATGGAGAATTATGATAAAAATTAGCTGAGTAATGGAAAAAAATAATCATATATTTAAAATCATAGTTATGAATTTAAAAAGAGAGACCTGAAAAAAATATCTAGGTATTGGTTTCCTAATTGGCAAGTGGACCTTGTTAGGTGAATACATTTCTTTCTAAGTACATAAACACCCATTTTGAAAGGGCATATTAAATTTGTGGATCTACTGAAATACCATTTAAAATATCACAGGCCTACTTCATTGAATTATTATGCAATTACATTTGTGTATATTTAATATAATGCTAATAAGACCAACAAAATTTCCCATCAGTTCAACATAATTAATACAGGGCACATTTTTATAGGAAAAAGTCACTCCGAGAACAGAGCCATCTAGTGGCAAGTGCAGAATGAGGATGACAACACCAAATTAACAGTGAGCATAACATTATTAGTAAATATCATCCTTAACAACCTAAACCAAGCAGTGACAAAGTTTAAATGGTTCTGCTTTTCAGAAAAAAAAAATTCAGTGAAAAATTCAACTATAAAGAATGTACACACTCTTATATAGTACGGTCCTTATTTTTTGAAATCAAAAAAGACTAAAACAAGAACTACACACACATGCACACACAATACATACAGACACATAGGCACACACAAGGTAAAGGAACTGGGTTAAAATATTAATAATGTCCAAGCTTCAGTAGTGGATTAAGTGTGGTGTTTTGTACCCTTCTTGATACTTTTCTGCATTGTCCTCAGTGAGTATATACTTCTTTTATAATTAGAAAATATAATATTTCAAAATACTTTAGGAGAGTACTAAAAACATGAAAAATAAATATCAGAATAAAGTCAGGAATCTTTCAGACTATATGATATTTCCCACTTCTAATTGTACCTCCTTGTAGATCTAGAGATTATTTGCTGTGAATAAACAAAATCCTACCAACCTAGATCATTCCTCATGCGGGAGTAAATCACAATACACTTACATATAAGCCATATAACCTTGAGATTTTGACTGAGCAACAAATAACAAGTATAACATATTTATGTAGAGTTTTAAATATACATACAAATTACTTTTCAATATACTTAATACTGCAAATAGCACACTGAGGTAGAAAAGGAAAAGATAATTATTTTCACGTTATAGAAGAAGAAATGGAGCTTTAGAGAGATCACATATTTATCTCCAGCTCTGTCACTGGTACGTTAAAATTCTTCTGACTCCTAGTCTATTGTTCATACTATAACAATTCTGATGCCCAGAACTAAAATGATCTGTAAGCTATTACATATATCTTCGTAAAAAGTCTCATTGGCAGCAATAGCAATTGTTCTTATTCCTATATCTATAGAGACATTGGTTATGTACTATAGCTGAGAAAATTTATTTTGGGTATAATCTGAGTATAGATTTTACTATCCTAAAATGTGTTGATATTTTACAAGAGCTTTTTAACTAAATGAATACCAAATTGCAAGAAAGCTTGAAGTAAATGTTTAAAGTAAATGGGGAACAAAGGGAAACTTTAGACATCGAAAATAATAACATTTTGAAAAATCTAAACAAATCAAACTAAAATTAAAAATGGACCTAGCAAATCACGTTGTATAAGGCAACCCTGAGCGGAAGAAAACAATTCCAATAAGAGACCAAATCCTAACTCTATTCTTCACAAATACCCAAATAGTAGTTCCATTTTCAATCTTCCTGATAATCAAAGTTGATTTGGAAATTCTGGGATCAAGCACTTGTCAACAACAATAACCACTTTTAGCATATTTTCTACCTAAAATTACAAGATATGTGCGAGATCGAAGACTGGTAATAACCCTTGTTTGGTGGTGCCAACTCTATCTATATATGGGTTGCCTCCAAAGCAGAGAAGTTCAGCAGGTAGATGGCAAAGGAAGTACTACTTCGTCTCTTTTTCCTTCCTTTAGCATTCCTTTTTTATTTATTTATTTATTTATTTATTTATTTATTTTTGAGACAGAGTCTCGCTTTGTTGCCCGGGCTAGAGTGAGTGCCGTGGCATCAGCCTAGCTCAGAGCAACCTCAAACTCCTGGGCTTAAGCGATCCTACTGCCTCAGCCTCCCAAGTACCTGGGACTACAGGCATGTGCCACCATGCCCGGCTAATTTTTTGTATATAGATTTTTAGCTGTCCAGATCATTTCTTTCTATTTTTGATAGAGACGGGGTCTCGCTCTTGCTGAGGCTGGTCTCGAACTCCTGACCTCGAGCGATCCACCCGCCTCGGCCTCCCAGAGTGCTAGGATTACAGGCGTGAGCCACCGCGCCCGGCCTAGCATTCCTTTTATTCCCATGTTAATTGCTATTTTTTCAATCGTCTGATACTATATCTATATTTTGATGTACTGTAGATAATAATAAGCCACTTTAGGAATAAGACAGGATATTATATACTTGTACATTGACATTTTGACTAATATCTGTCTTTTGTGCATCTGGTGAAGCAACTGCTCAAAATTCATTAAAATATGCTCCAAGGTTATGTTAATAAGAATTATAGTTTTTAAAAAAAATCTTCATCATCATTATCATCATCCTTTTCACTTACTGGGTTGACCCCAAACTTTAATGTAGATTACTTAGGAGAAAAAAAGTAGACAAAAATAATTATATTAATCTAGCTTTTCCAGATAAGTCTATCATTCTATGTTTTATATCTCCATGTAAAAGTAACTAGAAAGAAGGAAAAAAAACAGATGTAAATGTGGTATATATCACTTTTACCAGAGTTTCAATTATTCACATAGCAATCACCTCAGCCATGTTATGGACCAACCACCCACACACTTAGTGTTTTTCTTTAATTTCAATTTTCTTCAATTGGATTTATTTTTTATGACTTTATATTACTACTTAAATGGAAACTCAGTAACACTTTATATAAGTACAAAGTGGCCATAAAAGTAAAATCAATGAGAAACTATGCCATGCTATCAAATTCTCCCAAGATCTTATTTCTTGACCAACTCTCTGAGCCTAAGGCCTGCTCTCTGTTACCAAGGAGTGATGTTAAAGGCATACTAGCTCCACATTGAGATCTGCTCCCCTCACCTTAACCAGAAAAATTAGAGTAGAACCGAAAAGCAAAGAACTTATTAAACATATTATTTATCAGCATTTGTGGTTGCATCTAAAATAATCTTCTATACAACCACTGATAGGGACTCTATGTTTCAAGAAACACTGTAGTCTATTATACCAGGTATGCATTTCTCAAATAAAATGTTACATTTTATCAAGAATGATGGTGGTTAAGCTAAAAACAGAATGGCATTCATGCACGATCTGAATGAGTGAGGGAGGGTAGTGTTTGACTATGTGAATGGGAGTAGTGAGTCAAAAGGAGGGCGGAAATGTAGAACTCCTTTGAGATCACCAACTCCCACTCCCCTGCTTAAACTGATGAACTATACAGTCTTTAAAATAATTGTGCTAAAGCCATCTTTTCAAATAGCAAATATTTTAAAGAAGACTACTAAAATTATTTTCCATAATGAATACAATAGCATTGTCTTTGTTCTAACTAATCAGTTATATGAATTCTACCATACTATTAACATGACCAACTTTCATATTATTCCCAAAGCTTAAGGATCTCTCTAATTTACCAGCGTTTTCATTTTTTTGTATTGCATTCTTTTTATAAACTATGCATGAGATTCATCATAGAAGTACAAATATCTTTCTTGATACCATCTTATTTCTCCAACCATTCACTTCCTAACAAGATTTTGCTTTTAATAAATTACAGTACATGCTTTCAGCAAATGAATTACCATTATTGTGGATTATATACTTGCAGGTCAGTTATTAAAACAAGCAGTATGAAAGAAGAAAATTACTAAAATGAGTAAATGAACAAACATGTGCAGATTGTCTATTGACTTTGAACTCCATCCCCATCATTCTCATTCACAGGAGGCGGGATGATTCTAAACCACATTTTTCTTGATCCTTAGCCAGCTGGCTTCTTGTCAGGTTATGCCAAAGGGAGGCATTGGTTAGAGATTTGAAGGTGGAAGGAAGGGAAGGCTATTTTTTTTCTTCTGCTTCTAGCAGAGGCAACAGCGGCAGAGGGATACTGTGAACCACAGCAGGTGACTATGGCATGCACCAGCCTACTCATTTTAGAAGTATTAGTAGTGTTGGCTCCTGGGGGACTACTCGGCAACAGTAGCACAATTCCGTTCTCAGAGTGTGTCAAAAGCACCAGCCCCTCCTGCAACTCAGCATCAAATGCCATTTCATGGTCTCCAGCCCTGGGTGGTTACAGCTTTCTGATTTTTGGATAGCAGCCCTTTCTCCCTTTTGCACCTCCAGTTATCTTTGTAATTGATTTTTTTCATTCAGTATCTTACTGTTTATATGAGAGTAGGTTCTGACTTTGTGATTGGGCACTGCTGATACACAATAAAACCAGTATGGCTCAAAAGTATTTTCTCTTCCTATCATTACTGGCATTAAATTGCAAAGTTTTGAAATATATATTTCAGATTAATGCTGCAAAAACCTTTTAATATATAAGAATGAATATACACACTAAATACACACTCAACACAAATCGGAAGAACATACTCTAAAGTGATAAACAATCTCTTGATAGTCAAATATATTATTTTTTCTTCATATATTACTTTACTAACAAAAAACACATTAAAATGTACATGAAAAAATTTAAAAAGATAGAAATTATGCTAGTTAACTTCAAAAGTGTCTTTAAAATTTTTACTCTATAAGTATAGTATACTTATTATGTGTGTATATATATATATATATATATATATATATTGCCTTTGAAGTTTTCCATCAGGATGATTTTCTGCTTGTAACAAGGTATAGAAGGAGCATGGGGTTTGGAGTCGGACAGGTAGCATGACTATCCTAGTCTGACCACTTCATAATTGCATAATATCTATAAAAGTCTACCTCACAGGGTTGTTGAGAATTTTGCATGAAATTACAGTTGCTAAAACTGGGGTAGCATTATACCTTCCAACCATTCTTTTGTTTAAATAGCAATTTGATACATACACAGTCACCAAATTACAAATAACAGATGTTTATTGTAAAAATTGTGAAAGTATAAGCAACACTGAATTGGGGAAAAATTTCTCCATCTGACAAGGAAGTACTGTTAACATTTAACATATTTCCTTCACCCTTACATCGAGGTACTTTTATTTACATATTATTTATTCCTTTAATACTCCTTTTGTAAAAAGTAAATTTTTCCCCTCCTAATGTTTTACCATAAACATTTTTTGATCACTCTATGAGCCACTGTAAGTAAACATCATGTTATTGACTATATAATATAGTATACACAACATTCCAACGACCCCAAAATGCTGCATTCATGCAAAAGACAGACAGCATCCTACCTGTGTCTTTGCTTTCTACTGGAATAACTCTGTTTCTGAATCTTAGGAATGACAGTTTGGTTTCCTAATTACCTTCGGACAAGTATAGCAAAACTAGGGGACTGATGGGTTTCTTCTAGTTCTATCTGCTTGCAGTAGTGAAACTCTTCCCAGAGGCAGGCAGTAGGCTGAATGCTAACTGCAGTTTTCTGCATTCATCTTTTCCTGTTTCTAAGGGCACATCAGTAAGAAGGTGGGAGAGGGCTACTGACCAAATATCATTTCTAAACTAAAACCCAGCCCACTCTTAAACCTATATAAAAAGATTTTCCCAAAATATTACATCATCCCTAAATTAGTTTTCTTGGGAATTAATATTTATGCACCTTGAAAAAATTTAGGATAAGTAAAAGATTATTGAAAAAATGGAAATAGTGGCATCAAATTCAATAGTACATTGGACAAAAATGGAAACTGCAGAAGCACGTATGAATCAGTCAATAGTAGGACTCTCAAGAAACATATTAACAACCTTGAAGAAAAACTACAAAGTCACCAGGCAGTGCTCTTTGTACTTTTGCGATAAGCGGGACAGCTACATGGTGTGTAAATAACAAATGTATCCATGTGAAGAGGAGCATGTACAAAAAAAATGCAAATTCACTAGCATATTAAAGGATCCAAGTTTCTAAAATCCAGAAAAAAAAATCTGGAAATATTTTTGAAGAAAAATATGTCAAAGATCATATTGGCTAGAGTTAGTAAAATTAATATCTAAAGGAATCACCAGAATAATCATACCTAACTATATAAAGAACATTGTGAAAACTTACAGAGAAGTTCAAGATGCAGAAATTTTAGGGAAATGAAATAACCTTTCTAAATGGTAATTTATCTGACATGTTTATTAATTTAATCAGGGCATAGTTCAGAAGTTCTTTTTTAAAAAAATATTTTCACAACATTGCCATATACCAACTATGACAAATTTAATAATACTATAAGTTATTAACAGATATAACAACACAGATAAGAAAATGTTCTGGCTTTTAACCTGCCAAAAGTTGATTAACCCTTACCTATGAGTAGAGACATTATACCCTTTTCTACCAGTTGTGTTGATAGTTTAGGAAATCTGTATTCTGTTCCAGATCAACCACTTAGATAACATTATATAATAATTTATATATAAAATGTGTGCATATAGAATTGCAGTTAAAATATTTTATATAAGGACAAAATAAAACATACATGAATTAAGGAGTATATATTTTATGTTATGTCTATGCACATACAAACCCATGCATATATAAACTTTAATTTGTATATGCCTCATTTTACTTATAAGTAAAATACTATAAGTGCAATACCATTGGGAGTCCTAGAAAAATCTAAGATACCTATATAAATGTGAGGTCTAAGTATAGAAGCATTAATATTAAGACTAAAACTAAGTGAATAAATAAAAAACTTTCCCTGCACAGAATTAGAAAATAGAATCTTTTCCCTGTAGTGTCCTCCATATTATTATAGAAGGGGAATTCCTTCTTCACTCAATGTCTTTCCAAAGATTTTGCTTGAAATTTTCTCTCTCTGTGAATTGCCACGTTTGTTTTTTATGTTTGTTTGTTTGTTTGTTTTTTGTTGGAAATAGATGCGTTCATGGGAATCAAGTGACTGGTTTGCTTTGTATAAAAGAGGATTAAAAGGATTTCCTGGATGAAGGCTTTGGCATAACTCAACCAAAAGAGGAGAAAGCAAAAATTAAGTCTAGCTGACAAAACCATTTCTATGCTTAGTCTGACAGAGAACACTTATTCTCAGGATAGTCCTCATGAAAAAGCATAGGCTCTTTGCTCGATTCTTGTGGGAAAGTCCATAGCTTTAATTCTGTTTCCTGTCATTAAGTGCTACTCTATAAAGAAACAGGGGAACTATAAAGGATTATTAGAGTTCTATAGCAACATACTGAAATGACCAAATCACTAGTTGTTCACCTACCATATGATGCTTGGCAACTCTACCCACAGACACACACATACCTAATTGGATTTCCAGCAAAATTTCTGGTAATAACTATAACAGTATGAACATACTGGAGTATTGTCCTGAGTTGGTCATGTTTTTAATTACTGTAACTCTGGCCTATTATTATAAATTAGTTTAGCTTTGTAACTAATGATTTAGGTTATGTGAGGTTTGTTTCACCCTGCAGCACAGAAATGTGCATTTCATCGACATTTGGGGAATAAAATTTGTTAAGTAGTAAACTTTAAGGTATAAACATTATGGCTTAACTGTGAAATATTAATACTTATTTTGCTAAATTTTCCCTAATTGTTTGTATAGTATCTCTTCTTTGGTGATGTGACATATTACACAAGCAAACTAACTCCTAGGAAATATACTACCAAGTTCACTGTTTTAAAATTCTACCTGCTTCTGTCTTTTAGTATACTTAAGTTATTTGACTTACTCCTGTCACTCAGCAAATTTATTTGGGGCAGAACATAGTAAATGCCTCCAATTCTGTTTGTCAAGATGCCTTGGATATAAATGTTTAAATGGGCAGTTGATTTTTAGTCATCCCATACTTTTAAGGATTTTCTTCATGTAATTTTTGTCAAAGAAAAATATTATCTTTGGTGATCAAATGGCAATGTCTTTATCATTGAAAATGTTACACTGATACAAATTTGATGCTTTGATGTCAGAAAGCAACACACAGTAACAGTCCCTAAAATCTGCTTGCGCAGGTTCAAGAGGAGTTATCTGAATGGATTATTCTACATCCCATCTCTTAGACCCTTCCCAACCCTTTCAATATTTGAAAATATTCACCTGCCCTCATACTACAAAAAGAAAAAGAGAGGAATAGGAGAGCAGCCAAGCACCAAGAAGATGCTTATCTATATATTTATAATTAGAAAGCTTACCAATTTTAGCATAAACATATAGCAATGACAGGGATCTGTTGAAAAGCAGCTCACCATTTCATAGTGCATATTTAATACCATAACATACAAGAAGGCTTGCTCAAACATTCTTCCATCTTTACTTACTTAGCAAGCATCTCTTGTTGCATACCTACTATGTGCCAGGAACTCTGTCACCAGCACTGTTCTTTAGCAATGAATAAGATTTTTTAAAAAGTCCTCCTTTTATTGACTGTGCATTCTGGTTGGAGAAGGCAGACAGTAACAAAATCACGTATGTCAGATGGTAATATCAACAAGGCAGAAAACTATAGTCAGGTAAAGTGGTGAGGGTAAGTGTATATGAATTGCTTTAAATACAGTAATATGGGGAAGACTCTATGAGGAAAACTGGAACAAAGGCTGCAAGGAAATGAAAGAATAAACCACATGAGTATTCAAAGCAGCACATTCCAGGCAGAGGAAACAGTAAGAGCAAAAACCCCAAGGTAAGGACATGCTTCGGTTCAGACAAAAGCCAGGAGCAGATGTGACTAGACTGAGTAAGAGGAAAAGTGTCAGAATACGAGGTCAAAGATACCACAGGTAGACAGATCATGTGAGCTCATTGGCTGGGTTAAGAACTAAGAATTTTATTCTGAATGAGAGGTGACACAATTGAAAGAATGCAGAGAAATGACACGATCTGATTCACCTTTCAAAGGATTAGTTCTGCTGCTGGGTGATAAATAAACAATAAGGAGGCAAAGGTGGAAGCAGGAAATCTTTAGAAGGCTATTGCAGTAATTCAGGCAACAGATGTTGGTAAGATGGTAACTGTGTAGGTGGTAAGAAGTAGTGAGACTCTAGATATATTTTGCAGTTAAGTGGAATAGGATTTGCAGATAGATCAAAATGTGAGATGTACGAGCGATAGAGTGGGGAAGGGTGACTCCAAAATGTGTGACCTGAGCAACTGGAAAAGTGTAATAGGATGATCAACGTGTCAATAATATGATTTCCTGAACATGATCCCTATTTATATTAAAAAAAAAAGAGCAAAAAGTTTCTAACATTTTATGGGTTTTCTGCTTTCTTTAACCAAAAAAATGGACCTTCATGATTAATTTTACTCAGTTCTTAGATACTCTGACAAATCATGATTCTCTTTCCATTGTTTTTGCTACCTATATGCCTTCATTTCAGCAAATGCACATATATATTAGCAAATTTGTCATCCAAAACCAATAAGTCATAAATCTGGGAAATAAAACCCCATAAGCCTGCCACCTAACTTCCAGGAGGCTTTTAAATTCTTTGCAACTGCTGATTCAAACCAGTGATGTAGGCAGACATTAAATGAGTACCATGGTATTCTTTCCAAAGGTGCCTGAAGACAGAAGCTGAAAATTCTTTTACATCTTGTCAAGACAGCATTGAGGAAAGCAGGCAGGCCACGGCACTGTGAGAAAAAATAGCAGCGTCCTTGGCAGGTGAGTAAGGTACACATCTCCCTACATAGGGCCTCATCATCTAATCAAGGTAAACCGGTGCGAGTTGCCAAAGGAGTGTAAGAGTCAGCAGTCATTTGATGTCGGGGACTGGCAGGCTTCCCTTCCACGTGTTTGCCGTCTATGGCTGATGTCTATCATTAGGTTAAGCCCAAGTGATCCTCAGCGCATGATGAGAGGGTGACTGTTCCATGATCTCTGCCAGCATTTCCCCAGGTGAATTCTGTAGATCATTAACTACGTAAGATGCTCTGAGATGGAAAAAAAGTTTCTCTTATCAGGCAAATATAGAAAATGTTCTATGCTACATTCCTCCTATAGAAAATTACAATATTACAATATTCCTTCAGTAAAGGTTTTGTCAGGTCCTGTGGGTAACTGCTTAACTAGCTTTTCTCAAACGTATTTTACCAACAGGTAAAGAAAACAAGGACCTTAATTAGAACAATGAGAAGAGGATAACCATTTGGAGACACACTGCAAAGGAAAATTGTCAAAATTTGGTGGACTATTTAATGAATGGATTAAGGAGAGGTAGGTTTGAAAGAGGACTTCAGTTCTTCACCTGATGACCAAAAAAGGGGCAAAATTACATATGGAAACAATTGACTTCCAAATTAAAGAAATTCTTTTGTGTTAATCGTACTCTTCAGGCACGATTGCTATGTTCCTTACACTAAATCAGGCACCAAGAACAAGAACAATGAACGAGAAAAAGACCAATCTTGCTTTTGCAAGACTTAGTGTACATGAGGCATTAGGAGAGCTAGTCTGGTAAGTGCAGAGGAATGCTATGATTTGGAAGCACTAATACTTAACTTGGGTTTGGGAATGTGGAAAGCAGTGTTGGGGAAAGCATTCCAAGAAGAAACAACATGTAAACTGAGACCTAAAGCAGCAGGCATTCTGGTCAGGTGATAAGAGAAAGAAGAGTGTTGAGATACAGGAAAAAGACTGACTGATCAGATGAAGGGCCCACTGAGTCAGGGATAAGCAATGCCACAAAGAAAGATGTGGTAAGTGTGCATATCACGCACAAAATGAAGGGCTTAAACACAGTTAAACAAACAACTGTCCGTGTGTCACTGCTGCCCATATTGTAGGCACAAATATTTCTAAATGAATATAAAATTTGGATCTTTCCAAAAGAAGTCCAACACTCCTGTCTAGTGGATGCCATGTCATACGGTGTAATTAAAGAGAGGGAAATAAACTCCCTTATGCTTTCGGATCCCTCTCACATTCAGAAAGATCATCAGTCCCTTCTCCCACATACAAAAAATTAAAACACTACAGGTGAATTGGAGACCACTGGACAGTGTATAGGAGAACCGTTCATACACTGAGGTCTGAGGGTTGGAAGTTTGAACTGTGTTCTTAAATACCTGACATTTTACAATGACTCTTTCTTCCATAGCTTTTTTCGAGTGATCAAGGCATACTTCCAAATACTAGAATTCTGCTGACATATCTATAGGGATTAAAAGGTAAATACTAGATTAAAGCAACATGCCTTGTAAAATTGAAACTCCAAGTAACTTTCTGCAGGTAACTGGGCTTTTCCTTCACTCCCCCTTCACACTCTGACTCAGCTTGAGTTAAAAACTCTTTCCTGCCTTGAACATCTTCTCCAAGTCAGAAGGCAGAGTTCCCATGCACCCAAGTAAACTCTTAATTTCTGTTTAGCATCCACTTGCTATAATGCTTTACTTCTAATCCTCTATTAGCTCAGCATCCTGACATGCATCTTCATTTGTAATAAAAATATATTTGATGTATTCATTAAAATATGAGCACATACCAACAAACCATTTTTGATATACCACGATGGAGCCAAATTTTAGATGAATCTTTGTTGATGGCAACTTGAACTATTGCTAACACTTTTATCAATTTGGCATTTGGATAGAATTCTATCAAATGTTAAAATACTATGAAGAGGACCATCTACCATTTTAGGCACCAAACTCATGCACCTTTTGTAATATTCTATGAATCTTTTT
The DNA here is from genome assembly GCF_020740605.2 of Lemur catta. NCBI lineage: Eukaryota > Metazoa > Chordata > Mammalia > Primates > Lemuridae > Lemur > Lemur catta. The sequence goes on from NC_059133.1 coordinate 81,377,501, forward strand.
CACTTTTCTCAAATAAAAGACAGCTTCACACTAAACGAGTTTGCCATTTGAAACACAAATCAAAGCACATTGGTGCCTAGCAGGCACAAGAGAAGGATGTGCAAATTTATTTTTACCTGGTTGGGTAAAGGAATTAGGAATATAGCACTGTCTCCTCGACAACCCCTCTAAACTTGGAACTCCTAAAGTCAGGAAGAAGAGTTAATTCATGTCCCTGGCCCACTGGCCCCTGGATGGCAGGAACTACGTCTCATTCACTGTTCTGTCCCCAGTATTTAGCATAAATCTCACAATTTTTGGCAACTAGATAGCCCTAGTAAATGTTCAATATATAACTGTTGAATGAACAAACTAGTAAAAGCATAAAATGTAACTATTATAAATAAAGCATAATAACCGGCAATATTTATAAATGAAACAAACTCCTTGGTTGGAGAAAGAATGTGGTGCTGAACTATTTAGCTGCATTTTGCCTTATAAAACTATTTTCTAAAAGAACTACTAAAATGAATTAAGGATTATGCAGCATTTAAAAGATGTGGAAGAATACAGATTGTTATTTAATCAAAGGGCAGAATGACTAGGAGAAAAAAGAGGATTTCCCATCTTCCCTTCCGAGTGGACAACTTGGGTAAAAGATCTTCTCACTCTCTAGGTCTGGACTGTCCCATTACTAAACTACAACATTGAAATGGCTAAATCAAATTGTCCGTTACACAATAAATTAAACTTCTGAGCTAGAGCATTGCCTTTATAAAGGAGAACATACTTAGCAATCCAGCAAGTGAAAAAACATATGTTAAGAAGGATAATGAGTCTTAATGGAGGAAGTAGAATATCAAAATAAATCCCATTTAAAGACAATAAATGAATCCTGTTACCAAAAACCATTTTTTTTAAATGCATGGAAATAGATATTTATATACTCTGTCTTTCAAAAATGTAATGTGGTAGTCCCAGCTACTTGGGAGGCTAAGGCAGGATGATCACGTGAGCCCAGGAGTTCCAGACCAGCCTGGGCAATACTCTATCTCAAAAAAAAATTTTAAATGTTTAAAAATGTAATACGATTACGCTTTACAAATAATTTTTTTAGTGAAGTTGAGAAACAGTAGCATCATCAATATTAGAAATTTGAATAAGTGCCTGCATTCATATACAAATTCATGAAAAGATATTGGAACCACTCAAGTTGGGAAAACCAAGGCATAATGTGACTCCAAGTTTCTTTGAAGTACTTTATTCAGAAATGTCTTCTATCAAAATTTTTATATGTTATAAAATTGTCTTCTTCACCAATTTTATCCCGTTTTTGCTTAGAGGTAATCCACTGTCTACTTTGAGAGGATAACGATCAATTTCCTAGAACTGATGGCCTTAATATTATCAATAGAGTTTTAATGTATGGCTAACCTGTTCTTCCCCATGTCTCCCCATCTCAGTAAATGACAGGTTCATCCTTCCAGTCTCTGAGAACATAAATCCCTTGATGTAAGAAGATGTAGAAAAAAAAACTAAAGCAGTGTTTCTCCTACTCTCACACATCTCTCAACGCTCTGACACCAGATTTGCCAACAGATGCCACCAGTGAGGTATCCTCCAGTGCAAATCAATGCCGACACATCTACGTGGAGACAGCATCAGATGCCACCGTTTGAGGGCTCAGTACCACACGACTGCCCCCACTGCAGATACCAATTGCATATCCCAGGTTGTGACTTGTACTACTGACTGACCAGTTATAAATCAGAGATCCCATGATCCTCATGTTCAGGTTGAATTAATTTGCTAGAGCAGCTCACAAAACTCAGGAAAACACTTTACATATGGTTACCTATTCATTATGAAAAATACAAAGCATACAGAACAGCCAGATGGAGAGATGCACAGGCAAAGTATGGGAGAGGTGGTACCCTCTCCTGGCATACCACCTCCACATGTTCACGACAGCAGCTCTCCAAACCTGTCCTTTTGAATTTTTATGGAGAGTTCATTATGTAAGCATGACTGATTCAAGCATTGGCCATTGGTGATCAACTAAACCTTTAGTCCCTTTCCCCTCCCTGGAGGTTGATGGGTGGGGCTCAAAGTCTCAACCCTCTAATCAGGCCTCGGTCCTTCTGGTGGCCAGAACCCAACCAGAAGCTACCTAGGGGCCCCCAATCATTGGCCAACTCATTAGCATACAAAAGATACTATTATTAAGGGTTTTAAGAGCTATATGCCAAGAGACAGAGATGAAGACCAAATATATATTTCACAATATTACAACTAGCAAATGCAGTTAGCTCCACTTTTAGACTATCTTCTCACCACCTTCAATGTCATCTCCAAGCCACCATTATCTCCCACCTGGATGGTCTTCAAGAAAAAGACTTGTTTCGTGCTTCCATCTTTGCACATCTACAATCTAATTTCCACCCTATTCTTCCAAAGAGCAAGTCAGAGTGTGCCACTCCTCTGCAATGTCACATCTTGTCAGAATAAAACCCAGAGTCCTCAACATGTCCCACAAGGGCCTCCATGACCTTCTGTCATGCCACTCTTGCCCTTGTTCTCCCACTGAGCCCTCATCTGTGAGATTTACACTCACTGTTCTCTCTGCCTGGAATTCATTTCCCTCAGACATCCAAAACGCTCCCACTCTCTTGATTCTTTCACAGAAAAAAGCAATTGCTCCCTTATTAGTTTGCTCTTCCCTAACCAACCTATAAGAGAAAGATAGCTATGGGACATGTGTTCTACCTATAGATAATACTCAGCCTGCTTGATTTTTCTGCATAGCATTTATTCCACCAGATATATTAACTATTAGAATGAAATTTAAAATGAACAGAAGAGTCATCTACTTGTTAACTGGCATTCTAAATGCTTAAGAGTCTGGCACATAGTAGGCACTCAGTAAGTGTTTACTGAATGAGAGAACTAATGGTTCCTAAAAAGTATTGACAGACCAAAAAATGAACACCAGCATGATGTATACCTGGGATCCAAGACACAAACGCAAATGGCTACAAGGGCAATGTCCCCACTACTCACCAACTTTGTTCCCAGCCTTCCCCAAATGTGACATTACCTCTGGGAATTAACCTCCCTGGGAAGTGCTGCATTAGATATCATGAATTTTAAAACGTAGCAAAGCTGGAGGAATACAGAAAAGTAAGGTCCTCCCTCACTCCATCTCAACACACTCAATACACTGCTCCTCACTCAGTAGGCACTCAATAATAAATGACTGTCTGGAAGCATGATAATTTTTATTTTACTGGAGAGTAAAGAGGAATAAGAGAGATGACATTTTCTCATGACTTGCGCTTATACAACTGGACAAAGGGAGAGGGCAGTAGTAGTAGCAGAGGCAGGCTCTTCGAGTTCTCACAAAACACAAATTCCTGGTTATGCTGTGCATGGGAAGGGCTTCATTTCAGGCATGTGGGGGAGAAAGGGTGGAGGGAGAAATGCTCCGACTATGCTATTTTTAATTTATTTGGTAAGAATGGCTATTTTTCCCTCTGATATTCTTGAACCACCCAAATGTCATGTTTCCATGTGCTGCTGTCTGGATGCTATCAAAGGCATGGCTCCGAGGTGAGAGGAAGGAGTCATATGCTCATCTTCTCACATGCTGCTACCGCTGCTGATTTTTTTAAAAGCTTTGTGACCTAGAAAGGAGATGTACGGTATGAATGATGCACGGACTGCAGAGAGCATAGGGCGTCATCAGTCTATTTATACCTCCAGGAAGGAAAAAATGAGTACAGGGCAATGACTCTATATTCCAAGGACTGGGTATGCAAAGATCGTCTGGAAGAAACAATAAACAACAGAGTGAGGGAGGCATTTATGCCATCAGTGAGAAATAAAAGGTGAGGCCATATTCCCATTTTCTCTGGTCTTCCAGAAATTCGGTTTGCTTTTAAAGAATTTCAAGTTGATCTCCTGATATTTCCCACCACTGTGTAAAGTATCCTTAGTCTGAGTTAAATACACTGCCACCCACATTTCAAAAATTGGCTTCACTCCTTATGTGCATACACACTCACATTTGGCTATCATCTGCAACCATTTGGGTATACTGAAAGTCTTGGGGGAAAGTTTTTCAGGGCTAAGAAAGTATTTGGAAAAGCCTTACAGTTACTCGTGTGACTTAACTCTGAGAAAGCAAAAAAAAAAATGAGATTTACACAGATTTGTACAATACGGGAGAGATTTTTTTTCCCCCAAGGTATGGCGTTTGTTTCTCTTAAACAATGAACTATTTCCAGGACAAAGCAGGGGAAAAAAAGCACCCAAGCCCAGCTGTTAACACTTATCTCTGCATCACTAGAGAATATAACACCAGGCTTTACTTCTAGATTCCATTTGTTTCTAATGGAAGCAGAATAATGTGGAGCCCACTAGAAATGATACTGTGAAACTTATCCAGCTTGCTTTTTAGTGACCCGTTTGCAATTTCTGCCAACTTGATTTGCTTTCGGAGTTATTTTACTAGCAAGGGTGATGGTTTGCTGACAGTTGGCCAGAGTATGAAGTTCTAAGGCTTGATCTTAGGTATTTATTTCCTAGTGCAAAATTTACTGATGCACACAGTCTCACACCTGGAGCCAGGATTCCTTAATGGAACACAAACTGATTTGCTCTGAATATACCCAAGGCTCACAGCAAACACTTCCTGTTTCTATCACTAAGTCTTCTCAGCATTTCTGAGGCAGACAATTTAAAACTTGCTTCACCCTTTCCTTTCATCCGCTGAAATCCCGTTTGGTTTTAATTCACTGAGCACGCACTATTATTTCATCTGTTCACTTCTTCCACAGCCTGACCTATAAAAGGGGTGAGGCTGAGTCTTGCTCAGATCAGAGAGAATTAACGCTTTTAATTCTTCCCTTTCAAAGACTTCCTAGGTCATTTTTGAGCTTGTAAATGTCATTAATCTGTTGTCAAGTCAATGATACTCTTAAATCAGTTGCTACATGTAAGAAACATAGTGACTGATGGATACAGTCAATGGATTTAGAATTAAAGTAGTAAACTTATCTGATTAACTAGATTTCTCAAAATGTAAATGGCTGATATAAATCAATCCAACCAATTTGTTTTGTTGTTTTTGTTTTATGCATGGGCTATTGCTCTCTGTTGTTTGTGTGTCCTCAGTGCCAGAAAGGAAAAGTGGGCCGAGTGAGGCTTATTAGATGAAAGACATATGCACAGGGAAAGCTGATACTCATGATGGAGAGGCCAGGAGCTGGAGCAGCAGGGATAAGAAAGCAGGACAGACACGAAAACTCAGCCACAGGTACTTTAAACTAACGGCTACTTGATAAATATGTGTGGGTTGCTCACGCAATAGAGGGGACAGGATCATGTCCTGTATTGTCTTTGAAAACTCCTCTACATGCATCATGCTACCAGAAATAGGAACTTGATTTTCACGTGCTTAGTAATTACAAAGGTCTCTTATCTCTTAACTTTCTGCTACATAAACCCCTACAGCATGATCGGCCCTCCTCCTCCTCCCTCTCTCTTACTGCCACAAGGAAGTTAACAAAATGAGCCCACCTTTCAATGGAGATAAACCTGGCACACACAAAACCAGTTGTCCTTTTAACAGATTATGGACGTACCAACATTCAGGGGAAGTTTGGAACAATTTGGCACATTTTCTGAGAGGCAGAGCAATGGTGTTCCAAAAGAGAATTCGCTAAATGAGAAAAGCAGACCAACAGTTAATATCTACTTTTCTCTGTAAAAAGGAATTTCATTTTCATGGACTAGGGTTTCTTATGATTTCCACATTTAATCTTTAACTTATGCTAATGCATCTCTTCATAATTGTTGGCATAATTACTGTGAAGCAAAAGAAAGCAAAGGGACTTCTTATTCAGACATATTTAACTTACAACAAATGGAAGGAGATAGTCTTGTGCAATTTTTAAAAAACACCACAGGAATTACTGATCAGATTTTTTGAAGCAAACAGATACTTTAGATTTCCTTTTTTTACGTTTGTATACTTGATCACACCGACAGTCAACATTCCCTCATCATTCTAGCAAATAATGAGGTATTACCTAAATAGCTTATATCAGCAAGTAATTCTGGTCTAACTGTATTTGTAATTCCTCCTCTCACCAACATCCTCTTATGTATCTATGCAGGTAGTCAAGCTCCTATACCCAAGTTTGGGGTAAGGACTATAGTGATACAGTTTAGCAATAGCCATAGATGGGACAGAGTAAGATTTTTTCTCCAATGGTACATTTATATTAAATGTCCCTTAAATCAATTTCTATGTAACTTCTTGCAAAAATAAATAAAAACTAGCGATTAGTATTGACAAAGCTAAATCAAAGATGAATATTAAGAAAAATATTTTGTTTCTATTAATATGACATTCAGTACACCTACAGAGAAGCACTTCAATGTGGAATTTTGACTCATTCAAACTCTGCTCATTACCACTGACTGATAAATTATGAAAGATAATCATGGCCTCCCCTTAAAAAAGGATCCCTCAAGCATGATACACACACACACACACACACACACACACACACACATATATATTCAAGGATAATTCAACCTATTTCCTGTGACACTTTTTGTTCAACACTGTATTAGTGGACAATATAATTTTAGCATGTTTTTGTGCATGTTTTTGCACATGTTCCCATTAAGTTTAAACACATGCTTCAATATTCAGTGTCTTAAGTTGTGATAATAATTTTAAAGATACATAAATCACACATTTCAAGGGTTTTTTTTTTTTTAGTTTTGACTCCCAAACTGCTAGATTTTTACAAACTACTAATGAACATCAGTTTCAAAAGAATTGTCTTACCATTTCTGATCTTTTAACACATTGCAGTGCTGTTAATGAAATACTTCTATTTGTCTCCCACTTTCAGCCACATGGTGGGATTGCACTTCCCTGTCTCCTTGACATTTAGTGAGGTCACGTGAGGTCAGTGAAATGTATGCACAAGTGGCTGCATCCCTACGGCCAGAAGTGCTGAGAGCCGGTGTGTAATTTACCATGTTCACCCCCCCCCCCACTCTGCCATGTAATTGTGAAAGCACATGGCATGTGGTGCTTCCGTCAGAAGTAACTATGGGAAGCAGATTCTTCCTCCCAACCCACACAGGCGTGAGGGAAACCTTTTTTGGTATAAGCCATCAAGACTTTTGTGGTGATTGTTACTGCACGCTAACTTAACCTGTCCTGACCACTACACATACCAGGTTGTGATTAGGAGTCACACACTGGATGTTTGATAAAAAATAACATGAAACAATTTTATAAGTAAAATCCATTTTAAGATGGACTATGTAGTGTCAATGATTGAATTCCACTTTGGTGGAGAACTACATGTTTGGACGTAGATTGTCACATTTTGTATGAAGTAAAGGGTTAACAAGCAGTTCAATATTTAACAATAAATGAGAAAAATAGAGGTAGACGAAGTGATCCAAAGGTGCAGAAGGGTCAGTCAGAAGGAGGAGCTCACCTGGGGAAAAGTAGAAGAATGAGAAGACAAGATTTTAGAGAATGGACAGTAGTTCCAAATGAAGCTAGAGAGGTTGGTGGGGCCTTGTACATCATGGGAAGGAGCAAGAAACGAATGCTGAGGCCCCCGGGGGGCACTGTAAGATTATAAGCATGTGCACTGTTTGATCATATCTGTAATTCCCAAAGGTTTCTCTCTGTAGTTTGAAGGCAGAGTTGAAGAGAGCAATGGGCGGAAATACAAGGGTGAGATGAGACAAAAAGAGTAACTGGGAGGAACACATTACTCATCCTGCTCAAAAACATCCCATGAGTGACTACAGCTTACAGAATGAAATGTCCTCCAACAGCAGGAGACAGAGGTTAGTGGTAAATGCCCCAGGCTCTGATTTCAAATTCACCTTGTGCCACACACTAGCTGTATGATGTCCGGGGTTCTTTATCCATAAATTTCTACTTCTTGGGTTTATCATGAAGATTAAATAATATACGTAAAATGCTTAATTTAGCAAAGCACCTGGCTTTTAGTGAGAGCTAACTTGGTCATCTAGTGCATTTTATGACCCATGACATAAATAAGCCATTATTCTTCAATACCATATTTTTTTCCTTCTTCCTGTACTAATGATGCTGCCTTTGGCTATGTCTTTCCCCAGTCTCCATCTGCTCAAATTCCCCTCATCCTTCAGGTCCAGCTCAACTACAGTCTACACCATGAAGGCTTCTCTGAATGCTCCCTATGCCCCAGGAAATAATTTCTTTCAACTCTGAACTATACCACAATTTGTAACTGCTTCGTGGCACTTAATTATAAATTGTTGGCAGGTTTTATTTTTCTCAACTGTATTTTCCTTTAGCCAGTATTACTTCTTATTTATCCATGTATATTCCTAGCAATGCTTAGTTGTTATGCCTTCAGCTTACTGATCTTCATTGAATAATTCAAGGAATTCAAGCAAATCCTAACATATAACTTGATGATAACTTATTAGTATACTATCAACACGTTTTTATTCATAAAGTGTGAGAAACAATAACTATTTCACAAAACTGGTAGTTTTCTTCCCGCTTTTACCTATAAATAATCAAAAGTTAGACAGGTTATATCCTTCTTTTAAAATGGCATGGCATATTGATAACAAATTCGAAAGGAAAATTTATAATCGCTGATATAAACCTCTACCTCCCATGTTCCAGGAGCACACAGGGAAGAAAGCCAATCTTCCACAACTGGTCAGATAGCATTCTTCACTTCCACGGCCATAGAGGTATCACAAGGCCGATAAGTATCCTTATAAACAACTGGCTGTTGAAAAACAATTTGAATTTTCCCCAGACTCCACCAACAAGTAAACCTACTGTTCCTGGGTACTCTCTGTCTAGGCTGTAGTAAACAAGCATTCAAGAAGTGTTACGTAAGTGATGTGACTTATTGAGAAATAGATTTGCACTTGAAATGCAACTGGCTCCTGTAGTTTGATCATTGTAATCTGAAAAACATATGGCCTAGCCCAGGCCACTTGGGTTAAGTGATCAAACCAAATTAAAAGGGACTTAGAGAATAGTTCTGGCTTACGATTCTGATTTCAACTTTTCTGAAGTAGGCTTTGACTTTTAACGTCTACCCCATGAACTTCTTACCAGAGCCAGCTCTAAGCAACCCGTAGGATCACGGATCCATCCCAACAACTTGTTTTCCCTTATAAATTACTTTAAGTCTTTTGGAGGCCAAAACTTAAAAATTAAATGCTAACTACTCCTTGTAAAACAGGAGCAGTTATCTGTCTGGGATAATAACCTACTTCACAGAACACATCACTTTAACTTTTCATACCTCAACACAAATAAATGTTAATTCTTTCAAATGTCCTTCACATAGGCTTCTCTCATACTCATTAGACTCAAAGCTTAATTAGATTTCTTTGGATCTTACACCATACAATGACTTTTAAATTTCTTTAGTTTTATACAGTGCCCAAATAAAGATAATCAGAAAAAAAAGCAAAATGATTACTAATTTTGAAAGTATGTCAAAATAGGTAGGGAAATTATCATTTATGTATAATTCCTTTAACCAAAAAATGTCACCAAAGCAAAGCTCTACTAGGTAGTGCTAGCTGTCTGTTCATATTTTTTCCAGACTGACTTATGCAACATCCTGATGTTTAAAACCATTCTGTCATGGAAAATCTGTCTCTGGGGTGGGATGGGGGGAGGGTGTCCCATTTTCTTTTAAAGTTATAATAAGAAACAGAGAGTTAAACAATACAATAAATTTCTTGTATTTAACATTTTGAATTATGCATTGCAAGGCTACAAGGTAAAGACAGAAATATGCATTAGAAAGTAAAAAATTAGCAGAGACCCCTTTTGCCCACAGCATGAGCAATACAATAAAATCAAAATATTTTGCCTTGTAAGAGAAGCAGTCAGCTATACTCAGTGATCTGAATATTTTTCAAGTGCAATAAGTCATACATCAAATGGAATTTTTATTTGGTTTTCTTCAAATGTTACTGTAGAAATTTAAAGACTGTTAAGAGATAATAATTTTCCCTTTCATGAATGTAAAGAATCAATAGTGTGAGTACAACTTCATTCATGTTTCTCCTTTCCCTATGTTGACTAGAAGATAAGTCAATATAAATAAACAAAATTCATACACCATGTCATATATGAATGTTAGGACAAAAATAAATGTAGAGTACTTTTCCAATTGAGTCTTGGTGTTTCCGACAATTAAATCTTCTTACTGATTTTACATCTCTTCTTCCAAAGCTAAGGGCTTCTAAATTCCTGTTGTCATTTTTTTGGATAATTATAGGAAAATTTTATTTTGAAACTAAGTGAAGATTTCCATTTTTTAACATTTGAAACTGCCTTAAAAACAGGACATATTAAGGAACAAGAGAAGCCAAGAGTCACGGGTCTGGCTCAGTGATTAAAGGCAGTTTCTGGACTGGAAGCAAGGCACATCTCTGGACTTTGGTTTCATCATAGGAAACAGACTAACTTACAACACAGCACAGTCCACATCCTACGTGATGAAGATATTATGACAGAAAGCTAAATCACTCCAACATTTCTACATTATAGCATGTGCCTGAATGCACATATTTTTTCCTACTATATTTTGCATTGCTTTTTAGATGAATAACTTTTGAACCATATTTTCTCATATTACTAAATCACTAAATGCAATGTCAACATCTGAAAATAATTATTTCTGTGTATTCACTTAACCTTGGAATGCTGAGAGATGTATTTGGCTTAAGACACAGCATAACAGCTATGACAACTCTGCCTTAACATTATATACAGCAGGCTTCTTTAAGGGAGGAATTGCTCTGTGGTTAAAGCCTTATAGTAAACACTGAAAAGCTGGCTGCCCTGAAGATAAATTAAAATTTAAGGAGGCTGAACACCTGTGGATAGTTAGGAGCTTCCTTAAAAGAGAAATAGGGGTAACTTGGAGCATTCTGATGAACTAATTCTTCCTAACAGTCTACACCCAAGAATAGGAAGTCTTCTTTGCTAGATAGAATTAGCGATAGATACACCAAGAAAAGCCTTAACACTGGCAATAGTGTTTCATGGGTCTGCTTTTTAAGAAAATTTTAATAAAATGATTTCCTAGTTTAGTAGTTTAGTAGTTGTATTGGAAAAAAAATTCCTTTTTCTTTACATAAAAAGAGGTTTAGCTAAAATTGGAAAAAAAGGTTTAATATGAGCAACTAACCCTCAGTTGTTCATCTCAAACTTTTGAGCTATGGGCTCACAGGGATGTCTGCCAGGACGAAACGTAAGCTGTGTGAGTACAAATCTGTTTTCCATTCTAGGCCTGGCACCTAGCACATAACAGGCATATAACTAATATTTGTTAAATAAGTGAATGAAGGCTGAGTCGGGTGTAACACCGGTTCTCAAATGCTGGCCATTACAGAGTGTTGCTACCAATTTGTAGCAAAATCGGAAAAACAAAGCCTGAAATTTTGTCGTGAGCCATCTGCTTATCTCTGGCGTCAAAGCTGATTTATCTCACATCACCCAACACTCTCAACTTTTTTTAGTAGCACAGTCCAGATGTGTAGTCAACACTCAAAATCGGATAGCTTCGGGCTCAGAAAACCATCTTAAATTTTATCCAGGACTCCAGGCAGGAAGGAAAGAAAGAGTGGGAGAAGGAAAAGTCACAATTATTCTAATTGTAGAGGGGGTATGATTAAAATTTAGCTCTCTTCTTCTAAGGGGAGAGCTAGTTCAGTATGATTTGATCCTAAACCTTGCCAAGGCTGGAAGTGAGGGCTAATTTATAAAGAAAAGGTTTGGGTAACTGAAGAACTAGTTCCAATTTTGAAGTATGCATGCAATCTTTATTGAGAATTTAGGCTTCTCTTGGTCTCAATTCTCTTCTACAAGAGAGAAAGAATACAATATGTATTACAAAACACCCTGATCCCCTGAGAATGTATGTCTCCTGGAACATGGAACAGGCAGAGTAAGGCAGCCCGCATTCACTTCCCCCCGAGAGCAAAGGTGACTAGAAACCACAATCCTGGAGATGAAATCATACATGTCTCCTGATAAATTCCCAGTCCCTCTGACTAAATATTTCCCCCCTTAATCCCAGACACTATAACTGTCAGTCATTTTTGGTCTGTTATTCCAATATGAGATGTCTGACTTAAGTGCCATAAAAGTCTTGGGAAAAAAACATTTTTAAACACTGGTGGGCTCAGGGGACTGATAATGGAATATGAACCTTTCACCCCTAAAATGGTTCCTTGGGAACAGAAAGCAGCTTGTTTTTTCAGTATAACCCGCCTCTACCCTCTCCACATTCTTCCAGGTGGTGCTAAAACATCTAGCAGCTGCTGTCATGGAAGCTGTAAGAGTCTTTTGGGGTGATAAGGATAGTTTTAGAATCTGTCAACCCGAGTGCTTAGGAAAATTTGCAAATGATAAGTTTGGTGATTTTGTTAAATTTCAGATTTTGATGTGGTAGTCTGGAGTGGGACTTGAGATCTGGCATGTCTCGTGGCTCCCAGGTAATGCCAATGTTGTTGACCCATGAACCTTACTTTGAGTGGCAAGGATCTATTCCACCACATTTACCTATGTAGTTTGAGGAATGCCACAAAAATTCCTCCCCCACCAAAAATCCCAATCTCGCCCATCTCATGCAATACAAGAAATACCAAAAAAGGTGGGGTGGGGAAAACAAAGTCTAGTTTCCCTTATTTAACTTGTTTGCCCAGATCTGACATTAGATTGTACTAAGAATGGTCAGACCACATTTGCAGTGTAAAATTTGACCACTTCTAGCTTTGTGCCTATACTACCATATAAAAGCATCATCTGTGCATTTCTCACATGATCCTTACAATCACTAGGAGCTAAGCAAAGCAGACAGAATCATTACTTTAGAAAAGGAGAAAACAGATTGACCAAGGTAAGCAACTTACTCATGGTCTTCTAACTGGCAGGAGTCAGATCCAGGAATCACACTCCAATTTTGTGACCCCCCAAGTCTAGAGTCTGTCCATTCTAACAGTGCCTTTCACATCACCCATGTTCTTCCCCCCCAAATTTTCTTTGATATCATTATACCACTATTCCAGCAGTTGTATAACTGGGGGCAGGAGGGAGCTGGAAGGGAATATCAATGGCATATGGGGTTGTTTGGGGTTCACTATTTCACTACATATTGTACCTTAAGTGAATTTTTTTAATCTGGAAGGTAAACCTAAATTCTGTTGGATGACATATAGCTAAACAGAAGGAATGAGATTGATTTAACAGCAGAGATATATTTTTAATCAACCTGAATACAAATGCTAGTCACAGATCATCAGTGTTCACAAGTGGATGAAAATGCTCCACGATCAATAACCTCAAGTGACTCCATAGTCACAGGGAATGCAGTGGGGATTCCCTATGGCAGAGTGAGCAATGACAAGTTCCTTCTGTCCATGCTAGTCTCAAAGAGAAGCTCTTTTGGAGGTCAAGTTCATGGCCCTCCAGGCTGTTTGTTTGCTGTTGTAACCTGGTATGTAAAGGGTGGTCCATAAATATCTTTTAAAGCAAATGAATAACTGAAGTCTTATTATAACAATAAACAATGTAGTAAGTGCTAAAATGTGTTTCAATGTGGAACCGTCATTTCTTTCTTTGTGAGTGGATTCTTTTTCACAGTAATATGAATTAAAAGTTCTTTTAAAATTTTTAATTCTTAGGATAACTAGAGACATTTTGTTCTTTACAAACTGACTAAAATTTACTCTTTAGTTTTTGAAAAACATAATCCCAACCCAATAAATCTCACTCTATACAAATTCCATAATGACTCAAATGAGAAAAATACAGCCACTGGCTCTTATTTATTTCAGGTCTACTCTTCATGAGATTGTGGAAGTTTAATTTCTGATTTTCCTTTAGCTCTTGGCTCAATCAGCATCTCATGAAGGAAGTCTATTACAGGTTTTTCTTAGGACCATGTGCTTCTCTTTCATAGAAGTCATATAATTTTATACAAATTTGCTTTACCTGTCCCTGGCAGTAGACTACACTTCCTCTCAGCACAGGGATCTTTTGCACCTGCCTGGCCATGATCCTTACCAGGTCCAGGAGTTACTAAAAACTAGCAGACCCCTCTCTAAAAACATTTAATTCTAAATAGCCTCTCTGGCTCTACCCTCATATGAAGAAAGATGAGCCCAGAGGTTTCTTCAACAGTTTCTATGGAGGTACGAATGCCACATAAATTCAAAGCCCCCATACAATTTCAATGGAAACAAACTGTAAGCGTACAACATTGCTAATGCATGTTTCCATCCTGGTCCAGAAATGATTCAGGGCACATGCAGTCAGCAGGCATGAGCAAGGAAAGGTTACAGTCAAGACTACGGCAAGTGACAGAAACTCAGCTGAAATGCAGAAAGGGAAAAAAGTCATCTTCAATATTTAAGTCTTGATTTGACAAATAACAAAGATTAAACACTTTAATGATATTTTAAAAGAATATCAATGTCGGCCGGGCACAGTGGCTCACACCTGTCATCCTAGCACTCTGGGAGGCCGAGGTGGGTGCGTCACTCGAGGTCAGGAGTTCAAGACCACCCTGAGCAAGAGTGAGACCCCGTCTCTACTAAAAATAGAAAGAAATTATCTGGCGAACTAAAACATATATAGAAAAAATTAGCCGGGCATGGTAGCACATGCCTCTAGTCCCAGCTACTCGGGAGGCTGAGGCAGTAGGATCGCTTAAGCCCAGGAGTTTGAGGTTGCTGTGAGCTAGACTGATGCCATGGCACTCACTCTAGCCCAGGCAACAAAGCAAGACTCTGTCTCAAAAAAAAAAAAGAATATCAATGTTGACATTATTTTTAACAATGTGGGAGCCTCATACCACCTGCATCAGAAACACTGAGTCTGAGGAAGAACAAATCAAAGTTAAATGAGAACTGATCTCACAGTGGGAACAAATAATTGATTACCCAAATTTTCCACTAGCAATTCTTATTCAATGTTGGTCAGAGTGGAGGAAGACAACCACACTTAAAACGCTGGGACCATCTAGGAATTTCATCTATATATGCTTTCTCCATAATCTATCATGAGAAATTTCATTATCTGTGATGCCTATAAACAGGAAACATTCTATTAATATAGAAAGGAAACCAAAGGCAAAAGTGTGACAGAGAAAACATATATTTTACCTATGCAGCTACAGAAATATACTTCCAGTCACAAATATTTTTCTCAACTTTACTAAAATTACATTTTGTGGTTCTCTTAAATTTTTATGCTGTTCTTAAAATTCTGATAGTGAAATATGGTACAATATTTCTAAAAGGTCTACTTAATTGGGTTTTGGATTTATTAAAAACTAAATGGCAGTCCAAATTGGAAATAAACAAACAGCTGCCCTGAGAGAATAATGTTAACGTTTGCTAAAATTTTTACATTTTCTTAAAATCATCCTGCACATAGAAAACTCAAGCAAAACCTGCAAAGATCATAACACGTATCATCACCAATTGATGTGATATCCAAGGCTGCGTGCCACTTATGCATGCTATATATTTCAACTTTTCTTTCTACTTCACAATATACCCTCAAGAGTTACAATTAACACTTGTCTCCTTTAATATCAGGAACACAAAATCTCCAGTTTGTCTAAGGGGTAGGGTGTTCTGTCCAGCATCCTCCTACTCTTCCTCCTTTCTAAGAGAATCCCCGTTTGTAGAGGCAGCTACTTGTCTCCCATGTGACCCAGTGTCACAGGTCTGCTGTGTCCCACAAAAGGTCAGTTTGGTCATGGAGTGATCCCACTGCCCTTTGCAGGGAATAATTCGGAAAAAGTCATTGAGGCTAATAGCAGGAGGTTTTCTGGAGGCTGCTAGGAAAGTTCTGCCTCACTCTTCATCTACTTATTATTATGCTTGGACATGAAGGCCCAGAAGCATATCAGTTTTAATACTTCCCAATGGAGGAGGGCAAAATCAAGAGAATTCCAGGGAAAATGGAGCCACAACTCCTTGATGAAATCATCCTGAGACCTTTTAGACTTCCACTTGTGAGACAATATACTTTTGTTATCATCATAGATATCATTTTCAGTTGGGTTTTCTACTGCAGGTACACAGAAGCTTACTAAAAGATAAATTTTTATTATTTAAAATACATTAAATAATTTAGAATTATTTAAAACCTATCTAAGTTTCAAGAACAATTTTATATAATAAATGGCATGACACAGAATTAAATTTTTCTTTTGAAATATAATGCAGGTTTTAAAAAGTGTGGCTCAGCTAAATAAATGAAGGAATTAGCCCTCTGAATTTTTATGAAAATATGGGAAAAAAGGAAGAAGTGCAAATAATTGAAGCTCTTCCTTTTTATTGGTCCTCTTTATTGAGGTATGATTGACATATAGCAAGCTGTACATATTTAATGTATACAACTTGCTAAGTTTGGAGATAAGTAGACACTCATGAAACCATCACCATAATCTATGCCATACACCAGGGTAGGCAACATTTTCATATGAGAAGACTCCATTAAGTTAGCTGTAATCAAATAAGGCCACATTCAAGAAACTTCAATGAGCTATACTTAAAAATGTACATTATTTTATAAAAATCTAACTACTATGTAGTGTAGGTTATTTAACTATAAAATGTCCAATTTCCTTAAGTATTGTTTGATAATTGATATCACTGATATTTCACTTTAACACTTCTTGTTTTATTTTTATTGTGAAGGCGAATCTTCAGTCTGTCAAATGCATGGTTTGGTTTGGTATTATCCTTCAATTTTTTTTTTTTAGAGCAATTTTTGTGCGGCCATGGATAAATCAAAAATTCATGTTATTTTCAAATATGAGTTCTGTTGTGGAACCAATGTAGTGCAGACAGCTCTAAATATCAACGAAGTGTTTGGGAAGGATGTATTTAATGAGCACACAGTACCTCAATGGTTTGAGAAGTTCCATTCTGGTGATTTTAATCTTGAAAATGAGCCACATGGGCAACCAGAGACCAAGGAGGACAATGATGAGCTGAAAGCTGTAGTGGAAGCGAATTCATCTCAACCTATGCATGAATTAACAGCAAGTTTGACATTACTATTCCAACAATATTGGACCATTTGAAACAAATTGGCAAGGTAAAGAAGCTGGATCAATGGGTTCCACATAAATTAAATAAACATCAGAAGAGAAATCGTCTCGAAGATTGCCTTTCTTTGCTGTCATAAAGGCGAATGATTTCTGCACTGTATTGTTACACGCGATGAAAAATGGATTTTTTTTTACAATTGCAAGCATTCAGTGCAATGGCTGGATAAAGATGAAGTGCATAAACACAGTCCAAAACTGAATATTCATCAAAAAAAGCTAATAGTGTCTGGTGGTCCAGTGCTGGCATTATCCACTACAGCTTCGTGAAACCTGCTCAGTTGATTAAAGCGGATATCTACTGCAACCAATTGGACAACATGATGAGGATGCTTGCGATTAAGCAGCCAAGATTGGTCAATAGAGACTGGCCAATCCTCTTGCAAGACAAAGCTCAACCACATGTTGCACAAACAACACTGCTCAAACTACAGAGGCTGGACTTGGAAACTGTCTATCATCTGCCATATTCACCAGATCTTGTACCAACTGAATACTACTTATTCCATTTTCAACAAGCCGTGGAAAATGCCTTTCATGATTTCATCACCACGCACTCTCCAGGCTTCTTCACTGCTTGCATAAACAAGCTACCGTTAAGATGGCAAAACTGTGTTGAGAGTTTAGGCACATACTTTGATTAATTGTACTGCTTCCTGTTTGAGATATAATAAACTACACTTTTGATTCAAAATCAGATATTTCATATTTAATGACCTAAATACTTAATTTCAAAAAAAGAAAACTATTTTTTTAATTTTAAAGTTCACTAACCTTTTAATGACTTTGTTGTGTCTGCTTTTTGTGGGAAAGCATTTGAATATTTGGTTGCAGCATGGAGGTCCACAGTTTCAGTTGATCTTCTAGATGGGTATCTGTCATCTGTGACCTAAAGGGTGTCTTGATATTGGTTAAAGAGAATAGAGATTTGCAAAAAGTGGTTGAAAAGCCCATTTCTTGGGATGCTGCCAAAGGCGTGGGTATTCTACCACATTTTTCCATATTTCAACTGGATCTTTCTTAGCATCAAACAATGACTTTAAAATGTCATCTACTGAGAGGTCAATCAATTCCATCTCTAGTTCTTTAGGAGCCTTAGTGATATCAACTGGGTGAGGTTGAAATACTAATTTGAGTGTGATGCCATGATTCTCAAAGTCAGTGAAACTTTCATTGTATTCTCCAATTAATAGGTCTATAACAGCTGCATATTCTTCAAATGATTCACATATATCATGCTGCTCATCAATAACCTTTGCTAACTGGGGAAAATGTTCATCTGAAACTTCCTTTTGAAGAAGAGTTTTGAAAAAAGATAGCTTTTTTCAAAATTCTTGGATTTTTTGCCACATATCCTATATAGACTTAGTTTTACCTTGCAAAGAAATATTCAAGTCATTTTGATTTGACATGGTATCACACAAAAATGCTGCATTCCTATAGAAATCTTCTTTCAATAATTCACATTGCTGATTCTGTTCTTCATAAAATTTAACTATCTGTTCTCACAGAGATTAAATGTTGGCTAACACCTGTCCCTACAATAGCCAACACACATTAGAATGAAACTTCAAGTCCACACTGAATACCTCATAGTTCAACTTTACCATGTTATGAAACTGATGATGCTCTTGCATATACATGAATATATTAAGAGTTAACAATACTTATAACTTATTGCAAAGTGTCACTTAAAATAGTAGCTTTAGTACAGAGATTTTGCTGATGCAAGATACAATGAAAAGAAATAAGAACATCTGGATCTGTTCATACTTTTTTTAATCTGTGCAATAAACCCTTCTTGTTTTCCTGTCATAGAAGGTGCACCATCTGTTCTACACTCACTAAATTTACCAAATTCAGTCCAACTTCATGACAATTATCTTGAAAGTTGCTGAAGATATCTATTCCCTGTGTTCTGTTCGCAAGAGTACCCAAAGCGAGCAACTCTTCATAGCAAAGAAAATCTTCTGTTATGACCTGAATGAAGTATAAAACCTGTGCCACGTCAGTAATATCAGTTGATTCATGGAAAGCAATTGAATAACATATATTTTCCTTTTGAAGTATTGCATGAAGTTGTTCTCTTAAGTTGAAGGCAAATTCATGTGGCCAATCAGTTATGGTTCTCCTTGAAAGAGGCTGTTGTTTGTATTTTGAAACGTTATCAGAGTCTAAGCATCCTACAGTTTCAACAATGCATTCTTTCACAATTTCTACATCATTGAATGGCTTCTCTTTTTTCCCCGAGTATATGAGCTACCTTATAAGTTGCTTCAGTGGCATTATTTCCAGGTCTTATTGTTACTTGAAAGAATTGTCTTTGCCTTTGATTTTCATCTTTTAATTTCTGCAATATAACCTTTTACACCTCTCCCTCTAATTTAAAATATGTGTGGTCCTTATAAGTGTTATAATGCTGATGAGCACTGAATTTCTTTAATGTTGATATTGCAGTATCACAAAGCAAGCAAATCATCTTATCATTAGCAGAAACAAGATAATATTGCAATTCCCAATCCTCACTAAAAAATCTGTCTGCTTCCTTCAGTGTTCTCTTGGTCTTCTTTGACATGATGGGCTGTGAAGCAGACAGAATTAAAAAATACTGTCGAGCTGTGCAACTATTCACAAATTCCACTTCAAACAGAAACACAGTGCACCCTTGTCAAAAGCTGATAACAGATTGGCATACTCAACCCCCATAAACTCTCACTAACCAGCCTCATGGGGTAGCAGCCCCAGTCAGTCGGGGGAAGTTAAAACTAAATCATGAGCATAGCAGCCGTCAATTTAGCCCTTATGAGTTACTAATGTTCTAATTGTGCCGGTCAATCTGGGAGGGTTATTTTGTTGAAACTTAATGTATTCTTTGGTACTTTAAATACATTCATTTTAAAAATAAAATTGAAATATAAACAATGAATAAAAATGTATTAGTAAAAGGATTGGTTTGTAAAATTTGGATTCAGTCAAAAGGCCGCATTTAAGGACCCAGAAAGCCACATTTGGCTTTAAGGCCACAGATTCCCCATCCCTGCCATAAACCTATCCATCACCTCCAAAAGTTTCTTCCTACCTTATTTATAATTTTTTTGTGACAAGAACACTTAACATAAAATCTACCCTCTCAGCAAATTTTTAAGTATACAATACAGCATGTACTGTTCACTGTAGACAATATGGTGTACGGTAGATATTTAGGACTTACTCGTCTTAGATAACCAAAACATTGTACCTTTTCACTAATACCTCCCCACTTCCCACTCTTCCTTTTTTTCTTTAAGAAATTTTCCAGCATCTCATGTGATCCTAGAAACATAATAGAGAATTCAATAATTTTTAGAGAGTAAATCCTTTGCTTTTTTGTCATAGAAAGGAGTACCTACGTATCTGGTGAACTGGGAAATCAGGGCTACTTCTGCGTGACTTTAAGCAAATCATTCAACCACCTTAGGCCTCTGCTTTTTCATCTGTAAACAAACACATCTTTTCTAGTTCAAATGTCTCATTATCATTAGTGTATTATCATTGCTTTTTCCAAATGATCTGTGAAGAAGAAAGAAATCATGCTGCTAACTGACTAAGCATTTTAAAAGTGCATACAGATTAATCATTGAAGTCTGGTCACCAGGTCACTCAGTCGCATTTGTTTTAAAACTTTGCTCTAATTCTCAGTAAGCAGAAACTTTTGAACCCTATAGCAATTGCAAAATGTATTATTAAACTAATGTATTAAAAGAACACATTTTCTTTGCAAAGGTTTATAAATAACTGAGACTATAAGGCATACAGATTATCTTTGATTTCATGACTTGTTAGCTTAGTTTGGTTTTTTTAATTGAATTCCAAAGAACTGAAACATGATCTAATACCATGGAAAATTTAGACATAGTATAGCTACATGTGTGTCTAAATAGCAGTGATGTGTGCGTGTGGTTTTTTGTTTGTTGCTGACCAGTCACTATTTGACAGGCACGGTGCCCTAACGCTTAACTAACCCTTTTGATTTAATTTAATCTTCACAGTAACTCAAATGTCCCCATCTTAAACATAAGAAACCCATCTCAGAGAGGCAGCTATGAAAATTATTAATACTTTAAGGCCAGGGAGCTAGCAAAATCTTTTATCTACAACATTATATACATTATGTACAGCATCCTCATCTTCTCAAATGATGAAAACCTTTTTTTCCACACATGAACCTACAGGGCAGAACAATATTTCAGTGAACAACAACAAAAAATCATCTTATAAACCCTCCGGGAGAAACTTTTTAGGAAATTAAAATATACAAAACTTATTTTGTTGTTTTTGGTTCATTCATTCTCCCTACATAGCCTCATCTCATTCTGTATCTTTTATGTTCAAAACATATAATTGACCTGTTTTAGACAGAATTATAGAATGGCAAATAAATTAATATGCAAACTTTACATACAGGTAGGAATGAGGATAGGCACATAATGTTTCCTCCCAGAAATGAGACAATCTGAGGAGAGTAATACTCTCTTAGAACTAGAAGGATAGAATAGAGATTTTTATTTAAAAAAATCTTCCAACAAACCAGAATATTTAAGTATTGCAGCAGTAACTGCAGCCCAGAAAGAGTGATTTACCTGGAGCTAAGGAATAAGACATCTGCAGCCCTGTTCAGAACATGAATTTAAGGTAGATTTTACACCAACCTTATCGCTCTCCACATAGCAGGCAAAGCAACAATAGAAAGAGGCCAAAACTATTACCTTTACTACAATACACTTCTTTCAAGTTGAGTGCAGTTGTGTTTATATATGCTAAAAGTAGGGAATGGAAGTACATAGGGACTCAGGCAGCAGCTAATGCTTATATAAACACCAGGGAATGATTCCTGGCAAAATGCAGTATTTTTTAATAAAACGCTAAATTTCTGTACAGCAGCCCATTTCAACTTTGCTCACTTCCATGGTTTTACAGATCTTCCTTCCAGCGTAGTGCATTACTTTTGCTCTCCACTAGTAAATCCAGTGCCTCCTATCCCCAAAACAAAGAATTGAAAAGTTGGGTCATTCATCTCCAAAACAAAACAGACAATTTTCCTTCAGACAAAACTTGTTAGAATATACAGGCTTCACTTAAGGCATGGTGTCTAGAGAGAACTAGGAGATTATGTCAAGTTATTAATCAACAAAAACTTATTTGATTAAAACAAATAGCTTTCTAAAGACCATCGTTTGTGAATTTGCTCCAGCAAGAATCATGAGTGTTTCCTTCCACCCTGGGATAGGTATCTCCACAGCACAAACAACAACAAAGTGAAGCATTCATGTGTTGCATTAGAGTTTCATTGAATATAGACCTCGTTGTAAGAGTCTCTGTGTGTGTGAGCACTGATGTGGTAGGAGAGGCAGAAATAAACACAAACACAAAAGAATCTTCTCAGTATAGCATTTAAATATTAGTAACAAAGGTTTCCAATTTTATTCTCTGTCTTCACTAATCACTGGTATGAATACCATCTTCTAAATTTCAGCAAGACTGTCCTTTTCGACTCTATATATTTTAAAGCAGTTTTTCAGAACTTGTGCCCAAGGTAATATATAAACCAAATTATATCAGTATGGGGTTTACCCTCAGCCACTTTCCCCATTGTATTATTACAATCCTTTAAACAAAAATACATGTGGGTTTTCTTCTCCTTTTCTGATAATTTGTTCTTTTCATAAAGGAGGAATAAAAGCAGAGATAAAGAGTGCTTGGCAGTTAACTACACTTTCAATTACAGGCCCTGTTACTGTTTATCTCTGAGACAGACATGGAAATTTCCAAGACTGTAATGTCTGCCAGGCCCATTAGAGGGAGCTACAGGGAACGTTAGTTTCATGGCATATGGTATTCAGAGGAACCACTGGCAGAAAATGCAAATGACCCAAGAATATTAATATAGGGCATGGAATGCTTCAAGCCACTGAGATCCTGAGTCTGTAAAGCACCTGTGGATCACCACATCCCTTCGCGGCCAAGAGCCATTTGTGCACACTAACCTTTGTTAGAGCTTAGACATGGGGAGACCATTGGGCCACCTGTTCTTACGAAAGCAGCACAGTGTAAATCACTCCCCAGCATTCAGAACACCTGGATGCAAGCTGACAGTTTCCTGGCAGCCTTCAATGCTTTTCATACTATGCAAGATGATGCAGCCAACTGCATGAGATGACACTTAAGCATGCATAGGAAAATCCCAGAATGATGCTGGGATATGAGGGGTTAATAGTAGTTTAAATCTAGACATACAGAAATAATTATTAATTTTCTCCTACATTATTAAGTAGTTCATGCTGTGTAAAATGTTTAAACATCTAGAAAACACTTCTTAAACTAGTCGTTTTTTTAAGCTTCCATATTTGAAATGATTTAAGCATGTTCTGCTTTCCAAGGCTTGAAATCTGACCTAGTGCTAAAGACTAAATGCTCACATCGTCTTCCAAAGCAATCAGTATCTGCCTTTTACTGAAGGCATTTGACTGGTGTTTAAGCAAAAGAGCAGCTTCCTAAACATAACATAAACATTTTCCATTTGGGTAAGAAACGGATTCTCAATAATACCAAGGAATTGTATCAAAAATTTCAAAATGAATCACACTGTCCCTTCCCCAAACATTTAGTAATCGTTAGTTTTATGTTTCTTTGATTTTCTTAAAGGTAAAAGTTACCCCCACGTAAATATAAATAGCTAGTGAACCAATAAATTGTCTGATGTGTTCTGATTATCATATATGCCTATGATAACATTATTGTGCCATTTCAGCAGAATTTTAACAAATGACTTAAAATATTGAAATGGCTTAATAATCATTTTTTTTTACACTTTCAGGAGAAGTTGTTGCTGGTATCACTTTTCAAAATTTAAAAATCATGCACGATGTACTGTGGTAGGTGCTATCTATACAGAGTCTCTAATTCTCACCAAAACATTGCAATAAGGATATCTGAACCCTTTTACATTTTATAGACGAAGAAATTAGAGTTTGGAGCATTTAAATGACTTGCCCAAGGTCACAATTCTAGTAAATAGCAGGGCCAAGATTGAGTCCAGTCCTGTCTAGATCCAAGGACCACACAAGACTCCACTCTCTAGCCATACTACCATTTTGTTGTAGGTCAGATAAGGACAAATATAATCATTACCTTTGAGCATTTCAGCCACTAAATTCCTCCTCCAAGTTTTGAAATGCTTATTTTATAGACATTTTATGGCTGAAAAGATCAGAATTCACACACTTGTTTCATTATTGCACACTGGGTCCAATCACCTGATTTCCCAGGACGAGCCCTAGACCACAGTACTAGAAAACCTGGGCAATGATCATGACACGGCCACTGACTAGCTGTATGTTTTGGAGCAAGTCTCCAAACTATTCTCTGACAAACATATTTGATTTACAAATGGCATCTATAATCACCCTCTAAATGTTTGCAGCTGTGTTTATGATTCAGCTAACATGCCTAACACTTCATACAATTGCACTCTCAGAAGCCATGATTAGAATAGTGAATATGCATTGCAATATTAGTATGAATTTGTTGTCCCAGGGCTAACAGAATTAAAAAATGCTAGATGCCCGTTCTTTGTGATAATCTGGATGAGGTAAAAGATGTGAGGAATTCAGTAGATTCTTTAAAATATGAAAAATGACACAAAGGCACAATTTATGGAAAGCAATTCATATTCTATTGGTCAGAAAATTCTAATCCTAGAATTATATTTGATTACATTTTCAAATCACATGCAATAGATGGTTTTTAAAAGTGCATCCTGGTTGAGGGTAAAGCCAACTGATTTGATTCTCTTTTGTTAGGGGCAGATACTTGGAGACAAAAAGTCAAAAAGGTTATTTTGCCTTCAAAACTTTTAAATGCTTATTCTTTCCCAGAGGTCACATATTTTGATGAACTTTGAAAGACAGTGAAACAATGTGCTAAGCCAAATATATTTTTGTCTTTATACCATGTTTAAGCAGTAGAGTCACCTTGGAGGAGTTTCTCTGATTAAGTGCACTGTTCTCTTAAAATGCCTTTGTACAAATATGTTTACTTAAAAAAGCGACACTAGCAAACAGTTAAATACCATATGCTACAAGTCATGGAAAAAAGAGTTTAACTACAGTTCACATAAAACTGAGGACTCAAAGGAAGGTTATTTTGAAAATGTACACAAATAAATTTTAAAAACATTTGGGGCATTTCGGAGTTCAAGCCTAAAACCATACGGCACAACGTAGCAGATGTTGGCATTTGGGTGTTGGGTGGATGTCAAAATAAGAATCGGCCTCCAAGATACATGGAACATGGATTTGATGTTTCAGTATTTGAAAGAAAACAAGAAAGTGAAATGATGGCAATAAAAACCAAAACATCAACAAGAACAACCACAGAAAACGTAAACACACTCTTTCTACTGGCCAAATCTATCTATATATCTATATCTCTATATATATCAACTCTCTCTTTTAAAATCCCTCCCTCCCAACATGTTTTGAATATAGTAGGTGCTCAATAAAGTGATCATTCAATGCAATTTACCTTTCCATTTAAAATGAGCCCACATAATACTTAGGATCATTTTCCCACCTTACAGGGTGAAAACTGATCTTGGCTTAGGAGAGCATCTCATAGAGCCTCACAAACACAGATGTGACCAACACAACATGCACATCTAAACAGCCTTGCATTCCAAGATGGTCTTCATATCAGAAGGCCCATACCCCTATTCTCTTTAATTTTTAACCATTTGAAAAAGGACTATAAGTTGCAGCCCTCTACCAGGAAACAATTTGAGAGAAGGGTTAAGAATAAGACAATATAGCCAAAAAAGTAACTGTTTGAAGAAAAGAGAAAGAAATCAAAAACCAAACCTATGTATGCTATTTTTCTGACCTACATTTACCAGTGCCAACATTAAGCAATAGAACTCAATTATACTCAAAATCATTACTTAATTAAATGCTTATTTATACTATCAACTAATATCATTTTCCTCAGAGATCCTAATGAAGCATTCATGTGGCAGAATTTTAAGAGGACAGGAAAGGGAAAAGTTAATGACATCAATGTTATTTACAGTTAACATTTTCCACATGTCCCAGTTACAGTATTTGCCTAATAATCTTTTCATTTTACAAGTGAGATTATTTTAAAACAAGTTTGGTTTTTCTTTTAGAAAATATTTTAGTAATTAAACTCCTTTTTATGGTGCTTATTTGACAGGTTTGGATCACAATCCCAAAAGACACAATCCTGAATGCCATAATCCTGAATGTTGATATCCCCAAAAGTCAAAATCCCTAATGTCTAAAATCCTGAAATCACAATCACGGGATAGTTGCATCGTGTTAGGTAGAACTATTACTTTGTTATTGCTTTTATTTAGAAATTAAGAATGGTTTAAGGAGATACGTATGGGTGCCAAGGGGTATATTTATGGACTTAATTTTAGGTGTCAACTTGACTGGATTAAGGAATACCTAGAAACCTGGTAAAGCAATTTGCTATGCTATATATTCCATCTTCATACCATTTCCAATACTGGAGATATAAATTGTGTAGAGACTTTTATAGGGCTCTAATTCATTTTATGTAGTTTTTGCAAATTTGATACATGAAAGTGCATTATCACAACGTTGACTTTGTAAGCATTGTGTGTGCCTGTAAAAACACTGAGACTTTCTTAATAAATGAAGAGATGTCCTTTTGTATATCTACACTTGTGAAAAATAAAATTTCTCAAGATCTTGACTCTTTGGGCAACTGCGTATGTGGTGGTGACCCACTGCAGTTTTTCACCGATCTCATCAAAAGACTTTTTCAGTTATCTGTCACAGCATTTCAGATGACTGCAGTTATAAAGCTGAATGCACACAATTATCCATTTATGCCTTTCCCTTTTTGACCTATTTCTTTATGAATATGGTTCATCTGCCTATAGCTGTTATATTGGCACAGCTGTCGTTAGTATATCTGAGTGTTTATGTTTGCAAATATATGTATGGTATTATTGCCTACTTTATTGTGTACTGTGACCTATGAAGTGTTCTGTCATGTTTTTATCATATATGTTTCTCAAATAAAAGTCCCTTTTCAAAATGTAAATAAATTATCTTTTAAAGACCTTTTAATTATTATATTCCAGAATTATATTTTCAGGATTTCAACATTTGGGATGATAGTGTTTGGGATTGTGTCTTTTGGGATTATGATCGCCTTCCAATTTCGACACAACCACATAAGTGGATGCATAGAAACAATTCCTAAGATATATATACTTCTGTTTCAAAGATGAGTAAGAAATTCTTTATTGACTAGAATGATTTGGAATGACTACAATATGTTCCAGGTTATAACAAACTCATTATCAAACATTACCAAAAAAATACAAATGTGCCTTTTAATTCTGGGTTTAGATAATATTTTGTTTTACACAGACTATCTTATGTGGAAATACATACATTATATGGTTAAATTTGCTGAATGAAATTAAATTACCTTCTCTTATGAAAAAATATAAAATTATGAAGTCTATTTTATTGTTTTGTCAAAAAAATTATAATAAACTGCACAAATTGAACATAAGCTAATATCTGAAACTTGGTAACATTAACTCAATAAAGACTGATATTTTGACAAGATGAATTTAAATCAGTTCTAAGATCTAGCGAGCACACACCTAGCCAAAAGAAGAGTGTATTTGAAGATACAAGAATGGAATACCAAAACAGCTACATATCTATAAAACACAAAGTCAGTTTCCAAGGCCGTACTGTATCCTCCAGACTAGTTCTAACTGGCCCTACTCTGCTAATAGTGAGATGTCAAGCTATTTTACAGGCACTGAGCCAAGAAGTTGCAAGTCATGCAGCCGGAGCATGTGCAGAAGACTTCAACCTCAAATAACACCCAGACCTATAGTCTCACCTCCTCCCTACCCAAGAACCAAAAGATAAGACATGACCAGAACCTGAACATTAGAATACTTTCAAAAGCAAGGGGTCCATTGTCTAGGATTGTCTGGTGGTAAGACCCATATCCATGTCTTACCATACGTAGTCTTGTCTGAAGTCCTTCCAATTGAACCTGCCCTGCCAGTGCTTCCACATGTCAACCTGTCCTCTCCCTAACCCATAAAACGTTCCAAAATCCCAGATAGAAGAGGCAGATTTGAGTTTTGTCTCCTGTCCTCTTGCCAGTCAACTTGCAATAAAGCTTTTAATTCTCTCAAAAGCTGATGCCATAGTATTGGCTTCTATGTACATTGGGCAGTGAGCCCACTGCTCAGTAACAATACCATAGCTACCTTCTATGACATTTCCCAGTAATGCGTTCATTTTACTCAATCCTTAAAGAGAACCCTTAGTGTATTGGTATGAACCTCAAATATTGTCCATACATAAAATTCAAAGGCACACAACATTTCTTTCCTTCTTAGATTAAAAGCAACTAGAGATTAGAGACAAGCACTATGCGTTTTCTCTGATCAGATCCCCAAACCATACAATTCTCAATTAGTCCTTTATCAAACTATTTTTGCTGACATACATAGAAAGAATTCTTAATAACCTCCTGAACCTAAATTAGAAGATTTTCTGAAATTTGGGAAAATTTCGTATCTCCCTGTGTCCCCTGACCATGCAGTGTTCCTTGATCCACCCTTAAATAAGATTTCAAAACTAGACCAAATAAAAGTAAAGCAATCGTATGGACTTTTTACTCCTTTCATGGAGTGACCAATCGTGTGCCATCAAGTCTAAGTTTAACCATCCATGCAATCACATAACAGCCTTTAAATCTTAATGAATCTTCCAGGAATCTAACTTCTTTACTTCCCAAGCCCAATGAGGATATGAATGCATAAGTTTTACTTTAGTGAATGTAATTGAATCTAAGCTTCAACTATATACAGGAATTCTTATAATATTCCAGCAAGACCCAGTATTGGTATCCATTATTAAGGAGAACAGTGAGCTAGCTACTCCTGTTTTCCTTTAATATTGAGTCAAAATATACATGTTACTTTCATCATACTGATTCTATGTTTGTTTTCTAGAATACATAAGTGTGTCCTTTTTTTTTAATGACAACCTTATAAATAATTGGAGACAGGTGTTTGAGTTCCTGTTAGTCTTCTCTTCTCTAGGCTAACAGTCCCACTTCCTCCATTTTTTACATGATTTCCAGACTTCTGGCACTCTCATTTGTCAATGTCCTTCCTAAAATTATGGTGTCTTGGACAGAACACAGTATTCCAATTGTGGTCCGGCCAGTGTGAAGTACGTCAAAGATATTACTTCCCATGATGTGGACACTCTTATTTCTATTTATACTGCATAAGGAAGTCTTAAGGGTTTTTGTTTTGTTTTTTTTTTTTCTTTGAAGCAGCTGCATCATACAGTTGGCTCAAATTAAGTTTGTAGTCAAGTAAAACCTCCAGATGTTTTTCACAAACTGAAAATTTTCATATTCACTTCTTACTCGGAGCCAGCAGCCACTAGCTCCAGTAACAGGTAGAGAGCTCAGATGTGTAGCTGCCCGAGAGAAGGATAAATATGTCGGAAAATCCACTATATTTTGTTACAAAATCTCTTCTAGTTGCCATTCTAATTACTTAAAATGTCATCAACAGAATTTAGTATTTTCCTTTGAAGAAGTTTCGAATATTCAAGTACATACATATTTTATTACTTATTGCTATATTTTGCTAGTCGCTATTCTAAGGGCATTAAAATTATTTTTTAAAAATTATTTAATCTGGTTAACAACTTTATGAAGTGGATGTTATTATTATACACCTTTAACGAATGAAGACACTGAATCATAGACAATCTGAGTAACTTATTACAAATCACATAGCCTGTAAGAGACAGAGCCAGGTTTTATAACCAGGTAGTTTAGTTCCAGAATTGAGGCTTATAATCATTATACATGCTGCCTCTTTACCCTTAATAAAAATGTGGTGAAATAAGCACTGTGTCAGACACCGGGGAAACAAAGTAATAGATCATATTCCTATATTTCTATGTGGTTTTCTTAGTTCCCTTAAATAGAACCATGATAGGCAACACAGAAATAGGTCATAGACATTCTAAGCATGACTCTACATTCAATCCTAAGTACAAAGGTCATTTTTTTGGGTGGTTGAAAGGATTAGAAAATTAATATCTGTAAAGCTCTTAGAATAATGTTTGGCCTACGCTAAGTGCTAGCTCTTTTTAAATGTTAATTTTATAAATGAATTTATTCATAACAAATGTGCATACATGTAAATCGTACTTACAAGTCACAAAGTTCCTTAGAGCAAGAAAACAAACCGTTAATTAAATCATAATGAGACTTCTTTTTAAAAAGTGAAATATTCTCTAAGAAGCGAAACATGGTGAGATTGGAAGCAGGCAGGACAACCAGAAACATTGTATGATGAAAAAAAAAAAATCACTCAACTTCTTTAGTACTAACCTCCTGGTGAAAAGAACCCCACCAGCTTTATGTATGTCACCACTTTGGTGATTAATGATAGAACTACTCCAAAAAACATGCATTACCACGAGACATTATTGGTCACTTACACCAATCCAGAAGTATGCCTCTTTAAACGTTCTAAATTGATATTTTTGGCAATCCATATGTGTTCCTATTAATCCAAGGTTATCTAAAAACATGTTCTTTTGTTAGTTCTTTCAAATGAATGACACAGGATTCCATAGTCTGTCATTTTTGCCTAAGACTAAGTGCTACATATTGTACCAGGAAAACTAAAAGCATCTCATCACTAGAATTTCCTGAGCATGCTAAGTCCTCATTTGGCTTTGAAGTATGATCGCTGTGCTGTGCACAAAGTACAACATGGGTACCATGATGAACAGCGTTCAGGATGGAATCCTACTGTCATTGCATCATGATCTACTATCTTAAAATGGCAATAGAATAATTGTTGGTATTCTGGGGCTTACTATAAAACATTGTTAATATTTATCGAAGTTTCTTATTGGCTGTTTGGTTTACTCTACAGTGTGAGTAATGGAAAAATATGATGGAATTATATTTTTCTATGATTTTCCAATAAGTACATATTCTGACATGTATATCTAGAAGTTCTAATGTAAATCACCCATAAGGCAGGTGTACACATTATTCCATGCCACTTCGCAAACAATTTTTTGTTTTTCAAGGGTAGGACCACATCACTGTTGATTCACCTGTGACATTATGTAAATAATTTACAATGATGGAATTTGTTTTATAAAATAAAATCATGAACGCATGTTGGATTCTTAGTTTGTACAGAGTAGTCAGCAATTCACATATACTCCTCTCCATCTATTTGTATTTATGGAATAATTTCCCTACTAAAATAAAAATCTGTGATCTAAGGGAAGTAATTAAAAGAGAGATGGAGGGAGAAAAACAGGAAGGAAAGTGAGAGGTCTACTGGTATAAATTATCCGCCCCCCCACAATCAAAGGGGCAAAACACTTTGTTCCAGCTCATGTCCCCATTAATACTCCCTCTTCCCCTTCCTACTCTTTCCTTTCTTAACAACTAAAAGCTGACCACCTTATTTTACAGCCATTCTATAATACAGTAAGAACTAATATGATTACTACAATGTATTGAAAAATTCAAGCTAAAAATTATCCTTTAAAAGTTTTCCTTTGATAATATCTACTTGTTTCTTAACACTATATTTATGGTTATGGTAAAAAAATACAAAAATCCAATACTCTCTACTTCTAGTTTGCATTGTCTCTCACCAACTTCCACTTCACTGACAGACGCTGCTATTTCTTCATCCTTACACTAAACACAATTGCTCTACTCACACCCCAGTCTTTTTTCATTCGGTTATTAATAAATGTACTATCTGCTCTTTCTACATCTCTAGCATGCAAATGCATAAAAAAATCCACCTTCTAGTCCGACCTTTACCATCGGTGGCCTTACCTTGGGATGTGCCAGGGCAGCAGCCAGCTGGCCCTGCATACCACTGGGAGGCTACAGGAAGCTGGAGGGCTGTCTCTGGCTCACTTGCTACAAAGGGAATCAAACTTTTAAGAGGAGGCACGGTAATATAAGTGGCATAGGAAAGGTGAAAACAAGAGAGAAGCAAATCACAGATCCACCCCTCGCCAGCTCGAAAACCTCACGCATGAGAGTCCACTTAACCTTCGTAATTATTTCTAAACCAGAATTAATGATTCTGAAAGTCTGTTTTTGAAGGAACACCTTTGTTTGTCCAGGTGCATGAGGTTGTTTTCCTCTGCCACAGAAAAACAAGTTCAAGGCATTATGAGAAGTGTGCTCTTAAAAAGAACACTTTAATCTTAGCTGTATGCGTAGTGTGAAACATTTCAGGATTAAAGTCTCAAGAAGTAAGCCAAGACAGACATGTGTGCATATGCTTGAGTATGTACATTGTACCCATTGGAGAGAGACAGACAGAGAAAGGCTGAGACAGAGAGACAGAAATTGGGGGGGAAAACTGAGTTCCTGACACATATATCTAATTCTCATTATTTTTCTAACTTTCATATTTAAGAAGATACAAGGATTTATAGGGCTATATTTTAAATCTGCACCCATTTCCTCTGTATATTTTATAAATACATATACTTTGTTAAAATCTTATATAGAAATACATTTGGATAAATGAAAGGCCACATTTTTTTTCAGAGACCTGAATACAGAGTATGGCATTATAATTTAGCACTATATAAAACCAAAAATAACTAAAACCAATGCAGGCTTTGTTGCCTGTACATTCCAGTGATTTCTAGTATTTCAAGTTTAATATCATGCCACTGAAATGTTAAACTATTACTCTAACATAATTGCTATAACAAATTAAAGTTATCGGTATTAAAAAATTGTATTTTCCAAAAAACATCTATGTGTCATAGTCTGACAGTCACCACTAAAGAATAAACTTTACAGTTTTATGAATTATCTCCAAAGCAGGATATAAATATGCTAATAACTGAGATTGCCTTTTAAAATTCATATATTCCTAAACATATAAAAATATTCATATTATATCTTCCTTTGGGACTAGTTAACAAAATTTGCTTGTTTTTAGTTTCTTAAAAGGAGAAGACAATATAGTCTTGGTGCTGAAAGATTCTCTAGAATTCACCTAAGTCTATATGAAGCTACAGTCATGTCCTTCTACTCGTTTTTTAGAATGTGGCCTTGGTGAAAATAAGTCTTTATTGAATTATGGCTTTTTTCTGACAGAAATTAGTATTTTCCAAAATAGGACACTATATATTATAATGAGTATACTCATTAATGACAAATAGAATAAAATGTTTAGGTTATTTTTATTCAAAGGTTATTAGATCCAGTATATAATGTAAAAATTATATTAGATTTCTTTCTCTGATATCCATTTGTACTTACAAAAAAAAAAGCACTTCATGGGCTAGATCATCTTTTTAATAGACTAGACAGTTAGTGCTACCCTAAAATTTAAAAATAAATGTAGCATCTTAAAAAACACAGGAAAAGTTGAAACTTTCAATGAGTATTATACAGAAAATTTATACTATTATATTAGTAAAAGTTCATAATTTAGCTGGGAAAGGAAAATATAGCTATAACCCAGTCTGAGCCAAATTATCCTAGACAGGCTATTCTCAGAGCTTGAATTTTCCAAATATTTGCCTACTCTTTACTTTACGTTGCTCATTACCAATCTATGTTTTTAGGACTTCAAAGGCCAGCTATTGAAAGGAACAAGAAGCTAGACAGAAATGAAACCTGAATACCACTCTCAGGAACACAGAGTGACCTGGCCCAGCCACAAAACCAAGCCTCATTTCACCTCTCCCACTTCCTGTTAATAGCAAAGGTTAGAAACAGATTCTGTTCCCAAGCACAAAAGTGAGCATGTCTTTTTTTTTTTTTTATTATTATTACCAATAAAATTCTGAGCAGCACACACGGGTCCAAGTGTTTTATGCTATTTGCTTATTCTATACCAGAGTTATAAACTCTTAAGACAGACAGCAGCATAATTGTTAAATTCTACAGATTAACTTGGCTGCAGTTAAAGCAACAAACCTCATAGCCAACAGAATAGTCTCACAGTCTGGAGTTGTTCTCCCGTATGAACACAGATTTAAGTCTGATAAAGACATGTAAAAAACATTAACTTCTTTGATCATCAAAGTTAGAGCTCCTATTAGTAAAAAATGGCTCCTGAACATCAAAACACTAAAATTATATTTACACAAAGGCAAAAGTAAATAGCAGAAAAATCCACTTTAAAAAAAACACTAGAAAGTATACAAACATATGTGCCTAAAAATCAATGCCATAGTATTTTAAAGTGGCTAATTTGATACTTTTAACAATTTCAAGACTCACAGAACATATACATTTATCCAATATAGCTATTCTATTTATCAACACTATTACGGATTTACCATTTCAATGTCCTCTATTTTATCCCCAGTAAACTGTGTTTCAGCTTTTAAACACCTCCAGGGACTAGAAAAAAGAAAAGAAAAAGCATCTATTTTTTGGTCCTAGTTCTACTCCTTGGGATAATATTTAATAAGTCTAACTCTCATATACTTATTCTTCTCATATTTCTTTTAAAATATACAGTTCAAAAGACTGTCGGATTTAGAACATATGAATAAAGGGCAAGACAGTCATCCTTTTGTTGCCCAATAACTTATCTAGAATCTGAGGGCAAAGTGGAATGATCACACCTTAACCCAGAAACGTCTAAACGCTTGTATTTCTAGAGATAAACCTGGCACACATTCAGGGGGACCTCACATAGCACCGTGCAGCCAATCCTTCGGGGACTCCACTCCATACAACGATGACAAGTAAGGCTTGTGCTGCCTCCGCAGCGCTCTTGAAAAGTCACATAACCAAGCCTTCACCTGGGCCTCCCTGTCCCTTGCGATCCATGAAGAATTTCCTTGAATGCCCTCACATTCCACATTCAGCTGGAAGTTCCTGACCCAACTTTACCCTTGGCCAAGGATGCTAGCTTATTCCAGGGTTGCCTCTACCCCACATCACATCAACCCCAGTATGAAGCTCAGATCATTCTCCCATGTTAAAAATAACATAGAACTTGGAAGCAAGCATTCATGAATGAGACTTGACTGAGTTTGGAGGGTGGAGGATGGGGGGATTTGGGGGTAAGAGTCACACAGCAGTTTTCTGCTGTCCTCTATAGTTCTCCTCCTCTAACTCTTCTGCAAATTGCTAAGAATATTCCAAAATAGTCTCTCTCTCTGTCTCTCTCTAATGTAGACATTTTCTCTCTTCTCTGAAGCCCTGGCTTCATGTGATACCCAAGCCCTTTGGTAGAAGGCTGTTTCCTCTATGCTTTCACCAATATCTAAATACTTTCCATACTTTTTCTAAGAGGAATTTTGGTGACAGTTAAGTCAGTAAAATATTCTTCACCTGACTAAAAAAAAAAAAAAGTTCCTAAAACTACCCCATGCCACTGTCTCTTTCAATAATATTAAAGTTACTTGGATAGCTGATGTATAGTTTTAAATTATTTATTAAATAAATATACTTATGTGTGGTGTTCAGTATCAAATGAGCATTTAAAATAGGACAACAAATTTAATATTTATATTTTATTATAAAATGAAGCAAAACATTAGCTATATGAAGCAACCCACCCACCTTGAAATTTTTTGTCAAATCTGGTATTTTGAAATGCATCCTTGTTATTAAAAAACAAAGTTTCACTTGGTATAACAAGAAAGAACATGAAAAGAGGTTACCTTCAGGGTATAGCTCTCTTCTTTCAATAGCAACCCCAAAGGAAATGTCACCGAGTGCTTTAAAAAATCACTGCTCTAGGATTTTTAAAAGAAATTTTCTTCTAATATTATTAGGTTGTAACCCATTATTTTAAAGAACAGAGGCCTTAGTTTCTTTAATCTATAACCCCACATGTAGAAATCTATAGGGAAAAAACATCTGAAATGCAAATAAGGATTTATTAAAATAATCACTTAGGTATTATTTATACTGACAAAACCTAGAGATAATAGATAAGCCCAACAAGAGAAAAAAATGCTTAAATATGACACAATCATATGTAGAATATCAAGAAGCATAGAGGTGATATCTGTAGACTTTTAATGTCATAGAAAATGGTTATAAAATATTGTTAATTTAAAAATATACAACACCAATCAAAATACACCATCCCAATTAAGTACAATATAAAAGATTTGAAAAAAGTACTGCATAAAAATTGACAAAACGTTATTTTCAGTTATTTTTTGTTTGCTTTCTTAGTTCAGAAGGAATTTAAGTTAATCATCTTTTTAATATGTAACTATATTAAATAAAATTTAAATGAAATGGATGAGTATATCACCAGAATATTAGAAAAACATTACGATGCAGCCAGAGGTGAGGTTAGTTCACAAAAACCTACCATTGAGTTTGGTGCACATGACTGAGCTAGGCATAAGCTGAGCACTAATAACCAGGGCAATCAGTCATGACGCACAGACCTAAAGCAACAACAACTAACCTTTATTGAGTGCCTGTTACGTGCCGGGCTTTGTGTTCAGCAATGCATATGAATTATCTCATTTAATCCTTGCAACACATCTAGGGTTGGTATTTTTAGTGTTCTCACTTTACCGAAGGCCAAAGGAGAAATTGATCTAAATAACTTGATCTAAACCCAACAACTAGTGAGAGGCAGTTACAAAAAGGTCATAAGCCAACTTTTTTCCATTTCAAAAGTCTGATGTGGAAGATCACTTACAGGGAGGGGCTGAGGACCATTTTTGACCATCCTAGATTCTTTACATGGGAAAACTAGAATTACTCCGTGAAATGGAGAATGAACTTAGGAGACAGGCAGTCTGAAATTCAAATCCAGGCTCTCCCACCTACTAGCTTTCTATTATTTTAATGGTACTCATTTTTAATTAAATCAATAATAATTGACATTGTTTTTGTAGGTAGATAAAATTTATGTGCAAGGCACATATGTGCTTTATATGAACTTTGTTTAATCTTTATAACAAAATTCAAAGATGATGTAAGTAAATTGCCTCGAACACAGACACACTCTACGAATATCACCGTTTATTATCCTACATTTTTCATTAACTATTATTGCTCTGTATAACACTTGACTACTTTCAGAGTTTTAAGAGGGTAATCACAATGTTTTAATGGCCTAAATGAGCCATAGGACAATTCACAAGCAGTTCTAGCTGGAACTGGCTGGGCAAACTCATATGCTTCTTCATGTCCTTTCAAGTTTTAAAAAACATTTGCCAGACAAAAGTCCATGCTTTTGGCATATACACCATAATTTTCATTTAGGAGTTGCTACCATAGGAAATTAAAAATAGGGTTAAGTCTTACCTCTCAAGATTATGGTTGCTATTGTAATTTTGTAAAATATTCTTAAATATATCGGTTTCTGAAGATATTAATTTATGCTTTACTAATCTTTTTCCAAATAAACCAATTTTAAAAATCAAAGTAAAACAGAAAAGGAAATTATATCATTCTAATGTCAGACTTAAAATGACCTTTTTCTATAACAGTGTACTGCCGACTTATTTTTTGGAAAAGTAAACTTGTTCTAAAAATTAAAGACTGCCACATGATGTCACATAAATAACTCAGCTAAGTAATGACATATCATGTATAGGGGTAAGGGTTAAATTAAATATATTTAGTCACAGTATCAATGTCCAATTACAGCATTAATTTTAGTTGCAGAAACGAAGTTTCTCATCACTTATACACATTACATACACTTTAAGGGTTTCCAATCATCATTGGTAAAATTTATTTTAAATAAAAAGAATCAATTTTATTGCCTTAATACAATAAATTTATAAAAAAAATCACATTTGATCAACGTAGGTACTTTGAATATAAAGTTGAAGAATTTCATATGAATTTAAATAATTTTATATCTATACAAAGTATCAATTCCTAAAGGAGAATTCTTTCTTAATTAAAAGTGACCAAGTAGTATAGCCCACATTTGTATGCCTGTGTCCATTTATGTATATACTTGGGCTAAGAGGAGTTTTCACATAATCTAAAGACATTTTCTAGGAAATTTAAGAAATCAGAGAAGCTGCATTCTAATTTTTCATAATTTTTCAAGGGCTTTAAGAAGTGATGAAGTCATTCAGAGAAAGCCTAAAAAAGATGTAAGTGAAATACACACCAATAAAAAATTAAGTTGTTCTATATAGCATGTGAGAAGTACTGCTAAATTTGGAGTACTTTAAAGTACCTGTAACTTCAGAAAACGTTATTTATTCTACTATTCCTGGCATATGGTGGCTGCTTAATAAATGTTTTTTGAATGTTTAATCCTGGCCTTAAGTTGTAACTATTTAATGACACAAACATACATACACATATGCACTCACACACAAAGGTGGGTTGTATCCCATTAGGTCTTAAATTTATGAATTTAAATTTGTGTCTTAAACCTATTCAATAGTTTACTTATTAAACCATTATTTTTTTCTTCCTTGAAGTACAATGTATTAAATAGCTGTTGGGAATAACAGGATGATAAACATAACTCACAAGAAAGCAACTTAATTTAGTTGTCAATTATACTGCACAGAAAACCAAACCTAACATATTTTTTTTGTTTTTTTTTTACAGTGTAATTTAGACCACTCACTATCAGATCCATAAATCCAAGGGTGGTGATGCCCACAAGTGAGAATTTAAGTCACTTACTCCTTCCATGTCCACCCATGTCCATGTTCACACACATCTATACATCAACCTGGGAAGTGTTCTTACAACTAAAGTTGACACTGTGCTGTGGATATTGCTGAGCCATAGATGCATTTTATTAACACTTTAGAACTGATAACCTCGGTTATACATTTCTAAATGAAACAGTGATGAAGTCCATCACATATTAGTTTCAGATCTACCAAAATGACTCCTTTTGGATCAAAGTTTCAAAAGGCACATAGTCTTTACCCTTTTTATACATAAGGACATTGAAACCCATAGAAACAGAATATCCCACGCAAAATCACAAGCTAGTATGCATCTGAGTTTGGACTGAACTCCATTTCTGTCTAACACTGAAGCCTCTTTGTCTCTGTCCCCAACTCTAATATCCAATGAGCTTCACTCACACTGACTCTACAGAATCTGTAAGTAATCTGCCAGCATGTTTACCTAGGAATGAGGCATTCAAAGGAGGTGGAAGGCTTATCAAAGAGAACTAAATACTTTATCACAAAACGATCAACTTGTTTGGGGGTAAAATGAGCATAATCACCCCTACGAAAAACCTGATGGATTGCAGCTTGGCTGGAACTACAATTCAGACACGTGTTTTATCTGTCAAAGTCAGGATCAGTGCCAAATGGGAGCCAAAAAAGGAGCGTGGGAAAGCCTGTGGTTTGGGGTAAGGGTTAGGGAAACAGCTGCTATGGGCATGATACAAAAAGAAAGAAAAAAATAGAAAGAGAGTAATCAGCAATAAATAGTATGTAAGTACTCAACATTCTGTGGTTAAAAAAGGTCTTTAAATAAAAGATATTTTGGAGGGTTAAAAAAATGTGCCATTAACTTTATTAGTAATCCTGTAAGGTTTGATCTTTTAGGATCCAAAAGTAATGAGTATTTATAGTCAGAGTCTTACGTTTGACATACTTTTATGTCTAATAATGGTTTATATTTGTTTATTAGACTAAAAACATCAAGCTTTTGCTCTTAAAAATACCAATTCCTGTCCTCAGTTTAAACCATGAGAAAAGATAGTTACTAGAAAGAAGTAGTAACTGGTATGCAATATTTGTACTTGGCCCAGAAGAAAAAGATAAATAATTGAGTCTCTGTCTTTAAAAAATTGATTGTCTCAGAAATCTGCATGTTGCATTCATTCAGCTAATATTATCTATTTTTTGCCAGGCTCTGTGTTTCATATTTTAACAAATTTGATTACTCAAGAGGTATCTTAAAACTTGCTGTCACCAAAGGGTGTTAAATATATACATAGGGAAAAAATTCTTACATCCTCACAATTTATAAACCAAAGCAGACAAAATATCAATAAGAAGCTGAACCTGATTGTAAAAGCTTACACTAGAAAGGTAGATTTAGGAGACTTCCTATGCCATGATTTAGAGAAAGTCACTTAGTCTGACAGAACCTCATTTTACTCATCTTCATTTTGATATCAGATTGGATGATGTAGAAGATTTAATCCTGTTATATGATTTTAAATCTACAGTTATCACCCCTAAATGTATTGTTACTCTCTTGCTAAATATTTATGTTCCCAAGAGCACTTCTTTTTCTACAAACTCTCAAAAAATTGTGTCTACAGGCATGGCCTTACTGGCCATTTGCAAAGGGATGATTCCAAAATCTGTACCCTATAGGCATATAAGAACATAAATGTATATATAAATATTACACTATTTTAATATACATAATATATTAATGTATTTTGGTAGATAATAAACACCACAGAATTCCTCATTGCCCATCTCTGTTCTTTTGCTGGTTTTCCTTATCTCGGGGATCATATTTTATTTTCCACCATCTTTGACCTAACTATGCAAGGTAGAAAAACTTCAAAGCTATTTTTGCCTCCTGCATTTCTGTCACCCCTAAAAGTCTAACAGAACTTACAGAACATGATTTCTGTTTAATAGAAACATCTCTGAAATCCCCCCTACTTTCCCGCTCCCCAGCTACCACCCTGGTCAAGGCACTCTCCCCTGTGGCCCCAGCTGCTGGTCTTCCCACATCCACTCTTGGCCTCCTTTAACTTCATTCTCTGTAATACAGGTGAATGGTCACTTTAAAATACAAATTAAACCAGATAGTTTCCTGACTAAACCTATAAATAGCCTCCTTTAGGGTTCAATTCAAAATTCTTATCAAGTAGAGGTAGTTCCTGCATCATTTGGTGCCTACCTGTTTCTCTCAGGACTGCTGCTCAGCTCCCTACAGCTTTCCCTGCAGTCATGCCGACTCCACTCCATGCTCTCTGTTCCCCCAGGGTTCCACAGGACTCCACAGGACGCCTCTCTCTTGCCCAAGAGTGTTCACACATGTCATTTCCTCAACTTGGAAAACTCTTTGAATCCCTTCTTGCCTGGCTACCTCCTGCTGAACTTTCAGGTCTTAGCTTAAAGAACAGTTTCTCAAAGGCTTTCACTGGCCCCATAAACAAAGTAAAATTCCCTTTTTATTTGGTATTTTTCTCATTTTAATCATACTCATGTACTTGTAATTACCTAATATATTCCAACTAGACTATGAAATTCTGACTATGAAATCCACAAGGGCAGAATGATGTTCCTTTGTTCATCATGTTATATCTAGCACAGGATGCAACTGGTGTTTCAATACATCATTACTGAATTGTATGTCTCCTTCTTGCCATATATGTGGTATGAGCTAATGTATCTACAGACTGTAAACATACACTGTCTCACTCCTATTACACTATTTGATTTTTACAGTTAGTATGATGTTCTTTAATGTTAACAGAAAGAAGGGAAATGAAGGTCAAGCTGATAAGTCCTATCTACCTAGGATGGCTAAGAATTATCCTTCCTGCTCAACAATGACCTTGAGTTTCAGGACATTCAGAAAAGGATGAGGAGAGTTAAGCAAAATAGAGTGCTTTCAAAGAAACATAATACAAAAGAGCTAAAAATATCCTTGACACATCACCCATATTCCCATCTACGTAAGAGATCATTTCACATGTTGTAACAGCAGTCTATATTCTGTTGCCAATATTATTCACTCAGGTGGGTTTTTGTTTGTTGGCTTGTTTTTTTTCCCTTTCTTGGATATACGTGTAATGATAATGGCTTACAGATGTATCAAATACTTCTATGCTAAACTAAACATAGATTAAATCAAAAAAGTTGCCTGTGTGCTTCTCAGGAGGAAAAAAGAACACTAATGACTTTCTCAAATGTTTTCACACTCGAAAACATTTTCAGGTAAATTAAACGTAGGAGGTTTGGAAACAACAGTAAGGTAGAAAATGACAGTTGTGTCGTGAAAGCTTTTATAGCACATATTTAATTTATTCTATCATTTATACTAACATAAAAATACCACTAAGACAACAAATATTTATTGCCCACTTGATATATATTTGCACTATGCTTGCTAATGTGGAGCTATAAAAAATAAGCATAAATTTTCAAGAAACTGAAATCTGGTTAGGAAACTACTAACCAGTACAACACAATTTATAATAATATTGTTTAAGAGTAAGAGTGTAAACTAAGTGAATTATATACAGGGATATAGCAATTGTGAAGTCTTAATGAAGAAGGTGAGCTATGCAGAACACATGGTCTTTGGATAAGTCATGAAAAGTTGAAATTTTTATCTGTGAGAAATTAAAGGCAAAAAGAAGAGGAGACAAGTGTAAACACAGAGTAGGTTAAATGACTATCTGATGGAATTTTGAAATCAAGGCCCTTGGCTAACAACGGGGACATGTAAATGTAGGCACATAGTAATGAGATAATTAAAAGCAAAAAGTCTGACAAAGTTATAAAGGTCTCAGATATTAACTAGAAGGAGCTAGACTAGTTGGGGAATATCAGGTGAAAACATGTCATGCTTTTTAGCAAGAAGGGGGCTATTTAGGGCCTCAGTGTTGCACCAGCCACCCATGGAGCTCCATTAATGGTAGTCTTGTGGTCATCCACTAGAGGAAAGCCATATTTATGAAGATTATTCATCCATGATAGATTATGGTTGTAAGCAGGGAGAGACTCCTCAGAGACCTGTTAAGATATTATTTCAGTAACTCAAGTGCAACGTGACAAAGGGTTAGACCCTATGGTTGTCAACAAAGGGATAAAGATGGGGGGAAAAAGTAGCAGAATAATGTCAACATAAGAAATGCCAAAATTCTGACACATACTACACTATGAATGAACCTTGAATACATTATGCTACATGAAATAAGCTAGGCACAGAAAGACACATACTGTCTGCTGCCACTTATATGAGGTACACAAAGTAATCAAATTCATAGGGACAGAAAGTAGAATGGTGGTTATCAGGGGCTCATAGAGGGGAAATGAGCAGTTATTATTTCACAGGGACAGAGTTTCAGTTTGGCCAAATGAAAATAGATCTGGAGATAGATGGTGGTGATGCTTGCA
The DNA here is from genome assembly GCF_020740605.2 of Lemur catta. Taxonomy (NCBI): domain Eukaryota; kingdom Metazoa; phylum Chordata; class Mammalia; order Primates; family Lemuridae; genus Lemur; species Lemur catta. The sequence continues at coordinate 81,420,882 of NC_059133.1, forward strand.
CAAAAATGTGAATGAACTTAATACTGAAATGGACACTAAAAAATGGCTAAGAGGGTAAATCTTATATGTATTGTACCACAATTTAAAATATTAACTAGAAACTAAATGCCAAAACTGGGAAAAAGGAGAAAAGAATTCCAAATTACTCTTACATCACTAGCTTAGAAGACTGGGGTAAATGGGGTTGTTATGGAAGTAAAGAAAGGGGATCTGGCCTGAGAGAACAGTATGAATTGTGAAATATGCTTGATGGGAATATCTAACTGTAAGTGTTTCATGGGCCTCTGGAGACAATGGATAAGGGCTCTGTGGACAGAACAGGAAATATGCTAGCTTTTATTTTAGTGTCACCATTTTGAGGGGAGGGGTGAGAGGGGAGCCAGTCATCATGTTCAATTTTTGGTCCTAAATTTTAACAGAGATGCTTTTAAAATAGATTGCTATGTGAAAATATTTTTCACATTTTGATATCTTTGAATTGGAATGGCCTTATAATGAATACCATCTTTTTTAATAGCTTGAGATATAATTAACAAACAAAAATTGTATCTGTTAGAAGGGACATCTTAATTGTTCTCAACAACAAAAACCCACAAACATCTTTTGATGAAAAACAGTAGTTGTAAAAACAGAAACCAGAAACTAATTCTAGATAGCTTAGGGCAGGGTTATTCACAGAAGGAAGGTCAGGGGCACAGTGCAGCCTCAGGGAAGAAGCAGAACCCGAATATGAGAGCCCTGAGGTCACCAAGATCTCTCTCCCTCTCCCCACCCCACCCTCATGTCTGTTTCATTCTTTCTGTAAATTGACTTTCTCTGCTCCTTAGCCCTACAGGTTTTACACTTTGGAAAATACTGACTTAACTCATCCTTGGTCTCAATACTGAATTCCTGGATCAGAATCTCACTTCTCAGCTTGGGTCCAACCGAGCACAGCTATGACAACAGATCCCTGTGAAACAAGTGTGGCTTCCCAAGATGGCTACAATGAGGATAGCCCAATAGCCCAGTAAGATTAGACTAGTGCATCCCAGGGAAGAGGAACGATGTCAAAAGCTATGGAAAAAGACAGTTGAATTAAATGGGTATCTTTAGCCGGGAGAGAAGACTTGAGAATCCTAACAGGCATATAGAATACAAAATAAATACTAGGAAAAAGGAGTCAAAGTTACAACAATGAAGTTTTTGGCTCAACATAACAACAATCCTACAGTAATATTTTATTAAATACTTTTTTTATACAAGATAATTCATCTATATTATTACTCAACAAACCAGCAGAGCTGGAATTTGAGTTTCCATTTAGTAGACAGAAAACCCAATGCCAAGAAACTCAGACTGTCCAGTATCAGATAACTCATACGTAGTAGAATCACAACTTACACCAACGTGCACTTGTATCCAATGCCCTTTTGTTTCTCTACAACCCATCACTAAGTATTGGTTTGACCATGGAATGCTCTCTTTCGTACAAGGTATTCAAATAGTGGCTAAATAAACAGTTGTTACAGAAATACCATAGGAACAATTACGATCTGGGATGGGAGACATTATCTCACCTCTCTGATGATTTCCAACTATAATATTTCATGCATTTACTACTTTATATTCGGTGACTTCATTTTGAAAGTATTCATTACAAGCAAAGACAAATAGTTTTCCTATCTATCAAAGATTTTGCAATCTTGATAATTTCCAAAAAGAAAATATTCCCTATCTATAGCATCAAAATTGTTGGTAAGAATTTTCTTTTTTTGTATTTTGTTTTTAAGGAAAAGAGATCTAATTCATCTTTAACTAAGAATGCTAGGAATAGTAAATATAGTCAAATCTGAGAAACAATGTTTTCCAGAAAGAGTTGTAGAAGTGACCACATTTTTTTGATAAAAAATAGCTTAAAATAGAATTTAAAACTATAAAACCTATTCAAGGTTTAATATTGCTTGTGGCTTCCAGCTGTGTCATTGACTTACAAACATAACAATGATTAAGAACTCAAATGATCTATTAAACATTACTTTCAAGCTCCAGATTTCGGATACATCTGTTCATGAACCTACATGAGGAAGAATTCAGTTAGAGGTGATAATGAAGCCTGCCCTCAGTGCCTTCAATAGCTTCGATCAGATTTGTTTGTTTTGCTTATCCAATTCACTGAGTTTTCAATTGAAACAAACATTCCATTGGCAGAAGAGAGGGAGGAAGGAATGGAAGGAAGAAAGGAAGGAAGGAAAGAACGAAGATACATAAGCCACTCTCTCTTTCAGAGCCTTCCAGAATCCTCACTCTCAACGGATTCTTCATTGCACTCTGAGAAACTACACAGCAGAAATAATATATGTACACACAATTAATGTTGTCATAGAGTTTAAATTTTTTATGGTGTTTAGGAATGTCTATTGAAAGACTTGAGAAATGTTTTAAATGAAAATTATGATAAGAGAAAGAATGGCAATAAATTATATAATCATTTAGGATTACATATTTTCCTTTAAAACTTGTTGTGTTTGTAGAGTTTACAGAATACAAGCATGGAATACTTGAGAAGGAAATCCTGAATAGGGAAAAAATAAGAACAGATGTTATGTTAAAAAAATTATGCATAAATCCACTTAGTCTTTGAAATAAAAACGAAGAATGACCTTATGAAAAGAAACACTTTAATGAACACCATCTGCAAATTAAAGTCAGCTTCAGCCAATTTACCACAAAGAAAAATGTTGCACTTAATAATGAAGTGTTTGCTAACATCTATAGAGCCAAACAGCAGTGTAAATACTAGAGTACAGAACATTGTTAAGAATATCAACTTTTGTAACTATAAGTTTTCATCTGAGGTATATAGGTCCTACACTAATATCTTATGAAGGGAGACTGATAACATATGTCTGAATTTTTAAACTTCATCCATGCTCTTATACATTTTTATATTAAGTTATGTGACTTTTCTAATAAAGTTTTACTTGAAAGAAAATACATTTTACTAGACTTCAGTACAAAAGAAGTCCTAAACATAATGACATTTCACAAAAAAATTTTAAGAAAACTTTTTATATACAAGTTGCTTTTCTTCATCTAGTCAGTATAGAAAATAATATGGAAAATACATGAAAGCCAACTGGAAGTAATCTTTTTAAATTATCACAAATTTACAAAAATTAACTTAGAAACTCTAAAATTAAGTACTCCATAATCAATTAAAATTTAATTCTAAGCCACAGAATCTTAGTAGTAGAAGGAACTGGGGAATGCTGGTATATCTTCCTGCATGTATCCAATCCAATGCAATCTAATAAACTAGAACAAATAACAGCACCAATCCCTTTCTGGGAACCTTGGTAATTAGCTACAGTACATGATGATAGAGCTCATTTGGCTGGATTTAGAGTAACTACACTTATAGACCAAGAATACCTATATGAAGACATGTCTAACTATCTCCTGCCTCTTTTGCCTTTCTAATAATTCATCCATTCAATTGAAATTTAACCACTTAGTTGTTCAATTAAAAAAAAAAGTTTTTAGTGAATACCTATTCTGAACCTAACCATGTACTTATGAGGAAAAGCAAATAATGATGAGTCCCTGCTATGTGCCTGGCACTTTGGAAGACGCTGTAAGCAAATTATCTTAAGATTAGGGAATAACATCAGGAGATAAGAAATTTTTTTATCCCCATTAAACAGATGAAGGAAAAGATGCAGAGATGCTAAGTAACTTTCTCTAGATCAACATCTGCCTTGATCCCAAACTGCATGTTATACCACTGTGACTCCTGCCTCCAATAAGGCAGAGAAGCAGATTAAGACAGGATGTCCACCACATAGACCAATGGAACGGAATAGAGCCCAGAAATAAACCCATACGTATACTAACCCTTGACAAGCACACCCGAATACACAAGGGGGAATGGATAGTTTCTTCAATAAATGGTGTTGGGAAAAAGGGATATCCATACGCACATAATAAAATTGGATCCTTATCTTATACCACATACAAAAATGGATTAAAGACTTAAACCTTAAACCATAAAACTCCTAGAAGAAAACAGATAAAAGACACTGGTATTGGCCATAACTTTTTGGAAATAACACCAAAAGCAAAGGCAACAAAAGCAAAAGTAAACAAGTAGAACTACATCAAACTAAAAAGCTTCTGCAAGCACAGTAAAGGAAATGATCAACAAAATGCAAAGGCAACCTACAGAATGGGACAAAATATTTGCAAGTCATATATCCAATAATTGGTAGCAAAAAAAAAAACTTGATTAAAAAGTAGCCAAAGGTCCAAATAGACAGTTTTCCAAAGACAACATACAAGTGGCCAACAAGAATATGAAAAGGTGCTCAACATCACTAATTATCAGGGAAATGTAAATCAAAATCACAATAAGATATCACCTCAGATCTTGTTAGAATATCATCAAAAAGATGAAAGATAACTAACTAGTGTTGGCAGGGATGTAGAGAAAAGAGAACCCATGTACACTATTGGTAGGAATGTAAACTAGCACAGCCACTATGGAAAACAGTAGGGATGTTCCTTAAAAAATTAAAACTACCATATGACCCAGCAACCCCACTTCTGGGTATATATCCAAAAGAAAAGAAATCAATACATCAAAGAGATATCTTCACCCATATGTTCATTGTAGCATTATTCACAAAGCCAAGGTATGAAATCAATCTGAGTGTCCATTAACACATGGAAAGATAAAGAAAATGTGGTGTGTGTATACACACACAATAAAATATTAGCCATTAAAAAAAGGAAATTCTACCAGTAGTGACAATGTGGATGAACCTGTAGGACATTATGCTAAGTGAAACAAGCCAGACATGGAGAGACAAATATTAACACCACAAGATCTGACTTATATGTGTAATCTAAAAAAGTTGAACTTATTTATGTGTAGAATGGCGGTTGCCAAGGGCTGGGAGGTGGGAGAAATGGGGAGATGTTGGTAAAGGGTACAAACTTGAACTACAAATCATCATAAGTTTTGGGCATTTGATGTACAACATTGAGACTACAGTTAATAATACTGCATCATTTACTCGACATTTTCTGAGAGCAAATTTTAAGTATCCTCACCACACCCACCCACACACATACACACACAAAATGGTAACTGTGGGATGTGTTAATTTGATTGTGGTAATTGTTTCACAATGCATACACATATCAAATCATCACATTGCACACTGAACAGATAAAACTTCGTCAATGATATCACAGTAAAGCTGAAAAGAAAAGATGATGTGATATCTATGATGTGGTCAGGGAAAGAAGACTACACAACAAGTAAGGAAATGCTTAACTGTGAGACAATGTGTGTGAGGAGCTCAGGGAAATGAGAATGAACTCTATAGGTCCAGAAAGTTTTGTGAAAGATGTAGGTTTGGAAAGAGGGCATGAAGGATGAACAGGATTTTAGTAAGTACAGAAGAGAAGTTAGGTCATCCCAAGGGATAGAAGAGCCTGAAGGTGGGCAGGGACCCAGCAGGCTCACAGGAAACAGGATGAGGTACCGATCAGGGTTAGAAAGTGTGCACAAAGAAACCATGAGGGGACTGGGTAGGTGTGAAAGGGCTGGGTAGACTCTCACATAATAGAATGGACAAAATAAATATAACAAAGATGGAGAGAGAATTGCTGTGGGGACAGAGGAGGATCAGTAAGAAGCAGTCACTTAAATTTGGATCATACTACTTCTTTCCTATTTCTCTGTTTCCATTTCCCCTGACACTTCTCCCTCCTTCACACCAAATTCAAAACTTTACACAGAAAAGCTGATCTCATATTCATTCTTTCTCTGAATAAAATGGTTTATCAAAATAAATGTTCAGGAAAGAAATATAGAAAGCCAGCAGAAAATTTTGTATTTGAGTCAGCAAGCAATAGGAAACCACTATCACTCCTGTGTCAGGTATTATCTTGAAGAAAGGATTTATGTCCTAGTTCCTGTTTTAAAAAAACCATGGTAAGCCACACAGATGTGGAATGGCAGTGGTGCATGGCAAGGGGCCAACAGCTCAAGGAATATGAATCATGCCTGGCAAGGAAAACAGTCTGGATATACATGAAGAAGGTGATCTCAGGTAGATGTGTCAAAGAGTTAAACCTCCGGGAATTGCTATTTTCATAAGAGAAATACTAGATAAAGCCAGATCAGTAGGGGGAAAGCTAGAATTGCTAGTACTATTCAATATATTTATTTTGTAAACAGTAAGTTGAAAATATTTAATGAGTATACTTTGTTAGGTTTAATTCAGGATAAACAAAAAATTAAGAGTTGTGGTTCCTGACCTCATGAAACTTAGTGTTATATTTTTAACTTTGATATTACTAAAGTCCCTTTCCTTTTTTTTTTTTAAACCTACAAGTATACGGCTTTCTATATAAGTGTTATTTTATTAAGTCCAGGACCCAATTTGCTTTAAGCAGCATGTTTAAACCAAAATTATATTTGTCACTTTTGCTAAAACTTAACTCAGAAAATGAAGAGAAAAATAATATTTCCCCTCTGAAATAAAGTTATAAACCTAACAAATTTATCAAAAGAAACAAAGAAAACTTTAATAAAATATAGTGTTTAAAAAACAGCACATATTCCTATAAATACAGCATATGATTTCTCTATGTTAGTTTCTCTTAAAGTCCTAACACTAGAACACTCAAGAACCACCCTACATTTTTGTTTTAAAGTATTCCCTTTCAGAAATCTAGCTAAATGATGTCACTTTAGATATGTAAACTTACCTGCCAAAAAGAGAGAAACCAGGTAGAGCCTTTGAAAAGAAATAATTCATTAGGAAGTTCAAGTAGAAATCTGAAGACTGAATTTTAACTAAATTATTAAGTTTTGGAATTAGAAATTTTTTTAAAAAACTGAGTGTCTACCATGTGTATAGTTGCTCAAGATAGATGTTGCTATGTATATATCTACATATATAACATACACCCTTGATTAAATTTCCAATTTCTCCAAAAAAACTAAACAAAAATGTATAACTGATAGTCCTCGTGTTTTTTTTATTTGAAGCTCAAATTTGAAATAGCCCTGAGATGAAAATGACAAGTCATACTATTTTTTGTCTTATAAAAAAAGACAAAATTTAGTAGTCATACTTCTAAATCTCCTTTATCATAGAATTATCATGTTGAGCATTCTGATGTTAAATGTGTTCATTTCCTTTAGGAAGCAATTCCAACAAGCTCTTCCACTCATAACACGGTTGTAAATCTAGTTGTCATGGAGAAAAACTTCTGATACAATTGTGCTCACAAATCCTCACACAGGATAGAAATATTGTCACCCTCAGGCCCTCACCTCATGCCTGTGCCACTGACTCCAACTAAGAAAAAATACAACTGTTAACAAGCATGGTTAAGTGCTCTCCCTGAAAACTTGCAATTCTTCCAAACAGAATCAAAGATATCTGCTAAACACATTGGTCAGCCAACCGTAAGGGAGAGAATAACAGTTTTAAAAGGCACACATAATAATATAGAAGCATGGAAAGTAGAGCCGTTCAGCATCAGGAAAATATCTCTAAACATTTTAATTGTCTCTGAAGATGTTATTGCAACATCTGCTACATTTTAAAGTAATTCAAGTTGGTAATGAAGACCTTGAGCAAGCAAGAAAAAATTTAATTAAAATCAGTGTATGCACTCACCCACACACTAAGAAAATGAAATAAATGTGGTTACCAATTCAACAGGCTACAGTAAAAATTCATGTGACAGTATTCCTTAATGAGAGAGAAAAAGAAGATGTTACACTATAAAGAGTAGGAGTTAATATATCATTTCTCTATTCCCATATAACTTCCTTTCATCAAATACTTTTCATATACAAGACTTTCCTTTTTTTCTGTTTTAAGTTTTAAATATAATCTTTACTGGTAGCTAAGCTTGCATTTTCCAGAAACGTGAGCTGACCCAGAGTACCTATCATAAAGTATTTAAATCTAATAGTTCAGCATTAGGATTATATCAACATAATCCTGTGCCTCTGAAGGGTTAGTCTCATACAGCTAGGATATAGACCTATTTTTCAACCCAGCATCAGAAAAAAATGAATTTTTGACAATACTATAGAAATAAAGGGAAAATGGAATTTCTATTTTACAAAAAGAAAAAATAGTCTGTGGATGCTTTGCTCAAAATTTTTTAGTGTGTTTATAATAGAAATCATAAATTTCTTCCATAAATTAAATACACTAAAAACAAAATCATTACACTTAAAAATAAAAATACCAAATCTGGGCCCCACCTCAGACCATCAGATCAGAATCTTTGGGGGTGCAGCTTGGTAAATAATTGCTGATTTCCTGAAGATGAATCTAAGGTACAATCAGGGTTCAGAAACCCAGGATTCAATTGCCTGTGAGGTCATGGTAGCTCCACACTATTAATACTTAACTTGAAGTCCTACCTTACAACTTCCCCAGGTGCAGAATTATTCACAAAGCTCCATATATATTTCCTGAACCTATGTCTGTGAAGTTCCAAGTATCATCCATTCACTGAGGATAACCACCAAATTCCACACTATTGTTGTCAGATGTAATGTGATAATGTATACTTAAGACGTTATCTAAATTTCCAAGCACCATCTTACAAGCAAGTTACGATGGTACCTCATTTACTCAAAAACACTCATTAACCATCTACATGGCATTGTGGTAAACAACGTGGGGCACAGGAGAGGCAGGCTCAATTATGCGTAGATCACCCTGAAGGAACTCACTCCCATTTATAAAAATGTTCACAATCCAAGGTGGAAAATATAAGTGCCATAAGAGTGTAATCAATATAGTGCCATGGAGCCTCAGAGAAAGGAGAAAGAACTTCCAGTGGGAGTGATCAGAAACTCCATCATGAAGCAGGTAAAAGACGGTAAGATTTCATGGTAAGGTGGCTGGAGATCAGGACAGAGACATAAGCATTAGAGACAGGGGGCACTAACACAGCAATAAAAAAAAAGGAACTCAAGAGATCCATCTACCTATCTCTTTCTGGTGAGAGAAGAATGCACCGTAAGCAATTCAAAGTCACTAGAAACTTGATGTGATGAAGGCAGCAGCAGTTCAAAAGGCTGCTATAGAAAGGGCAGATGAGAGAGGGTCATGAATCCCAGATGAAGACGTGTTCATTTCATTTGAAAGGCAACAGGGAACTATGAACTACTTTTCAATCAAAGGATTGACATGGTTTCATATTAACATTCAACAAAACTGCTATCATGATTGGAGCTGTACATCATGAAAATGCAGTGTAGTAGCACAGGGAACGAATTAATATTCAGAAAGCATGGGGGCAGGACACCCGCAGTAGCCCATCCAAGTACGATGTGATGTGGCCGTAAACTAGGACAGTGAGAGCAGAGAAGGGAGGGAAGGCCTGGACATAAGGATTATCACTTTGAAGAAAGTTATATCCTGTAAATTCCAGTGATGTTTTTGCTGTCTAGTGTAACAGAAACAGGAAGCCATCAGCACCAGGCAGACCTGGACCAAAACCCAGGCTCTGCATCTGACAAACAATGAGATCTTGGGTAAGCTACTTAATCTCTTTGAGCTTCAGACAAGAATAATAACACACACCTTTAATCTTGTTGGGAGAATTCATTGTGCTGTCTGTAAAGTGCTTAGCATATTGGGGGAAAATTAGCAAAAGCAAACAAGAGAAGCAAAAATGCAGATTAAAATATTAACAATGGTAAGAAGTCAACATGAGGTTTTATAATAAAAGACTCAGCTACTGCCTCCACCCTCATGAGCCTGGCTGTACTACTCGATTAGACAGCAGAAGTCTCAAGGCTTTTCATTCTTCAGTATCTCTCTGGCTTCAGGTAGCAGCTCCTTCCTTTTAAAAATAGAACTCAGTAGGACACGTGCCAGAACACAGAAATAGACCGCTAGCAGGTAAAATGACACCTGCATCCCTGGCTCCTGGACTCGTACGTGTTTGGGACAGGGAAAAGATCAGTGTAAAAGTATCTACTAATGGATGCCTCAAAGTAGAAGGAAACACGACAGGACTAATGGACAACTGTGCAAACAGTGCAAGCAGAGGATTCTTACAAAGCTTTTAGACAAGAAAAATTAACTTGCTCTTTTTCCTGTCTAATTTAATCACTGCTACACAAAACTTTGTCTCATTTGGAGTGATCAGACTGCAAGTTAATACGCATACACAACTGAGTGCTTAAAGCAACATTCAAAACAAGGTTTACCAAATATGGTTATACACTCCTTACAACAGCCTTGCAAATTCAGAATATAGCTATATTGATTTTATAGCCTCTTATTAGGCTGTATCATTTTAAGGAATGCAGAGAAACCAAGGCTAAAAAATAAGCACAGTTCTTTAGATAATCCTTTTTTTCATTTTTCTTAAAATATTAGGCTTTTTATAACTCAGAGACTCACTATAGATTGTCAAAACCATATTGGCAATGTTATCAGCATAAAAGTTTTGGAAGTGGATGTGAAGGAATCGATTGATGACACAGAGGGAGACACCTGAGATGCCTAAATTGAGAAAATGCAAATAATTTATTGTTATTACCCACATTATCAGTAAGGGCAAAGAAAAAAGTGAAATAATAATAGTTTTGCAACTGGACCATGATCTTTCTCCTCCAGAATAATGCTAACTTAATAATTCCTCCTCTCATGTACCCTTTTATTTCTCCCCTATCGGCCACCAGGTATTTTCCCACTTTCCCCTAGACTGGTTTAGCCTTATTAATTACTCATTTGGAAATAAAAGTCAGAGTTCCTGCCCTGGCCAAAAAAAGATATTGGACTGAATTAGATAGAGATTGCCAGCATTCCTTTAAAAACTGACATTCTCACGGAGAGATGGATGTCAGCAAGTTTCTATAAAATGATTTAAAGAATCAAAGTTCAATAAGTATTCAACACATCCTGTACTCATTGTAAGCCTGCCCATATTTAATTAACACTATTGTAAACAATCCTTTTTTAAAATTTTCTTTCACTTGTAATCTCCTCTTTGTCAGAATTCTTATAATTAGCTTTGTTGGCATTTATGAAAATGAGCTGATTCTCTTTTTGACTGAGTTTCCTATTTTAATAAATTTGCATTAACGAGTATAGTTCGTAGGCCATCTTGAAAATATACACCCAGGAGGCAATTATTGACACTTCAAATTTAAAAGAAAATTTTCATTTTGTTCAAAGCATATAGAACAGTGCAGTGTTTGGGAAATATTTTAAAGTTTCATTTAATAACGCTATTTGAAAACAATTAGCATTTTACTAATTATGCTATAGTAACTTGATAATACATTGTCAGATACATCTTACTATATTATATATACTTACATAGTATACTATTCTATTAACTTGAAAAATTGTATTTAGTGTTATTATAGCAAACAAACTTCATTTTAATGTACATTGTAAATATAATTCTTCTAGTTTTTACAGGTACCAATAGATCCCAGAACCTTTCTTGAAATAAGCCCAACTTCCTAATTCTGGCATAAAGCCATAAAGGTATATAAAACATATGACACAGTGTTTGGCAGTATATATGCGCAAAAATTTTAAGCTATGATTTACTAATAGAATATATAGAGACATTATTCTCACTGTGCCTGGTTTCCTCAGCTGTAAAATGGAAACAGTGGTACCAACCTCAGAGAGTACTAATAAGGATTAAAAGCATTTATAAATGGGAAGTTTTTAGAATTAAGCCTGGCTTAGAGCAAGCAACATACAAGGTTTAATAAATTATTGTTAGCATCATCATCATCTCAGTTAATCTCTAAAACAGCTCTATGAGGTAGTTAAAAAATTTTTATATAAGAAAAACTAAGCTTTGAGAGATTAAGCATAATTTACCCAAAGCCACAGAGTTAATATATGGCAGAGCAGGGATCTGACTAACTCCAGGCTTTCTGACCACTTTATAGTGGTTAATATTCCTCTTAAAATATGGCAAGGAGAACTGGTCACAATGCTATAAACATACGAGTAGGATTCTGGAAATTTTGCTGTCAAAACCTAGGACCAGGCAGTTAATTCTTTGAATTTGCAGCAATCTAACCCTTAGGTATTTTTTTTATTTAAATGGAAGTTAGATAATGGTCCAATCCCTCTCATCATGAAATTATAAAATTATTTCTAAAACTAAATTTACAGGAATTTACCTTTTCTCCTGTTAAACTTAATATTTTTAGTGTTTGCTCATTGTTCCGATCTATGTACATTCTGAAACTGACATTCAATCATCTAAACTATTAACTTTGCTTCCCAGTTTTTGTCAACTGGAAATTTAATATCTATTCTTTCAATGTTTTTATTCAAGTTCTTAATATATTATTGAAGAGGACCTGGTCAAGGACAGAGTTCTGGCTTTGGAGATTCAAGTTCTAAATTCTCCTGTGCTCTCTCCCTTTCCTCACTGCCCAGACCAAATTTTACTGGCTTCAGTGACAGCACCTCATGCCAACCTAGGAGATAAAGGCATCAACATGACCAGCTTTATCGTGCCAGTAAAATGTTAATGGGTCCCACAGCTTAACCACTTTTAGAAAGGTGACTAAAGAGGGAAACCAACAAATAGAGATAAACTAGCAAACAAGGGTAAACCTATAAATTAGAAGAGGAATGTTTCAACAAGTATCATACTTTTCAACATTTGTACTGGGAAACTTAATGAGGGTTTTGTTTTTTTTTTTTTACTTGTAATGTTTGTCTTCTTAATTACAAAAAGAATATATGTTTTTTGAAAAAAAATTAAGCAACATAACAATATAGAAGAATGTAAAATAAAAAAAGAAAAAGGTTTCTTCTTTCTAACAAAACTCATTGGTAATCTCTGTTAATAATTTGGCATTTTTTAATGTTAGTTTATAGTGTCTTGAAGTTTGCATCTCTATAGATCTCCCCAGGTTGTCAAATATTCTTTTCTAGTTATACACACATAACTATTCTTTTCTAGTTATATACAGTATATGTGTATACATATATCCATATGTTAATATTTAAATACTACATCTCTTCATTAAATTGCAGAGAAATTAAGATTCAATTAAAAAATTCTTTCTACTGTTAATATTTCTACCATCTCACTCTCTATATAACTATATAAATACTATGCTACCATTCCCAAACAACATTCTAAACAAGTAACAGTGGCTACCATTTATTGAACATGTAATACCTTCCAGGTTGCAAACATAATTTTATTTATCAGAGCAAGCCTGTAAGGTAGAATTTATTATCCGCATTTTATAAATGAACACATTCAGTCTCAGAAGGATTAATCATTTTACTCAGGCCAGATGGCTACTGACTGCAGTGAAGCTCAGAACCCAGATCTGATAACAAATCCTACATCTTAATCACTGCACAGTACCTGAATCCCTCCATCAAAAGATCCTGCTATCACTATTTCCACATCTAGAAAAAGGAAAAATTCCGTTTCCATTTATTTCATCCTCCCATCCATATGGAGTACTAATAAAAATAAAATCATAATACTACAAGTAAGATTGTTCCCAACCTTGGCACTATGGACATTTTGGGTCAGAGAACTCTTTCTTGTGGAAGCTGTCCTATGCACTACAAGATGTTTAACAACATCTCTGGACTTTACCTACTTGATTTCAAACTGGCAGTACCCCCCAAGTCCTAGCAACTGAAATATATCTTCAGACAGGCAAAATTAGCCTCACTTGATAATCAAGGCAGTACTCTACTTAAAAACTTAAAAACACAGAGGAAGCAGAATAACAGATTCAAGTATATTTTATTTACATTTTAAAATCGTATTTTCTTCTGTGGAGATTATAATTATAAAATTGACTACTTCTGGAAGAATACATGGAGCTTAACATAATTACAATGCTTTTCTGAAAGCTCATTTATTATACAAATCAATGCATAATTAGATAAAAATATTTCAGATGCAACTTTTTAGATTAGTAATCCATTTAGTGTAATGTTAAATAAAAGTTTTTTTTGCCCAAAGTGCCACAAAGAAGTTTCTTATTTATCCCAACTCATGAAAAAGTAATCCATATCACCTTTAATGCAGAGATATCCTTTTAGAACATTCCGTTCTCTACTCTCTGCCCTACTTTTTATGATTTCCCTATAAGTTACAAGCATGACCCCATAAACTATAGAAAATAAATAATGAAGCATAACTTTATGGGGCAAAATTATGAAACAGTCTGCCATTCAAGGCTAGAACACCAGTAATTAAAGTCCAAAGGAAAATTCAAACGACCAGTGAAAATGCTGAGTCAAACATTGTCCCTTGAAAGAATATTTCACTGATATCAAAGGCAACTATTGAAAAGGCCCTTCCTCTAGGCTATATTTATTTAAATCTCTCCTTACAGGAACTTTGTACAGCAAAGTAAATGCTTGTTCAGTCCACAAATGAGGTTCATGCCCTTCTTGTATCAAGTTTATAGAGCTGTGATTTGCAAACTTTTTTTTCTCATGCCAACGTATCTGATGGATGTGACACACACATCAGTAACTGTGGCCCACTACAGCACTGATTCAGGAGGTTGGAAGGTCCCCCTAGAGAGAACATATCATAATCGAGAGCAGGTTAGTGTTTGAAAAAGCCTATCGTGTGATAATCACCCTTGTAGAAAACAAAGAGCCATCTCAAAGAGCGTACCTAGGATGAAAAAAGTTCATCATTGACGGTCCCACCCTATGCTAAAAATATTTCCAAAAGCACCCATAATTTAGTGCATCAAATCTCAAGCTTTCCTTTTCCAGCTACATTTTATTATTCATTTTGTGGTATTCATTTTTTGTACTTTATTGATCTATCATAGTTGTATATTTTGGGGGTACATGTGATGTTTTGATACATGTGTACGATGTGTAATGGTCAAATTAGGGTAATTGGAATATCCATCACTTCAAACATCTATCTTTCCTTTGTGTTGGGAACATTATAATTCTCCTAGCTATTTTGAAATATACAATAAATTATTGTTAACTCTAATTTCCCTACCATATTATTGAATACTAGAATTTACACTTTCTACCTAACTGTATGTTTGAACCCATTAACAAACCTCTCTTCATCTTCCTCCAATCCCCTTTTCCCTTCCTAGCCTCCAGTAACCATCATTCTATTCTCTACCTCCATGAGATCAACTCTTTTAGCTCCCACTTACGAGTGAGAATAGGCAGTGTTTGTCTTTCTGTGCCTGGCTTATTTCACTTAAGATAATGACCTCCAGTTCCATCCATGTTGCTGCAAATGACAGGATTACATTCTTTTTTATGCCTGAATGATATTTCATTGTATGTACCACATTTTCTTTATCCATTCATCAGTTGACGGACACTTAGGTTGATTCCATATCTTTGTGACTGCAAATAGTGCCGCAATAAACATGGAAGTACAGACACCTTTGATGAACTGATATCCTTCCTTTTGGATATATATTAATACTCAGCAGTGGGACTGCTGGATCACATGGTAGTTCTATTTCTAGTTTTTTGCAGAACCTCCATACTGTTTTCCATAATGTCCAGCTACATTTTACTTTTTTAAGAGATAAGGTCTTGCTGTGTTGCTCAGGCTGGTCTCAAACTCCTGAGTTCAAGCAATTCTCTGGCCTCAGCCTTTTGAGTAGTTAGGACTACAGGCGTGCACCACCATGCCTGGCCCAGCTACATTTTAGACCTATACATTATAGACCTCCAGTGATAGTTATAAATTTGTCAAATTGTTTTAATATTTGTATGAAGTATTATATACAAAATCATGAACAAAATGTCATATTGCTATATTGGTTCTTTTGCTATCTATGATTCTGTACCTGGAAGAACCCAAAGCATTATTAAACTCATTGCAGAGTTCTATTGTGTTAAAGGTGTACTTTGAATAAAGAGTGTATAAATGAAACTATTTTTTAATTCCTGAAAATTTGCCCAAGTTTCACATAATGTTTCTTCCTCCCAGTTTTTGCTATGCTAGACATATGTAAATTACCAGAAGATATTTAAAACAGCAGAAACCTTAGCTATCTGTTTTCAACTAAACTAAACAAGAACAGAAGGTTCAAAGTCCCAAAGGCACAATACATATAGAGCATAGTATTAACTGATGTGAAGGTCTTCAAAGTTTTAGCCGAAAAGAACAAAATACAAATCTGTAGATTATGGTGACAAAAAAAAAGGAATTGCAGTCTTAACGTATATTAAGGGTCCCACTAACTAGACAGTAGCTCGTAAGTAGGTATATGACAAAATTACATATCCTCTTGGCTGCTCACGCGCATTTTGGTATAATGTAGGTTTAGGGTCAATGCTTAGGCAAGTATATGTTGAAAATAGGTCCATAAATTATTTTTGTACAAAAAAAGTGACAATCACACTCTATTTTGTTCCAGTCCAACCACAACTAAACCACTATACCAGACTCTGGACTTCTCAATTTCAAAGGACTATGATATCCAAAAAGAGAGGAAAGGAAAAGAGGCAGCATGAAAATGGTACAGAAGGAAACTTAGTTCCCTGTCATAGTAGTGATTGGGCAAAAGCTTAATGAGGATCACTTGTTAGAGAATTTCATAGAATTTGGCCGTACCTTAAATTTTCCCCCAACCCTATAACAACAGTGATATTTTCCAGGAAAAGTAACACACATATAATCAAGGAAAGAAAAAAAAAACAGCCTTCCAAAAATTTACTATGATATACAAAGACAAGTCTAGAAGAATACTGAGAGCAATGGAGATTTTACCATGTGGGAAACTTCACCGAGTGGGCAAAAAAGAGCTATCATATTGCACTTACAGAAACTTGACCCACAGTGCTAGCTGGCACCACTGAACACAGCCTAATTTTTATACATATATATATATATTTAAAAAAAAAATAGACAAACCATAGTAAGCATCTAGGATACTCCGAGAAAAAAAAAATCAAGGTGGAACTAAACCTGATAATTTTATAAGGTTAACTTCTCTAAACTTCCTAGATGGTCTCTATTGATAAAGTAAGCTTTTAACTAGCCATATGACCCAGCATTCATCTGTTCAAGGATAAGAACCTTGCCCATGTACTTTTAAAGTGTGATCAGAGGTTACGACGGTATATTGCCGTGGGATTGTCAGAGGGTTACACAGGCGCTGCAATCTGTACTTACTCAACAATCTCTTCCAGTGGGAAGATTCAGCACCAAGAGTACAAAGTCATCTGCCCTGTAAGATTTAGGACCCTACTTAACATCTAATCTTAAATAGGGTGATAGTCTTTGGACTTATTATCATGGCCAAAGCCTACAAGCTTTCTGTGTTTTCAGTTATAATGTGAGCGCGAGAGGCTTCCAGTTCTAAAAAGCATGTACCTACTAAGGAGGGGAACACGGTGGGCCAACGTGACTCTGGTATTAAAGTATTTTTTGCAAAACAATGAAATTGGGTGCCTTCAAGCAGACAAGGAAGGTCACATGAGGTTGCAAAAAGTAACACCCACTGAATACGTCCAAACAATCATCTTCCCTCCTTCACCCCGCAACTGAAACAAACAAACACTGACATTCTGATGCTTTTTCCTTCAAAGAGCAGCATCACTATCTGGTTTCTCAAGTTCACGTCTTTAAGTAGTGTTCGTGCCGTTTGTTAACAGCCTCCACCATCAATCACTGACTTATCCTGCCGACTGCAGCTCTTTTTTTTTTTTCCCCTTAAATCATCCTTCCTTTCCACCACCACTGTCTTAATAAATCTTCAATGTCTGTAACCAGGACTTTTACAAGAGCCTCTTAAATGTCTCCTTGTGTCCAACTGGACTCTCACTTGATCCATTGCTATCAAAATTATGTGTAATCTGTTCACTATCACTCTCCAGTTAAAAAAAAAAAAACCGTAACATTCAGTGCACACAAAATAATGTGTGAATTCTTCAACCTAATCTTAAAACACTGCATTTTTTCATCCTGTCCCGCCCCAGCCCCACACCTCTCCTATAGTATTTCTTAAAATTTCCAACCACCTGCCTTTCTCCTCACCATAAAAACTAGGCACCTGCACCGTGTGTCTTTTCCAGAACACAGTATGTGTTCCACACCTGGAGTCTAGCCTTTTACTCCTCCTCCCACATATCCTCAGGGCCTCAAGCTCACAGGGGAAATACAAAGAAACACTCCTTTACAGATATATTCTTTTTTTTTTTTAAGACTGGTCAAGCTCAGAAGTGAGAAGGGGGGAGAGAGTAGAACAAGGAGTTTGATCTGTAATTTACTGTTAGATACATTCTTTCTATTGCACCAGAGTTGATTATAGTCAGCTCACTACTAACATAAACACATGAAAACGTTAAGCATAAATCAAAAGGAGATATCAGAAAAGACAAGGAGACAGAATTTTACCAGAAATCCATGTTAAGAGGGTGATGGTATTTGAGCATTAAATTTAGCTATGACCTTTCTAGAGGGCAAAGTTCTCATGACTTTCTGTATTTCCAAGCATTTATTCCTTGGCACTGTCATCATCTGTTCCTGCAGTATCTTTTCTGGAAGCTCGGGGACTGGGCCAAGGGTGGTCCATTTCTGAATCTTCCCCGAACAATCCCCCCACTTTCTGGCATGTTGTGGGCACTCTTCAAACATTCTGGAATAAAAAACGCAAATAGTGCAAGTTTTCCATGAAGAATTCCCACAAGCCAGAGATCCCCAGTTAGCAGTCTAGGAGCCAACCATGCTAAAGGTGACTTTCCCACTAGGAACAAGAAACATTTACTAGTAATAGTAAGCACTGGCACTCTTCCTTACAGTTAAATTCCCCAGTGCCCACGAATACCCTGACATCTGATTGATGGTTATAGTTTTATTATTAGTATCCCTCAGCAATGGATAACCTCTGGTTTTATGGAAAAATTGCATCTCTGACCTGCAAGGCTGAGATCTGGATTCTAGCCAAATGCTAACTTCAGTATGACCCCCACTTTCTCCCTGGCCCACATACACACACTCAGAAAGAAAATGCCTACCAGTCCCTGTCACCTTAACTCAAACACCTCAAATATAATCATCTGTGCTAACCTGCTAACTCTCCTTGGATAGAACAGTAAAAAGTGGGTAGAATGCTTGAGCTAAGATTTGTTTTTTTTCTTCTGTTTAACTATCATCTCTGATTCTATCATATTTTTTTTCTGGAAAGAATTTTTTGTTGTTAAGTACGTAGTTATAGAAACTGGTTTAATATTCTCAAATTAATTTCTGTAGAAATTGACAACTCTTTGAATGAAAAAGCATATTAATAATCTCAGATGGGGAAGTAGTTTTTAAAATATCATATACACACTGCTTTCTTTCCCTATTTATTTATTTAAACGAGCAATAGCAAATGGAAATGTACAAAGTTTTTTAGTCTTTTGCAGGAAATGTAGCGGATAATCAACAAAATCCTGACAAGCAAAACTGAAATTAATCAATATTATATATAGTATAACTCAGACACAAAACAAGCAAAATATAGAAATAACTCATAAAATTTCTGCCTATGACTTGTGTAATGAAATTTGAAAATGTAAAATAAAAACACACGTATAGACAATGTATAAACTCTTAGGAAAATTATAATGTTTAATAAGTACTTTGGTACACAGAATTCTGTCAGGCAAAGACTTTTTTTTTTTTTTAATATGTTCATTACTTTGAAAAACAATCACTATGAAGCTGTTATTTGCAATTTTACTGGCCTGGTAATCAGTGAGGTAGGCTTAATATTTTCCATATACATGTTTTATAAAAAATTTTCTCTCCTTAGTAGAACAATATTTGTTTTCATGTTCATCTCAGTATATCACAGTTGTGGTGACAGAGTTTTGTTGCCACCTTGTAAACAAAAATAGGCCAAAAAGCCTTTGTAAAAAATGAAACATATTTCTGTATATGTGTATGTACTGCAGCACAAGCATATCTATATATTTTCATAAAACCATAACTTCAGGTAAAGTTACAAAATTGTCTGTATGCCTATCTAAAATTTCAGAGACCTACCGTGGAGGATCATTGGCCAGTTAGTTAGACCTCCAAGTTAAAGAAACTTCAAGCCTGTCCAGCCATCTGGGCCAAGAATCAGGAATGCCAAAGGATGTTACTTCTAAGTGTGTTTTACCCAGTATTGAATATCACATCACCATTCAGAAAAGCACCCGGAGGTGCAACTCCCGTGTCTGCTAGCCAAACTACTGGGCAAATGGCCCTAATAAACGTTCTGTGAATATATCCAAACAGACAATGTCAAATGACTACATTTCTCAGTAAGGCTTTAATGGTTTTTCTGATTATAAAATATGTGCAGCACTGAAGATTTAGAAAATGCAGAAAAGGATAGAAAAATAAGTAAAAATCACCCATAATTCTCTATAAACAACAATTAACATTTAGACAAGTTTTCTTTCTGCTATGCATTTAGGTGTTGCAGATGACAGCATACCTTACCCTCAATTTTGTTTCCTGATTTCTTTCCACTCATCAAAAGCATTTTGAAGACTAAAAACTCTTAATTTCATACATTTTTAAATCCCTTATCTTTCATTGCTCCCAAGCAGTATGTAAAACATTTCATAACCAGAAATTAACCACAGCACAGAGTTAGCAAACTCTGAAAAGTAATAGCACAATCAAGCTATTGTAATTTAAATATCTATATAGCACCTATCGCTGAAGTGCTCTGTAGGTTGACAAACAGTCTGAGTTAATATGAAAACAAAATAGAAGTATTTCCTCTACAGAAAGGCCTGGGATGTATTGGCAACACGTTTTTGATGGAAATGGGATTTGTCAGATTGTTCAAAGACCAATAAAGAAAGAAAGCTTTGAGTTTTCTTTGAACAATCTAATGTTTTCGCTATATTAGAGCTTAAGATATCAGAGCATCACCTACAAATACATCCATTTAAGAGGGAGAGTATGGGAATGACACAAACGTATAAAAAATTATCTTATTAAAATTTATTTTAAAATATAAACACATTTATATCAATATAAAATTCAAAAGCAACATTTAGTATACAAAATATTATAATATCCTAACAAACTAAAAACTTTTGAAGAGTTTGAGATGTCTCATTAGAATTTATTTCCACATAACGGGATTTGATAACTTCCCTGAAAGTCAGGCCCACAATCTGTACATCTTCTGGAAGGTGTGGGCAAAAAATAAAATTGGAAAACAAAAGTCACCCCGTATTTTTTAAAAGCAAGAAATAAAGGTAAATATTCCCTCAATAGTATGTCCCTAAGAGAAAATATTAAAGGAACTTACAATCTGCCCTCAAAGAGAAGATCAGCCAATCAATACCAACCTTGGTGGTGCTGCTTTCAATATGTATTCATAATCTTCCCACTGACATTACCATTTTGGTCCAACTCTCAATCATCTCTGGATTATCGCGACAGTCTTTTAATTGTTGTTCCTTCTTTCATCCTAACACCAGTTCTTACTCAACACAGAGAATCTGAGCTCTCCTAGTCAACGTAAGTCTGATAACATCCTTTCTTTGCTCAAAATTTTTTTCAGGGGTGTCCCATCCTCCTTGGAGGAAGAGTCTTGCAATGAACCCCCACCCCAGGGCCAATGTGATCTGCTGTTCTCCCCCTCAACACACACCTTTCTACAGCTCCTCCTATATTATAGAAGTAGAAATCAGAGAACTCTCTAAGACCAAGATAGGAAAGACATGACTACCCCAGGCAGAATTTCTAAATTGAAACCAATGGTGGGCAACTGAGACTATACAGGACTCCTCTGTGGCCAAACCAAAACCACCTCAGACCAGACTGAAAGAGCATTCAATGAGTGGAAAAATCTGGAAAAAAGGTGGTCTGAGGATTGAGGCCTAGAGTAAAGCCCCGTGAAAGCTGGTAAAAAGAGAGCACATCTTGAGAAATAGCCTCATGTGATAAAATAAACACTCAGTATCTTCCACGGAGGGCCACAGCTGAGTGTGCCAGCTCCTAGCTGCTTCATACAGATAACAAGCAAGAAGTTCCTGTTATTCACGAATAACAGCACCACTGGTAAATAATGAAAAAAGGAAGGGTATGATTGCAATTTTACCATGAAAAATGAAATTAAAAATTTTGAAAAGAATTTTGTTTTTCTAAGTCAAAATAAGAGTGATAATGGTTCAAATCAAATTTAAAGCATGAATCAAGTTTCTGTAAATGGAGTTATATGACACAATGCACAATTAACTCCCAGTAACATCATCAGCCATTTTCACAAACATGGACAAAGTCCATCAATTTTCCTAAATCTCTTTCTTAATCCTTTTTCACTCAGATCATTTTCTTCTGAAATCCCCGAAACATCTGAAGTCCCTGTCAGATTTCTCTCCTGCCATTACCTTACCTGGCTCTCAGGAATCCTTGTGTGTTGGTAGCTTTGGTTACAATTTAAGCAACACTCTAATATCATTCTAATTAACTTCCATAAAATCTGTAATTGCATATTTTGTAACACTTGCCAGTCTCTGTCATCAAATGCAAATGTGTTTGCATTGTTTTATATTGTGCTTTATGATATTTACCCTACAGCCTTCAGCAACATGGCCGTGATGGGCAAGAATAGATATTATTCATGTTCAGCTGGGAGAGATATTTGACAAGAATCTCTGCCCATTATTTTTATTAATTTAACCTTCACAACCTTAAGAAATAGATTGCATCATTCCTATGGTATAGATACAACTACTAAAGTTCTGAAAATTCAGGAAACCTGTACGAATTACAAAACATTAAATCTCTCTCAGTCTAGTGAATAGGGCCCATTTTCTACTTAACATTTGTGTGTCAATTTATTTTATTTAAGCTTTATAACAGCTATATGAGATAGTGACACTGTTATTCCTATTCCTGTTTTACAGATGAGGAAATTGTTATAAAGACTAGTCAAAAAACTTCTCTGAGATATCCTCAAAGGGGAAATCAAAATGAAACAAAATGTCATATGTTCATAAATATAGTGTGTTTGTGTATAAATTAGTTTTTCTTCATAATACTGAGCCTTCTTGTCTGAGCCAAGCACTTTTAACTGTTTGTTAAACCAGATTGCGAAAGCCATAACTTCCTGCACAGCTTTAGTAGACAGAAGTTTACAGCCCTATGTTTCTCAACTGAGGTACCTGGGGTGCTTCCTAAAACTGCAGATTTCTGGACCCCATGCTACACTTAACCAATCAGAATATGAGGGTAAAATTTAGAAATCTGCATTTTAATAGGTTTCCCAAATGATTTTGATTCACACTAAATTTTCAGAACTACATCATACAGCTCAATTTAGAAAGTGCCAAATGATGTGTAATTATAAGTAGGTGAAATCAGGCAATCTCCTCACAGACTTTGGAAGTATCTAAAAGTTGATTAATCTATTAATAGATGTTTATTATTATAATTCATAAACAACAGTTAATTAACAGCATTATAGATACATAAGAATAATTATCAACGGGAAAAGTCAGAAAAAAGAAGATAAGAATCTAGGCATACTGAAATGCTTAGAATGTAGCAAATATTCAATATACAATAAAATAAAATAAAGAGAGTTCTGGGATTTTAAATAAGATACACTTACTTGCTGACATTTTCAATCAATCCTGGTCACACAGAGGTAAAAGTTCACATAAGATTGCCATTATGGTACATTTAAAAGTCAAAATGATAAATTTGCAAAGATCCAAAGAATAAGAATCAACGTCTTGGAAAGTAATGAATGTCAGAAAAGTTCGTGAATAGCATTAGGGCTTCTTACATAGATCATCACTTAGTGCTTTTGGTTTAAGGACAGATCCTGAGCCAATGCATGGCTTGACTTTCTGCCCAGGATACAAGAATGACTCTCTCAGGCTCTTCCCCTCTTTCTAAATCAAAATGAATTCTAGATTTTAAGTGAACTAACATTATGTCCCCAAAAGACCATAAAATAAATATTTTTTGAAAACCGAGGAATTACATATTTGATTTTGATCTAATCTTTCTGCACAAGCAAAATACAAGCATCAGTTTTTTGCACTCACTCTCTGTGGTAGTTTTCATTTCTGAATGCCACTTTATTTTTTAGATAATGTAATCAGTGTTCATTATATCTGTATCCAACATTCCCAACCTAATTCTCACATTTTTTCATTAACACTAGTTAATTGCTTAAAGAAGTTCCACCAAAAACATTTAGAAGTTCTAGTTGTAGTTCTCTAAAGGAGTTAAGAAGAGTCAATCTAATTGTTACTCCAGTAAAAGGTATGAAAAGAAGTGGACAAAATGAGACTACCACCTTAATAACTGTGCTGCAATATAGGTCCCATTTATCTAGCAAAAACAATTCCAATTATAGCAAAAGCATATCATTAAGAGTAAAAACAAACACTGTTCATGATGATGCAGACACATACTTATTAGCTCCTTGTTCTAAAATGAAAATACAGTTAAAAGATTTTGCTTCTAAATTCTTTATAAAAATGTCAAATTCACAAATGCCTTGATTATATTTTGATTATTTCAAATTAACTTATAACTAACTTCTAGTTTACAATTTATTTTCTCAAACAGAAACCATATTCAGATTTTTAAAAATAATATATTCAAATAACTCCCAAACTCAGGAAGTTGTCAGTAATGGTAACCTTTCTGGAAAATCTACCTATGAGATCATTTGATATCTACAGACAAAAAGAAGCTTGTCACCATAAAGTTGGAAATAACATTTTTTCTAAACATTGTACTTCTAGTTTATTTAATGTCATGATATTCTGTCTAATATATTCAAAAGAGATGCCTCTGATTTTAGTAAAAGGATATGATGATACTGTATCTTCACTAAAGTATTAAAATTGCAGTGATAAAATGTTCTTATTTAACTTAAAGTTTTTCTGTTTTCAGAAGTTCTATTCAAACCTAGGTGGACCAAAGAAAAAATGACTGGATAAGCTAAAATGTGTTATTCAACAAAACTTTATAAACTTCTGATTTCTCAGTTCACCTTGACTCAAATTATGCTACCAAATTTCTAGATCATTTCACAGGATTCAACCAGCACTGCATCTGGATGACAGTTCAAATATGTAAATTTCACAATGTCTCCCTGGAAGCAACTGTCTCAGAATGTATTTTGTAATTTAATGCAATTAAGAGATAAAGTAGACACAGTATTTACATTAGACTTTTCAAAAAATGCAGCTGTTCAGTAAGAACCTCTAACAAGAATAAAGACTAACAGAGTAAAAAGGAGATAGCTGAAGAACACCTGTCAGATCTTTGTGGGAAGTAATGGGAGAAAATAAAGTCAGAGTTCACTCTTTCTTAATTTATTAATTGAATGTGAAAAGCACTTCAATTTTTATTTTTCTAAAAAAATGTACCCTAATTTCAGAGATCTCTCTAAAGTTACACTACAATGATCTTGGGGGTAGCTTTGGTTATATTCAATTGAGAGTGAGCTAAAAATAAATATCTAGGACTCATGCTGAACATGGGATTTTCTACCAGTAAGGGCACAGGCAAATGCAGCCCCTTAAGTGGCACATGCAAAAAAAAATATATATATATATATATATTTTTTTAAAGTAACAAAAATGCAAACATCATATTAAAAATGCAACTCAAAGACTTGTTGATAGTCTATTCCTTTTCTTCTCTGCATATTCCTTAAATCAATGTAGTCATTAACTTAATGTCAGGAGAATGGGGAGATAAATATTTCACGTTAAAAGTCTTTTATTTCTTTTCCATCCATTTATTCTGCCAGCCAGCCAGCCAGCCAGTTAGCCAGCCCCTACAAAGAGCAAGACACTGGGCCAGGAAATGTTTATGGCTGGGACAAGGAGAATAAAAAGTTTGATTCCTTTCATAACGGAAACTGTCATGATCTGAGTCTGACTTCCTTAGTTCCTGAGCCTAGAAAGCAAATTCTCAGGGTAGCATACGCAGATCAACAGGCTCGCTCCTTTCCAAACTTTCTGAGGGACTGCTGAGGCACGACCCCAGAATACTAACTCTCCAACAAGGGGATGTTTCAGACCACAGGCAAACACTGCTTCCTAAGGAGTATTTCTTAAGTGGACCTCTAAAATACTTAGGATAAAAATAAGAACTATTTCCTTTACTGGTGTTTCACGCTAGCTTAAAAATGTGCTAAGGATGCTGACTCCACATAGCAGTACAAATGCCGCAAAATAAAACATTCTCCCCAAAATAATATCTCAATGACTCCAAACTTCCAGTAGGTCTATTTAAGTGGCTTAAACCTGGAGAGGAGGAAGCACTTGCCACAGACACAGCATAAATATTCAGTGATTTAAACTTACTTCGGAAGATGGAAAATTTTTATTAAAATCCTATTAAACCAAAACCACAAGATTCTTGCACAAAATTATTTCATTTCAATATCCTAACAAGGTACTATGGGAGATAGAAAGGTATTCCTTCACATTTTAAACACACTCTCAGGGAGAAGACTCTATTAGGCAAGAAGAACATGAAATAAAATGCACATATATGAGGGCAAGAGAGAAAGTGAGAGAACAGAAAAAGAAGACTGGCCCCAAAATAAATTTACAAGACCAACATTTACATTAATTCAAAGCAACTGCAAAATATCCATGACAAATGACTAGTTACATTCAAATACGAACTCTTTCAAGCAGCAGATGTGTTACAGTGGCATTTTATTCTTCAGCTAGCTTCTTTAAGAAGTCTGAATTAAGTCAGTTTTACCAGGAGTAAACCTGAGTCTGTTATTTCATTTTATCCAAATGTGCTTCTTAGTATGCCATGATTCTATTTGCTTTTGATGTTTTTAGATTATATCCTAAGTGATTGTGAAAATCTATGTATCTTAGAAATTCTATCTATTCTCATCCTGCAACGCAAAGATAAATATACCTTGTCCCAAAAGATACTATAAGCATCACAAAATAAGTGCATTTTAAAAATCAAGCTCTATATTTATGTGTGTGTATATAAAGGAACATGCTCTATATAAAAAGTAATTTCCTCATTAATTCTTGATGTAACATTGGAACTATGCCTAGAGTTAATGAATTCACAGAGTTTGAGGAGAGGTGATATAAGGAATGTGACATTAAAAATTTCTAGACTTTTTCATCTCAAATCAGTTTGAAATCATAAACGGCAGAGTGAACTCAGAAAATGGCTTGAAAAGTCATCTAATCTCAATTTCTAGTTTAGAAATTCCACACTACCAAAATTTCCAATCCTTCCTATACACAAAATGGAGCCATTTTCATTTTTCTCCATGAAAGTGATATTAACATAAGCAATAGTGAGAAGTTATCTTTATATACACTGTTATAATTTTCATCCATTAAAGCTACTAGCAGTTTTGTCATTTTAGTTTCCTAAATTACAAAGATAACAACCTACTATACAAACATAAGCACTTTCATTTCTAAAGCTACATTGGATAACCCAATTACAAACTAATCATCATTACCATGTGATGTGTTCACACTGTATACATAAGCAATCCCTGTTATATACCACACTCTGAAAGGCAAATTTATAATTAACTAGAAATATTGATACTGTGTTATAAATCATGTTAACATAATGGGCTATAATTTACTAAGGACTCTGCTAAATTCCCCCTCACACTAAAATAACCATATTTTAAAATATGTGCAGTAATATGTGATGAAGAAAAGAAAAGAAAACAACTTGGCAACTATTAGAGTGGTACAAAAATGAGCTATCAAGATTACAGATAAAATTTTAAAGATTGCATATTAAATGCTATCATTAAATCTAGATTTTCCATTATAACTGAAGAGGTGGTATTAGTATTCAAGTATTTTATATCTTTAAAAATATATAGCGACGTTATCCAATATGGTAGCCATTACCCACATGTGTCTACTGAATAATTGAAATGTGGCTAGACCAAATTGAGACGTGCTTTAAGTATAAAACACACAACAGATATTTAGATGTAGTACAAAAAAATTAAATTAATGTCTCGTGTTCTATTTCTATTGGACAGTGCTTATCTATAATGTTTACAGGACTGTTTTCATAGAAGCCACTGGGTGACACTGTTTCTCCATTAAATTGATATAACCCAAGCAATTTCCTGGCAAGGGAAAATCACACATGCACACACAAATACACACAGGTCACAAACGTACACATGTACACATATGCACATGTACACACACACACACACACACACACACACACACACACCCTTCGACAGACAAAAGGTGTCCCTTATAAACTACTCATCTTCTTAGGATGAAACATGAGTATCCTTAAAGCAATTTTTTTACTATGTTAGTAGGACTGGCTATACTTGAAAACTTTAATAATAATTCAGATTCCTTAATAATAAATGACAGCTCTAATCAAATAAACATGTAGAAGATGTTTAGTTTGTGACTTTTCCCAAAGAGCTTTCCATCTTCTAAAAGGTAATGTTCTTCACGACCTCCTCTAATATTACATCCTATTTACTTAGATTTTAATGGCTTCCTGAGTTAACAGTAAAAATAATTTAGATCAAAAAAAAAAAAACCAGCTATTTTTGCTAGTGCAGAAATGCTTCACTGATTTTCACACTATATTTCACTGGAATTTAGAAATCCTGAACACATTAAAATCAATTTACCGAAAAACTAAAGTAAAAGTAATCAATATTTAAGCCACCATTGAATACTTTTACTTGATAAGACTCCACATTTTCAATGCAACTGATTTTCATGTATGGGACAAAGTCAAGAATAACACATTCCAGAGGCTGCCTGGTACTATTTGATGACCAGAAAACTCACTGTCAAGGGCTGAAAAAAAAAGTATGTCATTGTACGTCTGCTCCTCAATCTGATTGCTCAATCTTCTAATTCTGAATGAGAATTTAGAGTTGGGTCCATATGTAAAATCACAAATGATACCTGGGCTTAAAAGTACCAGCCTCTCTTCCTACTTACTGTCCCCCAGCAACAACATATTCAAGGTAAAGAGGAACTGGACAAAAGCCATCTTGCCTCAGGCTGACTGTTGCCAGCTTCCTTTTCTCTAAAATCAGACTAATTCCAGTCCACCAACTAGAGCCTGCCACAGAAACAAGCATTTTAAGATATCATTGCAATCGGCTACTCACAAACTACCTCAAGACATCAAAATAATCAGTGTGCTATACTGAAGTGTAACGTATCCTAAATCCAATAATATTCTACCTTTATTTCAAAGCATACTATAAATTAATTACTATAATCAATTACCACAATTAATTTCCATTTCAAATAAAACTCTCCCTGTCTTCAAAATGTCAAGTTGCTTAAAATCTAAACCATTACATGTTGAGGACCTTCTGAAAATCTATGACATTATAAATTTTTTCCTCATAGAAATGAACAAATGAAAGTTTGCACATAATTTCAGAGAAGAGATGGATGAGTTCTAGATTCAGGTTAAAAACCCGCCCTAAGCTATTACGAGCATTTCTCCAACTATTATCCAAGAGATCATTTAGCTATTTTTGTGTGACTTCCCCTTTTCTATGTTCATGTCTCATTTTCCTAACTAGGCTCTAAGCTCTAGAGAGGAAGATGCTGTGCCACATCTGTGTATAATTTGTATAATTTTCAGCACAAGGCCTAATGCACAGAAAAAAATGTATTGATTTGGCATTGGATAGGTTGACTGACCAAAGGGCCTTCATGGATAACATGAGCTAAAGGTAGCATCTTCTTTTAAAACAGTAGTATACATTCACAATGAACAGGTATGGCCAACTAATATTTTGGACAATTGTTACCCAACAAATCTCATGCGGTACTACAACTCAGGTATATCTTTCAGACCTTTTTCCTGGTGTTATGTTGATAACAGCACAAACATATATTCTCAGTTCAAAGTTAAAACAACTCCCAAGGGTAGCCTAACTACAAAAACTCCTTCACAAAAAAATACTACCAATAGTAAAAGTATATATAGGTAATTACCAAAAGGATTTAGATTTCAGTGTAAAGGAATGATGTTCATTTGAAAATTAATAGGAGTACATCTTTAGGTACAAGAATATGGAGACTGGACTTCCTGAGGTTCTTCAGAATTGTTTGATAGAGCTTCATTAAACACATGACTGTAGAAAATAAGCATAAACTGAGTTTTCAATATATTTGAGGGTTTTTTAGAAGATACAATTATAAACAGCACAGAGAAGAGAAGGAGGCGGCGGCCGCCACTGAACAGGAGACACATAATAATTAAGTAAACAATTCACCATAAACATGTAGGGTTATGCATCATTTCACAAAGTGTAAGAAATTTTCCCCATGGCCCAGTGCAAAGGTGCTGTCTCAGCATGGCAAAATCTCTTAGAATACTACATGATACAGTAGCTGCATTGATTTCTTCACCCATCCAGGAGGGTACAACTCACAACAATAACTTTTTCTGAAAAATGGAACTCCCACCTTAATTCCCAAATAAACTCACTATTCTGATAGATTAAACAACACAAGTTTTCAAGAAGTCGACATAGACTCTATTGGGCTGTTACTGACACGAACCATATTAATGGAAAATCTTAAAATATAATATATAGGCATACTCCTAATTTTGAGGTTTATAAATATCCTACCTCCATGTAATAAATGAGAACTTGCCTAAAATAGAAGTAAAATTAAATTTGGCAAAGCCTTTATTCAACTAGAGCCCTGGAGAAATTATTCTTAGAGCTGAATTTTCTAATAGAATACAGCAAATTCACACAAATGTCACTACAGATATAATGAATGTTTTTTCAGGCCAGTGTCACTCACCCTTGCCTGCCTGCACCCCCTCCCCCCAGGCTTTTCAAAATGTATTTCATACACAGAGTCACTGTTCTGGTTGTTTATTTAATTAACATGACAGCCCAGCATACACAGCATTTCTTTCAGTTCTACAGTTTTAACTTTTTACACTTTTGACTCAATACAGAAAGAGTAAAATTACTGTTTTCAGTCCTTCCAACCTCTGTAAATTTATATAGATTCACTGACTATTTCTGTCAATTAAAACAGTTTTTCAGTATGCTTTAAATATCTGTATTCACAAAGTAAAATCATAATTTTTCCCCACAAAAAAAAAACAAAACAATCTTTTCCCTACCTTTCCCAAGGGACAAGAAAATCTTGTTTTTCCTTTTCAGTATTTTCAGAAGTTGACATTAATTAATTTTAATTCTGTCACTATGTCATAAATAATCAATATTGTTCTTTGTAGCACCATGAGCTGAGTAATACTTCTAAAATGTGAGGGAAGCTACAATTAAAAGCCCATGATCACTTCTGAAATGTATTCGATTTGAGAAATATGTTACATTGAAATGTATTTAGGAATTTAAAGAATAATATATTCTATACATTCAGAAGAAATACTTCTATATTTTATACCTGTACTATAAAAGCAAGTTATACTTTTTACAAAGACATAACAATGCCTACCATTCAGTGCCTATCATCAAAAACCATACCCATTTCTCCTATTTTTGTTTTGTTGTTGTTTTTTTGCTTCAAAATGTTTTTCTCACATCGGTGATGAAAAACTTGATTCTTCTTTTGATAACCAACTTACATTCCTACAATAAGCCATTCATTTTTGCTAAAGATGTTTAAGAGCTTAGGGAAATATTTATAGAAAACAGTTTTGGTTTTTACTTACATAATGCAACGTATGTAACATATACTTCTGACTGATGTTGTACCATCCCAAAGAATTTTGTCATTAAGTGGTACAAATGCATTAATGGAGAGAATCATATCCTTTATGTTTATTTTTATCTGAAATCATAGGTAAAAGTATTAAATTCTTCTTAACAAGTAACTAAAATAAAATTATATTGGTTTGGAATCTTTCAAAAGTGAATGTGTAAGGTGGCCACAGTCATTGGAGAGGAATGCACCACCAACTGCACTCTTTGATGTATAAAGAGAATAGACACCCCTTCAAATACAATTTCCATGTGTTTTAAAATTGCATAATATTGTGTTGAAAAATAACATATTAATCATGCACAATATCTAATAATTCAAGAAATTCTAGGTACTTCTGTATATTCGTGTTTGGTGGGGGAGGGGGATACAGTGGTAACTTGAGAGAGATATATCTGCTCTCAGATATGAAATTCTACTTAAAGATACATACACCTTAATGGACACTTACCTTCTTAATACTGCCAGCCAAAAAAGTACAGTTTAACACATTCATCTACAAAATCAGCCTCAGTATTGAGGATACTAGGCTGGCAGGACTAAACTATTAATAAAAGCCATGCAGGTTCTATAAACTTTGTCATATACTGAGAGTAAAGATATCTTCACTTGCATTCACAGACACACCAGTGCTATAGACTTACAGTTCTGGAAAAGGAAGGAAGGAAGGAAGGGAGGGAGGAGGGGAGGGGAGGGGAGGAGGGGGAAATGTATATCAATGGGTTTGTGTTATGAGAATTTTGTCATATAGTCTCTTTGCACTTTTAGAATTAAGAGCCATTTAAGAGGGGTAGTTCATAAGCAAGTGGCCACTGTCATTCATACAAAGAAAATGATGTTAAATTCTCTCACCTTTAAATCTCACAATGAGCAAAGTCCACATAAATTTTCAAGAGGCCACTGACAGACTCTCTGAGCTCTACGATTTAAAATTCACTTGTTGCCTGTGAGTATTGTCTTGAGCCGAGGGCAGACATTCTTTCAGAAAACAAAACAAATCAACTAATCAGGCAGCATTCAGAGGGGTGTTATATTTGCTTCATAATTATTTTGATTCTTGGCTTCGTAAAGCAGGCAAATGACAGTGTACACTTTGCACCCTTAATCAGAAGTTTGTTTCCTTATGATAAAACAGATAAGCATTTACTGTGTAGCTCCTGAACTTTTCACACAGTTAGGCATGGGATATTGCCCTATCTTACACTGGTCCATGTCAGTTCCCACCCACTTCCCACAATTATGCTCAGCAACAACTTTAATGGGTCATATATAAAAACCAGTCTTCAGTGACACGAATACACTCACCCACGCCCTTATTAAAACTTCAAGGATTTCAATTTCTGCTAAATATATTATTGTTTTTCCATCAAACATTAGAGATAAATTCTCTCTTTAGAACATTTTTCATTTACACAGCCTTTAAAAAAAAAACCAAAAAAATTACCAAAATATATTATAAATATGCATTTTTCAACAGCATTAATCAGCAACACATTTAAAAACGCAACGCTCAGTTATTTTCTTGTAAGTTTCCAAATAATTCAAATTCTCCATTTATCAATTTAAACCAGAGAAAACCAATAAATATTTACAGGTTAATTAACACTCCTGGTTAATTCACCTAAACACCTTCTTATCATAAATCCACCCTTAACTCCTAACTTCTAAATATAAATATAAAATTTCAGAAATTTAATTATAGAGGATAAATAATATGAATTTGGAGTCAAGTTATTTACCATTAAATCCCAGATTTTCCTTAAGAATCATGGTTCAATTTTGCAATGGTCATATCACATTTTCCTGTAAGTTAAAGAATGTTCTAAACATTTTAAAGCAGTGGTGTTTTCATTGAAAAGAAATTCTCTCCTGTAACTGTGGGAAAAAAATTAAAATCTTTAGTTTACTCTTAAATACATAATTTTACTTTGTTTTGATGATTTCCAAATTTCTCCCAAAACTAAGTATCAGTCAGTGGCCTGTTTTTTCCTTCACTGTTAGAGTAAGCTTAAACCCAAGAAACATTTATTTTATCTAAACAAAACGCCAAATAAGTACATTTGTTTTAAAATAAACACAGAGACTATGGCGCTGTCATGTATTCTGCTAAATAATGTCAAACAACCACATATCTGTGTAATCAACTTCATTTCAGAAAGAAACTAGCACCCACACCATATGGTGACTGCTATTTCTTAGAAATACCTAAATGATAATCCACAGAATAACCTCAAAAGAAAAAGCTTACTATATCTTAGGATATTCCCTAACTCCCTAGAATTGTCCTTGTGGTACCATAGTTAGACATAAATTTACATGGGAAAAGTGTAAATTTCCACTTGCTGTACACAACCAGCTCCCTCCTACCACCATCAAGTGTCAAATCTGCTTCAAGTAGGAAGGTGAACACTTACGAATGCTTTTTCAGATACAATTTGTGTTTAAATTTGGGATTTGTCTCTTATGTCCTTTATAGTAACTATCCCATGGTCTTAAAATGTTTAATAACAATAACAAGATTTATATCCCAAATTGACTAAACTTGTATTTACAACTTCACTCATAATTCCAGGTTCCTCCTCCACTTCCTCCTCTGAAAGATACAGATCACCAGCAATCTTAGAAATATTCTCCCAAATTAATATTTCTGTAAAACCTGTATAAATCCACTTGACTTTCTAAATATCCACTTAAGTATGCACATACTCGAGAGAAATGTTTTTAGTTGACACTAAAGCACAGTTAAACCATTTTGAACAATTCAGACATACTATTCCCCAAATTGAAGTTTATGATTGTGATACAAACACACCAGCATGTAATACTGTATGCCACTAAATAATGTTTAAAAACAAACTGGGCACCACTAGATGCAGTCTCTCCAAATGAAACTTATTGCAAAACCAGAAAGTGTGTATCAACACCTCACCTTTAAAAATGCCTTGCTTTGCTCTAGAATCTTTTTACTGCTTTTCATAAATGTTTACCTATCACGTGATAACAAGGAAATTTCACAAAAAAAAAGAATTAGAAATCTAGCAAAATCCACGTATTGAAAAATCACCCACTGCTAGAAAACTAAACTTGTTTCTAAAATTTCTGGTAAGGGAGGAAAGTGTGAGCGTCCTTGAAAGTGTAGGGAAGCCATACACCAGGTGCAGCAGATCTACAAAGTTAGCTCAGCTGTGGAAGACCCTGGAACTACCACCTAGTTTTGTTAAGTTATTCGTCTGTCAGTTGTCCAGGTTATAAAATACTGTGTGAAAGGGAGAGAAAAACCCACTATTTCTTAATAAGTCTCAATTATACCACTTTCCTAGCCTCTCTTCCCTTTAGTTCCCAAGCGCTCGGATTCCCTCCACTTTGCGGCGGTTCCCAAGTGTTTCCAGTTTCCCCGGGAGCCGAGGGAGCGCAGTTGCCCGGTGCTTACCTGTTCCCTCGGAATACACGGTAGCGAGGTCCTCCGATGGGACTTGCTGCTGCAGCCGGACATCTCGGCGGACACCACGGAGCTGGACCGCCTCCGCCTCTTAAACACCGGGGTATCTTCCTTGGTCCCAGCAATCAGCCGGGACCCAGAACGCTCCCTCGGAGCCGCCTCCGCGGACTGCGGCAAGATTCGCTCCACGTACCTGGCCAGGAGGATCCCCAGCACGCCGGCCAAGTACGCCAGGTAAGGTCTCCAGGCGACCTTGAACCTCTCTAAGGAAATGAGGGACACGGTCCTGACCGCGCTAGTCAAGGCGATCATGAGGACGCCCAGCCTCAGCCTCAGCACCAGCCATGTCGCGGCGGCCAAGCAGCTGAGCACCACCCCCGCGGCGGGCAGCGAGAGTAAGTGATCCTCCCCGACGCCCAGCCCAATCTGGACGAGCGCTTCCCCCCCGCAGCAGGCGGCCAGCAGCGCGACGGCCAGAGGCAGGCGCACCCCGGCGCGCAGGAGGTACAAGCCCATCCAGAAGAAGGCACACAGGAGACTGAAGAGCAGCGCCGAGGGCTGCAGCCAGGGGCTGAGCGGCGCGCCGCCCCCGGGAGCACCTCCCCGAGGCCCCGGGAAGACGCCCCCTTCTGCTCTCCCGGCTGCTTCCTCCTCCTCCTCCGCCGCCGCCGCCGCCTCCTTAGTCTGCTCCGGGTCACAGCCGATCTCCCCGCGGACCAGCCTCACCAGCAGCGCCAGCAGAAAGGACAGGGAGCCCGCGCACAGCGCCGAGGAAAGTTTCCGGGAGCGCCGGAGCGGCCGCAGCACCAGGTCTCCCCAGCAGCCGCGGCAGTCGGAGCCCCGCGGCGACGCGGGGCCGGCACGACGGTGGCAGTCTCGGCCCGCTGCGGGGGCTGCACTCAGCCCCCCGTGGCCGGGCTTGGCCCTGGTTCGTGCAGCCTCGCCGGGCACTGCCATGGTGTTCCCTCTCCACCGAATCCCCGGTGGCTCCCCGACACACGCGCGCGCACACACACGCTCTCCCGGTCCCACCCTCGGAATCCCTCCTGCTCGTCCCCAGGCCCACAAGCCACTGAAACTTTCAGCTTTCGAGTAACTCCGGGAGAATGCTAGATGCTCCAAAGAGACTTCTGCAAGTTAAGAGCCAGCATGCTCAAGTTGAAAGCTAGCACAGGCAGAAACGATCAGGCTTCCCCTTTTCTCTCTTTGAATGGCTTTTTCAAATTCTCTGCTCCAGCCCCACCCCCGACTTATATCCTCCGGGGTCTCTTCCTACTTCAGGATTTTAAAAATTGCCCAATGCGTTCCGCGCACAGGGGCTGCTGACGCTGGAGGAGCCGGGGGCGCAGGGCGGGCTCGGGGCCATTCCGGACGCTGCTCCGCGCTGCCCTGCTGCGCGCCGGGCCCGCGGCAGATGGAGGGCTCCCTTCTCTTCCTTCCTGCAGCTCTTTCTCTATCACTCCTTCTTTCTCCTCGGCCGATCCTCCCCGGTACGGCCCCAGGACGTAAATCGCCATTCCCTGGGGCAGAGAGCAAAGTCTCCCCCGCGTCTGTCGGTCCAGTTCATGGCAAAGGGTGCAAAAAAATGGAAGAGGAGCTGAGAAATAATCAAAGTTGCTAAGTCCCGTCGGAGAGACACAGACCGAGAGACGAGCGGCAGCCGTAGGAGAAGGGAGGGAGGGAGAGGGAACGGGCAGCAGAGGAAGGGAGGGTGAGAGGAAAGGGAGGGTGAGAAGAGAGAAGGAGATCTGGTTTTTTGTTTTTTGGGTTTTTTTTTTCCTCGTCCTTCTTGTTGGTGCAAGGTTGGTGGCGATTTACAGTTTTGCAGAAGGGAAGCGAGTGGAGATGGCTGCTTAAAACTGTATAAAACAGGCAGCAGGAGCGATCTGCAATTCCGCTTGCTTGCTTGCTTTAAGGCAACTCCCTAGGAAAGCTTTCCCAGCCGAGCTCCCGCCTCCTGCCCCGGAGGAGGCGCTGCTCTTAGCTCCCGACGCTCCTTCGCTGGGAGAGCGACCCCCACACCCTACGTGCAGAGGAAGGGGCTGCTGGGCGGGTCCAGCTCGCAGCTCGCAGCAGCCCAGGGGTGTGGGGGTCTGCGGCTCGCCCTGAATCTGAGCTTCCTAGGACTTTGCAAAAAAAAGATTGTACTTGGCTACTTGGCAGGCCAAGGGAGCCAACGTACTTCCTACTGTCATTGAAAATGACAGCCACATCTACTGTCTGAGTGATTCAGAGATATTCATAGGTTCTCAGATCAGGTACAACAGCAAACCAATTTCAGGTGGCGTTGTAATGCTTTAGCTGCTCCTGCTTGAAAGACTGTTTTCACCAGAGAACCCAAGCCTTGTCCTGTTGGTTCAAATGATGGTAGACTCTCAAAGAGTTATCTAGACCACAATAGAATTATTAAAGAGAAGGGAGAGAGGGACAGCATTCATTTAAATCCAGTGTGTAAGTATTATTCATCAGTTGTTGACTGTGGATGGTAAAATTACATTGAGATTAAGTGACCATATCCTCAAAAAGGTTTACAAAGTTAAGAAGCCCAGTTTATCAGAACATAATATAAAGAAATATTTCCAGCGAGAGGTGAGGATAGGAGGGTTAACACTAGGAAAGGTCTTAGAAGACTGATTATGGCTGTGAAATATTACATCTACAAAGAAAAAAGCATATGAGAAAAAATAATCAGGATCCTAGTTATTAATGATTGCAGGTACATGTGCTATAGTAATGTGGTGTTTAAGAAACTAAAGGAAAATTTTCAAGTTAACTTTTTTTGGCAGATTATGCAAAATAATTCAGTATGTGTTCAAATGGCTTTAAAAAACTCTGTTCCTTGGAAGCTAGTGTCTTTTTTAAGCTGAAACAAGGATATGATCGTCCACTCTTGTTCACTTTTAATATGGCTATCTTAGATGTCATTTGCCCTCACTAATAATATTAATAATAATCCAATTTTGTCTTAATTATCTTGACATTCCAGGTTAAAGTGTGTTTATAGCCTGGAGTATTTGGATAATTGGTTCAATATGCCACTGTATTTTGTGTGTAGAAGTGAAGCAATAAAAAAAAAGCCAGAAGGAGATACTTAAGATAAAATAATTAATTCATGGGACTTAGGGGAGAAGATGACTCAAGTTTTCGACATAGCTTCATGGGAAACAGCCTGCTCTAGTTAGAATCAGGTATTAATATTATGACATAAGTGGAGATGAGGTGCTGTGATAGTACAGCTTCTCTCTGTCAGATGTCCAGAACTGTGCTAACACACAGGAGTACAAGTTGGGCAGCTAGTCAATGGCAGTGGGCACCATCTGTTTAATAATTAAGGGAACAGGAGCAGCAATGTCTTTGCCAAAGACAAATGAGCCCCCTAGCATGCACACATACTTTCATGAGTTTCCTTTTTAGACATATGATTCATGTGCCAGATCCCACCTGGAACACGCCAGAGTGAAAAACCTTGATTGGAAAATCAT
The DNA here is from genome assembly GCF_020740605.2 of Lemur catta. Classification (NCBI taxonomy): domain Eukaryota; kingdom Metazoa; phylum Chordata; class Mammalia; order Primates; family Lemuridae; genus Lemur; species Lemur catta. The sequence continues at coordinate 81,459,551 of NC_059133.1, forward strand.
GTTAATATCTGTTGGCATCAAAAATAGCATATTAAAAGGAAAAATTGTAAAACTTGGGGCATATACTAAGGTTAGAAAGAAAAGCAAAGTAAGGGAAATTTTACAATATTTTAATTTTCTCTGTCTTCTACCCCTACAATTAGCTCAGTTCTTTAGAAAAGATAACATAATATTACCATCAAAACTGGACTAATAAGGGATGGAAAGTAGACTTTTTTTTAAGTTGCAACAGAAAAAAATGGCATTTGCCATTACTTGTGAACAAGAATACTAGGTTCACATGTTAAACAACGACATCCTGGAGCTGTTCAATAGTATAACAAAGGCAATGTCCTGGCATCCAAGTTTCTTCCCATTTCCAACAAAAATCATAATCGAAAAGTTATTTGTCCACCAAAAGGAAAGAAGGTAAATTTTTCTCCCGATTACCATCCAGAATGCAGAGGCAGGTGAACAAAAACAACAAAAAGCTCATGTTAGACAGACACAGAAAGCTGCAGGCAGGGCTATAGTAAAAGCAGAGACTAACAATGTACATAAACACTGAGATACATACAGTGGACATGGAGCAGTCACATGTAAATCCTGCTCATTTTTGGCAGATAGTGATGAGTCCTAACTCAAGAAAGTGACAACATGGCCAAACAATAAGGAAATTGTTGGACACACAGAAAGATAATGGAGTTTGGACAAGAGAAAGAAAAATTCAAATTTCCCCTGATAAAACTCTCCACTCAGCCAAATCTAGGTAATATGTTTTTATTAGCTCTTTGGAAAGAGGGCCTAGAAATTAACCCCATTGTATTTGTACTTTACCAAATACAATTAGGTTTAAAGGGACTGTATTATAAAATTCAAAAACCTGACACTCCATAGTATGGGTTCATTCATTCTCTACTACCTACCTGACCTCTATGCTTTTATATATACAATAGGTACCTAAAATATATTGTATCCAAACCAGAATTTTCCCACCTCCCTCCCTCCAACCCCTGCTCGCTACCCACCCAAACTCTTCCTCCTTCGTCTTCTCTCATCCCAGTAAAAAACATGACCTTCTACCTAGTTGCTCAAGTCCCAAAAACTAGCATTGCTCTTGATTCTTTCCTCTGTTTATCTCACTTTATCAATCTATTAGCAAATCCACTTGATTCTATCTCTAAAATATATCCTGAATCCATTTACTTTCCACCATCTCTCTCATAATAACCTACCAAAGACTCATCATCATCCCCAGCCAGGACAAATGCAATAACTAACTGGTCTTGCCCTCCTTACAATTCATCTACACAGCAGAGTAATGGTTTAAAAATGTAAATTGAATGATGTCCCTCCCCTGCTTAAAACCATGCAAAGGCTTCCCATTACACTCGTGGAATCCAAAGTCCTCATGACCCCTGCAAGGACCTTCATGATCTTTCCAAGCCACTCTCTCTGAGCTCTCTTCCTATTCCAATGCTCTGCCTTCACTAGTGCAGCACTACTTCCTAGGACTTTCTTCAGTGATGCAAATGGACTCTGTGCTGTCCGGTATGTAGCCACTAAGCACGTATGGCTGTTGAACACTTGAACCATGGTTAGTGCCACTGAGGAACTGAGTTTTTCTATTTTATTTTAATTAATTTAAATTTTAATGGTCTCGCTTGGCTAGTTCTACAGTAATGGAGACTATATCTCTTGTTACTTCAAGACATGTTTGTGTTCTTCATACACGTGAAATCGAAAACCCTGTCCAGGACCTTGGAGTCTGCAGATTTTCCCATGGCTAGCTCCTTCTGCTCCACTATGTCTAACCTCAAGTGTCACTATTTTTTTGGAAAGGGTTTTTTCCAACAATCTTATTAAAAACTTTTGGGACACTGTCTTAGTTTTGTGTTGCTATAAACGAATACCTGAGGCTGGGTATAGTTTGTTTGTTCCCACATTGGTGCGAGGGCTTTCATGTGGTGTCACAACAGGGCAGAGAAGGTCAAAGGGGATGGGGACAAGTACAAACGGGGAGAAATCTAAGCAGCGTCCTGGCTTTTTAACAACCCACTCTCGAGAGAACTAATCTATTCCCACAAGAACAAATCCAGTCTCCAAGAGTGAGAACTTACTACTGCCAGAACAGCACCAAGCCATTCATAAGTGATCTGCCCCCATAACCAAAATACCTCCTGCTAGGCCCCACCTCCCAACACCACCACACAAACATCAAATTTCAACGTGAGCTTTGGTGGGAACAAAAAAACCCATAACCAAACCATAGCCAAACTCAATACATACTTATTGAATAAATACTTGATGAATTAATGAATGAATGAAGTAGATGAATAAATGATGGAATAAATGACAAGTATTTCTATCTTTATAAAGTCCTAAATTAAAGATAATCTGCATATAGTTTTTCCATATATTTCTACATATAATCCCTCTAAATCTTGTATTGAAGAAGATTCTGTTGCCCAGAGTGGACCGATGGGCAAAATCATGCAAGCAGCACTTTTACAGAATGCTTTAAAAATAGATAGATAGATAGATAGATAGATAGATGGAGTCATGGTTTGCTTGATGACAGGGATATGTTCTGAGAAATGGATCATGAAGCAATTTCATCATTGTATGAACATCCATAGTGTGTACTTAAACCTAGATGGTATAGCCTGCTACACACCTCGGCTATGTAGCATAGCCTATTGCTCCTAGGCTAAAAACCTGTACAGCATGTTATCGTACTGAATACTATATGCAATTGTAACACCATGGTATTTGTGTATTTAAACATAAAAAAGGCACAGCAAAAATACAATACTATAATAATATGAGACTATGGTCACGTATATGGTTTGTCATTGAACAAAAAATTGTTGTGGGGTACATGACTATATCTCTATTTAAATTATTTAACTATTAATGAAATAGGTAATAGTCAAAGTTTGAAAACTGTGTGTGAATTACCTTACGAAATGTCCATAATCCATAGCAGTTTTCTGGTAGGTACAGGGAAAAAGCAATGTAAACGTATGCATTTGGGTAGCAAGTAAGCTGAAAAATTCAGAATTAGATATCTGAATATGGGTGACTAAAATGTCATCATCTCACATCACGATGTGTAACCTAGTCTTCAACTATGCCAATTAATAATACTACTTTAAGGGATTAATTTAAGTTTTAAAAAAAGTAAGCATTTTGCCAAGGTAGACCTTATTAATACTTATTATTATTTCACATACAGTCAGGGGAAAAATGCAGAAAGCTTGTAGTTTTAAAAGTGTCATCCCCTTCTCTTTCTTTGGAGTGCTGCCCTTCTTTGTAATTTTCAAAGAATTTAAGCAACATCTTTGGATATACAATTGTGACTTTGCAATTAAAAAAATACAGAGTAAAAGCAAGGTGTAAGGACTGTTTGCTACCAACAAAGGTATTATTAAAGAATCAGACTGTTTACAGCACAAACAACCAGGACAATTCAGTTCACTTTTCACGTCCTCTATCCTGACGTTGTCTGCACAGAGTTGGCATTCCCTACTTCATGTCATGGATGTAGTCAAAGGCTGGCTCTGCCCTTTCTGAACAAATTGTTAAGGAAATCACAGTACTTTAGGTACTGGCTTCCCAACCTTGTTTACTTTGTGGCACACACAGAAGATGATAATGTTTTGTTGTCACATCGAGATAAAGGGACAAAGCTTTTCTGCAAATGAAGACTTCAGTCCCAAGGCCTGAGGAGATCATAATCTCAGGTACAACTGTAACCTGTGGTACACTAGCCGGCAACTTTGGAAACACCTAATATTTGACTCACTAATAAAATATAGGGCCTTCATCAGAAGTCTGTTAAACATAGGACAAATTTGAAGATCTTAATAGCTTGCTGATTACCACACTCACAGATCTTTGCACTTCTTTCTAATCACTTTCACATACATTCCCTCAGTTGGTCTACAATACAAATGCACAATTTTTATCTAGATTTAAAATTTGGAAATGAGACACACTAAGTTTGATTGGTAAAATAGACACTATTATAGCTGAGCCTAGAATCCAAATCTTTCCTACCATACACTGACATACTGTTCATCACATCCATAACTCTTTCCTCTGAATGTGCAAGTATGGTAACTCTTGAAAACCTGAATTATTCTGTAATAATACAAATATATTTTGTTAAAGTCCCCAGAATAACTTGTTTTTGAAATCAGCATGCTTTAGTCCCATGTACGTATATATCAAAAGGTGTTGTTCCACATGAAAATGAAGACTTATGCTTTCAGTTCTAGATTTTCTACGTCTCAATACCAGTGGACAAGGCTATTAAGGAGGAAGGAAATACTTGTACAGAGCCCAAGTCAAGCAAAATAGTTATGAGCAATGCTTTTATATATAAATATGTTTTTAGACAAATAGCAAAATACAGGTTGCTTATCCCTTATCTGAAATGCTTGGGACCAGAAAAGTTTCAGGTTTCAGATTTTTCTGGATTTTGGAATATTTGCATTATATACTTACTGGGAGAACACCCCTAATGCAAAACTCTGAAATGCTTCAATGAGCATTTCCTTTGACCATCGCGTCAATGCTCAAAAAGCTTCAGATTTTGGAGCATTTCGGATTTTGGATTTTCAGATTAGGGATGGTCAACTTGTGTTAGAACTAGTATGAGTAATGACAAGAGCTTTGAAATTTTGTCCTGGCATCCTTCTAATTCTCATAAAGAATTTTATTAAAATAAATTATTCCATTTCTCAGCTTTAGTAAGACCAGGATGACAAGTTGAATTAAATCTTTCTGTGCTGACTCAAAATCTTACAGCATTTCAGACTCACCATTATGAATAGTAATTTTCAATGTGTGTAGAAGTAAATGGTGGGGTGAGGATGGGGATTGGACTGAATCCGACCTGATTTCAGTTATAATTATTTTTAGAATAATCCGAATCTTAAAATATAAGCAATACATTGGCAAAAGCCTGAGAGTAATAAAGATGTGTCATATTCTTTAAGGCCGTTAACTTTAGAAACAAAACAAAATTCTCTTCCACTAGACTCTGAATAGAGCCATACAGTAATAGTATAAGAAAATCAAAGAAATTGAATACTTTGTTATCGGGGAAGAGAATGGGCAGGGATTTTCAGTAACATTAACTTCATAAATGAATTACAACTCATTTATTATAGTCTACAAAAATATGTGTCTCTATTAAAGGAACACATCAGGTATTATTAATATTTTATGGAGAAGAGTGCATTTTACTAAAATTTAATAAAAATATGTAATAATGTGAAAAATGCCTACTTTGGTGGGAGAAGTAGAAGAAAGAAAATGCAGTGCCTGCCAAATAAATTGCCAATAAACACCCCAAGACTGAGCTATTATTGACTTTGTGAGTAAATACTTCAGGTCTACAGCGGCTGCTGGTGAGCAGACCATTCTAAAATGTTCAAACTTAAGGATCATTTGCATTTTTCAACCGGAGCATATTTATTGAGAAAAATTCAAGGTTTATTGATAGAAAGGAAAATATATTTAAATAAATAGGTAGCCTATTTCTGTTTTATATTTCAACACCACTGAATTCCAAAGTTAGTTTTTACTTACTCACAAGAGTTACAATAGCACCCGAACTGTTACTTTTCATGTATAGGATAGTAGGATGCCAGGACAAAACATATAGACAGTCCAGAAACATCTTTGGTCTGTAAATTTAATGCTCTTTTATATGCAACCTACCAGTGTTTCTAAAGGTTAATGGAGTGTTTTGAGCTACCTTATCATTTTGGAGGATATTCTAATAAGCAGCCAAATGTCTAGAATTAGGCAATTGATGGAAGGGGAGATAGAGAGAACACAGATAATTTACTAATTGAAAATCTACCCTGAATAATCGATCACTCACTGCTTTTTTCCTTTACAACTGTCTAAGGAGAAAACATTTTTAAAATTAGAATGAAATTTTAAAATGGATTCAAAAATCACTCATAAAAAGAGTATATTACGTAATTCTGAAAACTTCCTAATATAATATCTATGTTGTGCTCTGCAGCTTTAAAAGTAACATTATATTTATTACACTAATTTTCATAATGTATATGATGTCCGTAAAGCTTATATTACCATCCCTATTTTATATCAAAGGAAACCAAAACTCAGAGAGGTTGAGATTTGGTTCATCCATGTTGTAGTGTGTATTAGTGCTCATACCTTTGGGTGGCTGAATAACATTCCACTGAATAAATACACTGTTATAAAATCTCTTTATTCTGGGTACAAGTCCTTTATCAGATATAATTTGCAAATATTTTCTCCCCTTATTTGGTTTGTAGTTTTTCTTTCCTGATACTATTCTTTAAAGGACAAAAGCTTTAAATTTTGATGTAGCTCAATTTACTGATTGTTTTCTTTTGTTTCATGTTTTGTTGATACAGTATCTGAGAAACCATCGCCAAATCCAAGGTCATAAAGATTTACTCCTATGTTTTCTCCTGTGAGTTTTATATTTTTAGTTTTTACATTTAGGCCTTTGATCTATTTTGAGTTACTTTTTTGCATATAATGTGAAGTAGAAGTCCAATTTCATTCTTTTGCATGTGGATATCTAGCTGTTCTGGCACAATTTGCTGAGAAGACTATTTTTTTCTCACTGAATTATCTTGACACCCCCACTACCTTTAAGAGACAGATAAGAATTAAAGAGTTCTTAATGCTAGAAAGCACTTCTCTTACATTGAGGTAAACTCTGCTTCTCCTCAAATGTATTTGCCCCTTCTACTTTTAAAGAAATACAAAATAAAACGTTATTAATGTCTATACAAAATAGCATTTCAAACATTTGCTATCTTTTTGAAGTCTTATTTTCTCCAATAGAGGAATTCCCAGTTTGTACAATTTATTGGACAACTTGTTATTAGTCCTTCAACGTCTTTGCAACCTTCATGGGTACGTGTCAATACCATTCTGGAATATCCTACATCTTATTAATGCAAAAGAGAACAAAACTACTGTTTTACTTCTCATGATCATGGCTGCACATTTATATTAATGAAAACTGAGACTATGTGAACTCTTTTTTCTATGTTGTTGTTTCTCATGGTTCATTAAAACTAACAAAAGTTTAAAAAATAGATTTCAGCATGAAACAGCTCTCTCATTATGTGTTGTGATTATTTTATGATGCACTTTAATAAAAAACAAGAGTCCCCAGTGAAAAAGAACAAACTATTTATATACACAATAACCTGGGTAAATCTCTAAAGAATTATGCTGAGTGAAAAAAAAAAAAATCCCACAAAGTCCCATATTGTACGATCCTACTTATACATCATTTTGAAATGAAAAAATTATAGAAATGGAGAACAGATTAGTGGTTACCAGAGGTCAGGAAGAGGATTGAGTAAAAGGGAAGAGTGTGTGTGTGTGTGTGTGGCTATGAAAGGGTGGCCGGAAGGATCCTTGTGGGACTGAAACTATTCTGTATCTTGACTGTATCAATGCCAATATCCTGGTTGTGATATTGTACTATAGTTTTTCAAGACGTTACCACTGGGAGAAATCAGGTAAAGCTTACATGGACCTCTCTGAATTATTTCTTACAACTCCATATCAATACACAATATAAAAAGGAAAAAAGTATATTTTGCATTATCTCTGATACTAAGGGGAATCACTATTATTTCTTTCTGTGCTTAGTTAGGCATGTCATTTAAAAAAAAAATCTACTGATTTCCTGATTACTGTTCCCACATTGAAATTCTTTTGATGTTTGGTTAATTTAGTTTGAAATAATAGCTATGTAGCCTATAAATTAAAATGGAAAATAAATTTATAACTAAAAAATACAAAATATGCTATTTTAGTCTTTTGGCTATTATAAAGCAGTTTTCCTAAAAATAAATGCTTATAAGGTAATTATAAGCATTAATAATTATAATTAAGTAATTATAAGCAATAGTAAGGTATTATTTTATTCTTTGCTGTCAAAGACAGTTTATTAACATTGTTCACTATGAAATATATGAAATCAGTAGAGTAGATAACAGCATCCTAATTGGATAAATATAGAAATAGAAGCACAGTTGTCTCACTTAGGATACTTCACAATTCAGTCTGGATGCCCGGTGGTCCAGCAATTAAATACATATATTTATATTTAAGTAATTATAACTAAAGAATACTGTCACATGATTAATTATCCCACATTACTTACATTTACAATTCTCTTTTTATTTGTGGTTGCATTGGACCTTACAGAATCTAGGGCTATTTTTGTAGTCTCTCAAATTCTTACCTCCCCCAAAGCACTAGTCCCAAAGAGGGCTATACAATATCGAGCTGGCTTTAATACAATAACTATGTTGCAAAAGTAAAGTGAAAGTAACAAAAGGTAGCATTTAAAAAATGATTACCTGTAGAAACTAGAAAAGAGGTAATCGGTGACTATAAACACCTATTATTTACACTTACAGACTTAGACTCAAATACAAAATTCAAAATGCTTAATGTCTATTATTTCTCCCACTAATATGGAGTTCTGAAAAGAAGGCATTATCTAGGATTCTCAGTGTAATCAATATCTAGCATTCAGGGACTGAGAGAGAAGTGCTCATATTAGTTAATCTGAGTTGTCCTCTGCCTGAAACTGTGAGGCATTTTTTTCATTCTACTGGAGCCACAGAACTATGGTAACTTTCCACAGAAATGGCAAATTACATACAGAGCTTAGGTTCAATGATTTCCTTTAGCCAAAATCTAGAAATGGGGCATTTTGAGCTCAGTAAGAACAGTAAGTGATGCATGGGAGATGTAGTTCCCCCAGTCCAGAAAAGGGGGGACCTCCAGATATATATAAGAATGTTTGTTTTCTCAGTCTCTTTTTCCTGACCTAATCTTTATATTGAATTTTTCTTTTTTCTTTTCCTTATTCTTGTTTTTGTTTTTCTAAAGACTCATCAATGAACTTCCAGTCCATTTACTATTGAGAATTAATCTGACATTGTTTTGATTCTTGTTATTATGATTACTATATTGCATGTAAAGTTATAGGTGACGCATAACTAAGAGTTCTGGAAGTTATGGATGATGCATAGCTGAAAGGTATCAGGGAAAGATCTAAGATTATTCTAAATTAAAACAATTACTATCATTTACCATATATCTTATTCCATTTTTTATATCAAATATAAAATTATTCAAGAAACTGAATAAAAGCCCAGAAGAAACCCTCAAAGTACAAGTCATTTCATCACCTTATACTATAATAATACTGGAGAGCTTTTCAAATTTACACTTATTATATAGGTTTATTTGAGAAAGGGGATTTCTCATCTACAAATTCATTTATACCCCAATAAGAGAGTTACTCAAACAGGTGTTTTATTTTGCTATTTGGTAAAATAAGAATTCAGGATAAAATTTTGAGTCAATCAGTCTGAATTTTCTCCCATAGAAATGTTAACCATCCTCCTGAAATTGCCATGCATCTTCTTTCTTCTAGACCTTACTAAAAAGCCAATATTGCTACCCAACTGGAACAGGATTGTAGAATACAAGGATACATCCTTAACCTTATAAAAATGCCCTGGAATTTTTAATGAGCAGAAGTGGTCAGAACCTCAATCTTACATCCCATCCAATAGATGGTTCTCCTGTAGCACAGTGCTCCATAACCCAGGGCTGGGAGTTGGCTCAGGACCATGTTGGGATGGAAGAGGGCCACCTACTGAATCACCGCCACCACATCCTGCAGCATCTTCCATCCAAGTCTTCCCTGGGCCCACCCCTGCTGAACTCCCAAGGTCTGAAGAGATCGCAGCTTTAGAGCATTTCATTACAAATTTTAAATTTCCAGTCTCTGGCTTTCATATTGCATTTCAAGATCAACATCCTTATTAGTAGTAGTATATTTTTTATTTTGAAATTTTATAACACCTTTTCCACTGGGAAATTCCAAGCAGGCTACTGAACTTCATTACCACACAGGCAGAAATCCTCACAACACCCCTATGAAGGAGGTGTTAAATGAGAGAGAGGGAGAGAGAGGTCACCATCACCTCCTCTTACAAAAGCCCAATCCTTAATAATTAATGAATGAAAAGACATCTTGAGTCCAGTGGTCACTGGCAGTAATTGGCATATATTTTCTCAGCTGCCTCTAAATGAAAATGGTAATAATTTAACCAATATATTTGGGCTGACGGCTAAAATAAGTTCCCTCTTGCACCCAAGCAGTAGAACTAAGTGGGACCTGAACAGACTACTCTCTGTTACCACTTGATTGCGGAAAACTCACATGTTGTGCTCAGTAACTGAGTATTTCAAGTCCTGCTCACATTAACAACTGCCTTTCTCTGTCCTCATTTAAGAGGTCCTGAAAATTGGGAGGATACCAGGTTATATTTGTTTTATTTCCTTTTCTCTGTCCTCAGTCCTTTCTTACGTAAAAACTTTTGGTGTCCAAATGATAACATAAAGGAAGGATACTTTGAGTGATAAAATCAATAAAGTCCAGTGATTGGATGAAATTATGTGACACAAATGTATAGTTCATGGTATAGCACAGTAGTTCTCGGTCTCATACCTAATGCCTCCTTTTATAACAAATATTTGGTGGTATCACTGTAGCAGATGCTCTGGGGCTCCCCTCCCACATCCCCTTGGCTGTATACCAGTGACAATCTACTGCTTGTCTTTGGGGACTTTTTCTGGCTGCAGAGAGTGCTAGGCTCACACATGTCATGGCAGGCCAGAAGATGCTAGTCTGACAGGAGACTAGATGACCTCATATGAGTGCAGACAATTGGGGAGGGGAAGGTGGTTGGGGTAGATCTTCTGCCAGGGGACACAGTGTTTCACTACACATAAAACTCTGACTGCTGCATAGACATAGTGGGCATCTCATGCCAGTAGACTAGCAAGCAAAGAAAGGAGTTACCATTCTGATTATCATGAGCAGATGGGGTTGCTGCTGCACGATGGGAGCAGGAAAGGACATGACTGAACTCAGAGAATTCATTGAGGGGCCTCTTGGTGCTTTCATCCCAGGGAATAACTGAGAAGATCAGGGCAACTTAGGGTCCAGAGCACTCATGGACCTAGGTCCGTGTGCAGGCCAGCGACTCAGGCCAGCAGAAGTGCTAGCTGAAGGTGAGGATGAGGAGACCCTAGAATGGGTCTTAGAAGAGGGGGCTGTGAACATCAATGATAACCTTGGGCCATCTGCAGTAGCTGAATTTGTGGTTTATCCCACTAATCCTCCTGTTGTCTTTGTTTTAGAAAGTGTGTGTGTGTCTGTGTGTGTGTGTGTGTGTGTGTGTGTGTGTGTGTGTGTGTGTGAGAGAGAGAGAGAGAGAGAGAGAGAGAGAGAGAAGGGGCATGGGGACTGGCTACCCCTGTGTAGAATTAGTAACAGAGCACCTCGACTTAAAGCAGGGCATGAGTGTATCTGGATGGTCCAAGGGGTGGACTGTGGCAGATGGTGGCAGTGCCCCATTCACCAGCATTCACTTTCCCTGTAAATGCCTACAGCTGCTTTCTGCAAACACTTGTGCCTTCCTGCCCAGAGTCTTTCTTTAGCTGCAGGTGCATGAATGCACAACCATATTGTAGAGTACACAATTCTGTGACCCAGCTACAGAGGAAAGAACTTGCTAACAATTAAAACCACTTGAAAATGAAAAGATGAACAACTTTGGGAGTTAGTGATGCTCCTTTGCCAAGGGTATTTTAGCAAAGAGAAGACAATTCCATTCAGTAAGATCTACCAGACAGTCAATCAGCAGGTGTCGGGAAGGTGGAGAGTGGGTGTGAAGGTTGCAGTCAAATGAAACACAGGGAGAAGCATCCAGTAAATGAAAAAAGAAAGTTAAAATAAAGGAATAAAGGGTTATTTCAGTACTGAACAAAGTTACATTCAATGGACAGAGCACCCTAGGACCCAAAGTAAAGTCCAAGGAAGCTCTCAATCTCCAAATAATGCAAAGAAAAGCAAAATATTGCTTATGCAGGTCTGCAATAGCTTTTGCTTTAAAGACCATGCTCATCTTGTATGTAAGAAGAACGCTGTGGCTGACTGTGAAATTGTGTACCTCTGTGTGCTTCCGGATCTCTCCTTGATCCATCAGTCTATTTAATGTCTATGGATCCCATTATCCAACCAATGGTTCTAGGCTTCTTCTCCACTGCAGTGCCCCATGCAATAAAATATTTTACCTATTGTCTTAGGTCTTGATCTTGTTATTTAGGTTTCTGCACTTTAGTGATGTTGCTTTTCTCTGGCACAGCATTTTTGGGTACCAATAATCAAGTAAGAGGCTACCATGGCATGCCTTGAGATCCCTTCACTCCCAAAGCTAACTTAGTCTTGCCTTCCTCTGGGCCCCAGAAGGGCTGACCTAGATAATGACTATTGAAATTATATAAATGGTATTTTCTAAACAAAAAACTATATTTCTCTATGCTCTCAGAGTCACAGTGGAAGGGCCTACATTTGCTACAAATTTAGTTATCTCTGGCTACATTTAGGAGGGTTGGCTAGGATTATATTTTTCAAAGGCATAATTATCCTCATGAGAGTGGCAATGGCAGAATACACTGAGTTGCCAATTTTTTTTAAGCATTTAGGCAAAAAGGGTAACCTCTTTACCTCTTGGGCCTTATGTAAGATGGAAAAGGGACTCATACTTGATAAGATTGTTTTTGATTTTGGGCTTGGACACATTGGAAGTTAGATGGGAAGAAAGAAATAAAATATGCCCCACAAATTATCTTCTGGAACAGCCCTCAGGAAATGTGTGCCATATTTTTTGGGAAAATGAGGCTGTAAGGGACTAAATCAGTAAGTCAATGGAAAAAAAAAAGGTGCCATTATGGAAAATGAAGGAACAAGTCTATACAGTTTAATCTAATAGAAAGAAGGTATCTCTCTTTATCTCACCGTAATACCATTGAAACTGAAATGAAGGCGCCATATGGTGGTGTGAGTGATGCCAACACATGGAGAGGTGAACAGAGTCACGTGATGAGCACAGAAGGGCGGGTAACTAAGGAAGACAGAAAGAGATGCCATGAGACACTGCAGCAGCTAGGACATATTTGCTAGAAAACACATTCTTTATTGGTATCATTATTTTGACCTGTATTCTTCAATTGTAGCACCCTATCTATGGCCCTGACTGATGTGTCCTGGGAAAATAAGATTATAAATATAAACTTTAACAGGCATCCTTTGTCCCTTTTCCACTTCCATGTTAACTATCAATATGTCACCACATTTTTATGTCCTACCCCAGATTAGTCCCTTCCTCTGAAGGAAGATATTGTGCAAAATATTACAGTAACTAGGCAAAAACTTCAGGCATACATCTAACAGCATAAATTGTAAACACTTCAAAGAAGAATAAGACTTTGCATAAAATATTCTGATATAGAAGTCATCCTTTAGTTTTAAAAATAACATGACCTAAAATAGCTAAAAGACTTTTTTAGAAGAAATCTATAAAAATGCTCCGATTATATTAAGACACATTTATCTGAATAACAATGGTAGTCTGGTAGGTTTGGTATATACATGTACCAAAGTAAGTACAACACTATAGATTTCTAAAGAGGTATTACCCCCAGATGATTTGAAGATTCCAAACAGGCTATAAGTAAAGTATTATCCAACCCAGATTTGAACTCACCAATTCCCACTGAAACTTTATTTTTAATCCTATTTATCTGATCTCAAATCAAGACTTCCTGGGAAAGATCGTTTAAATATTCCAGAAGAAATGAACAATTCTTCACCTGAGTGTTTATTTCTCTCTTCTTGGACCGTGGCCTGAAGCTGGTTTGGTACAAAGGCACAGTTCAGATTTTTCCACAGGCCTTCTTGACCTACACAAGCTGGCTTGCTATAAACCAAACCCCCGCAGCTTTTCCTATCCTGGCAAAGCTGGGAAAGCCATAAATATTTTTGGCAAAGCAGAATCCTAAAATAAGACAAGGTTTTTTATTTCAAGATCATATAACATTGGTCAAAGTGGCATACTGAGGCAAATAGCTAAAACATATTTTTAAAGCAAATATGTGGTGATATCGAAATATTTCTCACACTAATCCATGTCAACGACCCAGCTGAGGTTTTAGAACACTGGGCCATATAGGATGCACTGTTTCAGGTTGAGATTATAAACAGCTCTAGATTCTGTGAAATGAAAGGTATAGGTGCTAACGTACATGAGCCACTCAGAAACAGAGATCCCACCCAGACAGGCTTCAAGTCTCAGAGACTTAAGGATACTCCTCGGCCCAGTGGTTTCCAAACTGTGGTGCATTTCATACACCATAGGTGGGCCTCAGCTTCAGAGGTTCTGATTCACTAGGTCAAAGGTGGGCCTGGAAATGTGTATTTATCACAAATTCCCTGGTACTGCTAATTCTCCTGGTTCCAGAACCACATTTCAAGAACTATTGCATTAGCATTAGGCTGACTTGGACATCACAGCAACAATTCAGAGGAAAGACAGCCTAGAGGCCACATTAATATTGCATTTTCAGATAATGTTTACTTGTGCTAAATCTACTAAAATCTTGCAGCAGTTATTTACATGGTGAATATTTGATATTCAGTTTGTTGAGGGTTAATCATTGGTACCACCCAAGTTCTGAATTTGGAAAGATAATCGGGAGAAGTCAGAAGGATGGGAAAGTCTTAAACCCAGGGCTCCCGTTTTTTTTTCCCTCACCACGGATTTCATCACAATCCCCACCTCTACTGAATTGCAAAGAACCACAACTGATGATTAGTTTGCATTGAACAAAATGGAGACATTTTGACATTATTTTTTTCTGAAAGTGAATCCATGTCCTTAGCTACCCTCCGATTACGTCTATTGTCTAACTAAATGTAATACTCAAAAATAGTATTATGTATTTTTTAATGTCATGTTATTTCACATAAATAAAGTGATATAAAATAATATGTGGAAACATAATTTTAATGTACTTGGACAGTGAGTACCATGATAAATTGTATTGTTTTCCCTAAGTCCTCCCTACCTGTCCCTGTGAGAGGATTACATATCCCAGTCCTTTGCCACATTCTTGCCCTTCTCAGTGACACTTGCCTTGACCATGTGACTTGCTGTGGTCAATGGTATGTGAGCAGAAGTGACCTATAGGACCATGAGTTCCACCATTATCCTTCCCTCTGCCATCAAGCTGACTTTCCCTGTGTAGAGGCTGTTCCTCCAGGCTTGTGCTTGAAAGAAGATGATATGGAGCAGAGTCCCAGCTGACCTGCACTGTGAGTGAGAAATAAATCTGTTTTTCTAAGCCACTGAGATTTGGGATTTATTTGATACTACCTGATAACTCAGCAAAAGTGTAATATAAATATATATAATATGTAAAATGAGAGAAACTTTAGTAACCCCTTTATTGAGAAAGTATTATAGAGAATATGAAAAGAATGCATGGAATTTAAATAACCTCATTTGCAACTGATAAATCTGAGATCCAGAGAGGTTAAATGATTTGCCTAAGATTATACACTTCATAAATGGATTATTATCATTTTCAAGAAATGGAAGAGAAAGACCAATAATTGAGTGCTATGTTAGGAAATGTACCATCTGTAGTATCCACTGATGTCTAACACACAAACATGAGAGTGGTGTATTAGAATTCTAAGATTCATCTGCTAGAAACTGGCTGTCTCAAATTTAAAACTGACTTTGCTTAGCCAGCTAGAATTTTCATCATAAAGCTTGTGTGAAGGATACATATAGGGCTACAGCGAGGCGCTTGGCAAGCTAATGCCAAGATCACTTAACAGATCTACAATTAGTATGAAAGTAAAGACAATATAGGTTGCTGCTACAAAGTATCTGAATCATATAATTAATTTCTCTTAATCTAATTCCCATTCATCAAAAAAAAATTTCTGATAATTTGTTTCCTTATTTTTAGCTTGCTTGGGGGGGCGGAAATAATATGCGGATGAGGCTGAAGTGAATATCTTATTCAGTTGTCTTTCCCGTTGCCTAATGCATTGCTCTTCCCTTCACCACCCTCAGCATCTTTCTTACTTTCTAATGACACGTGGCTTTTCCTTTGAGGAATAATCATTCTCTCCACTCAGTCCACACAATCAGGGTGGCGTTGACCTCACCTTCAGCTTCAGAACTGACTAATACGAATCAGCACCTCCCATCTCCCTGGCCTGGTGATCCATAGATGGGTATGTGATCCCTTACGGGCCATGACAGCAAGATGCAGGATGGTTGCAAAAGAGAGGCCATTCCTTCTACACTGGATATGAAGTCTGGAGCTGTAGAGGTAAGTTTTTAATTAAGAAAGGAGATCATATCCGCAAATCAATCCAACATGTATGTGTGTGTTGGGTGGGGCGATAAATCCAAGATGGAGGACCAGGTAATTGTGATGTGTGAAACTTCACATCAAGCCCGGCAAAATTCCAAACTTCTTTGGTTATTTGAATCCCTAAATTCCCTTTCTGCTTAAGCCAGCCTGACATTGGGATTTTTCTCACTTGCCACTAAGAGTTCTAAGTTATAACACAGTAAATTAATAACATTGGCATTTTGCAGCCTTATTTGCATTCAGAATATACAAGTTAGCCTCCCTGACATTCACAACCCCTGGGTAACTGACAAGATTATTTTGGCTGGGATGTCAAGCTCTGAGCCTAGGTAAACTGACCAAGGTAAATGTCACCCTGCAAGGCTTATTAACAGCCAGCTATTTTTCTCTTTCACTTCTAAGGTTATCAGGCATCCAACCTCACCCTGCCTTTTTCTTTTAAATATATACAGATTGTTGGGTAGCTTTATCCTGTTTTATTTTAGAGATGAGCTCAAAAGAAGAAATCCCTATATTCATGATATTTGGGGTTGTTAAACAAATCAACAGGTATTTGTTGAACAAACCGTGTTTGCCAGCCAAATGTTGGTGTATTGTATCCTGTAAGAATAAGCTTTCTTATAGCAATCCTCTATAAAGAAGGCTGTGTTGGCATGTATAAAATAGAGGCCAGGATCATGCTAGGCCTCTATTACTAGGTGCAGATTTTTATCATTATTGATATCTACAGGGCTTCTTTAACTCAAGGCGCTATGAGGAAAAGTATTAAATAATCTTTAGGGATAAGTATATGTAATGAATTAGAAATGACATTGAGTAGAGTCTGGAAATTCTTTTTCAATTCTATATTATTGGCTCAGTGAGATTAGTGAAGTGTCTCTGATCAGGTATGGCACAGATTAATTTTCTTCATCTGTTATCAATTTGGCACACACACCCTCTTCTTTATACCCCTAGCTCTTCTATACTGGGATAATTACTTCTTTGCACCAAATTCCATATTACTAATAGTAGAAAAATCTCAGTTTATATCTACAGTTGCTTTTCAGATTTTAATACAGAGTCCTTCATTAACTGTATATAGTTAAATATGAAGGCTGTTTCGCTCCTTGCTGTCGGCTGAATGGCTAAGGCTCGTATTTATTACACAGGGACTGGCTTCTGTCTCTATTTGAGCAGCCCGGCAACTTTCTGTCTTCTCTGAGTGCTCTTTGTCTGCTGTTCCTGTGTTCTGCCAGAGCCATAGCAGTTGCAAGGAGGGGGTGTATATTCTACTGATTTTTGGCTGGGAAAATAAATTCCAGCTCAGGTCTAAGTTGAAAACGTATCCCCCAGTAGGCAAAAACATGGACTCTAGGATACTTCCTGTGCTCCCCATTAAAAACACCTTTGGCCTCAGTAGCCTGGAGTTTTACAGTGGAACCATTTCATGCTTAATAACACGTTATGCATTAGGCACCACGGGAAATACAAAAGCACAAGGCCTTACTCTCCGCATTGAAAAATGCAGGCTCTTGCATGGGAGACAATACTTGTATGTACACAGGAACACGCAGGCACACACCTTGAAACTAATACCACACGGTGTAAAGAGAAGTGAAAAAATGTATGATACGGAGAGTTGATTGGTGAGAAGAAATCAAGGTAAGTTTAATTAGTCAAGAAAGACTTCATCGAGAAAACCTAACTTGAATGGTATTTTGGAGGCCAGGGAAGACTTAAAAATCTGTGTGAAGTCTGAGCTGGCCAAAGGAAAGCCTCTCCGAGTGAGTTGAGTCCTGATATCATTGTAGCTTAAAACCCTGGTCCAACAATTGCTTGTCATAATGTAGGCCACATGTGTATACAGCGAATTCTTCCCATTTTAATTGCTTATTTTGGCCCCGTAAAGCTCTAGTCTGTATCTTTTTGGCTTTCATTTGGTAATGTATATTTAAACAAGTGTCTAATGTTGCATCTATTGAACTCTAACAGAACAGTGGCATGTATTTTAAACCCGATTGTCCTTGTGTGCAAAACCACTAAAGCTCCTAAAAGCTTCAAAAAAATATTTCATGTTCAAGAGTCATCAAGTAAAGCAATTCTATCAGTTTTCTAACAAAACCCATAAGGGTGCTGTGCTCTTGGTTTATTAACTGATCTGTTTGTTAGAAGCCTTTATTATAAATCCAGTCATTCTGAAAATATTTCTCTAATGCTTTTAAAATAAATAAAACCCAAACTTTGCCTTTAAGCAGCAATAAAATCAGGAATGCATCAAAGCAAGAAATTCAAAGTACGGCTGAATGTGGCCGTGAGAGAGCTCCACTGTTCAAAGGCATTGGAAAATGCTCTTGGAAAGGTGTAATATTTATACATCGAGTCTATCTTACCACAGCTTTAGATCATATTCGGAAAAAAAATTTCCAGCCAGTGGCCATTGATTTTTTGGAATGTGTTCGTTGACTTTGACTTTATTTGTTCCTTAGATGTATTTCTAAATATTTTCTGCATCCTACTAGTTTACTTTTAAAAGTGAGACTATCTCAAGAGTTTGTTTTATAGTAATACAAATAAAACAAACACAATGTCTACAATTTACTTAAATAGAAGTATTCTACTTGTAAAGTCTAAAAGAAGTATTTTGTA
The DNA here is from genome assembly GCF_020740605.2 of Lemur catta. Classification (NCBI taxonomy): domain Eukaryota; kingdom Metazoa; phylum Chordata; class Mammalia; order Primates; family Lemuridae; genus Lemur; species Lemur catta. The sequence continues at coordinate 81,478,523 of NC_059133.1, forward strand.
CTTCATGATTTTGACACAACAGCCTGATCTTACTTGGCCAAATTCCTTTCACAAAACAGCCTGGTGAGAGGGGTTAAGGGTGAACTTGCTACTCACTGAATCTAGGAATGACAAATTATTCATCATGCTGAAGGAAATATCACACAAGCCTGTAATATAAACTTCTTTTACCCATTTAGCCCTGATTTCTGCGTCAGCTCCTTCTTCCTTTCTCACAGATACAAGACTGTAAATGAGTCATGATAGGATGGTTCCTATGAGAATTGTTTTTCTCAGTAAGAATGAAGGCCAAATATAGCCTTATGCTTTCATTCTAAGGATCACAAAGTTTTTAACTAAGATACTCTTACTGAATGAGCTACTTTTCGTTGACTCTAATTTAAAACATATCTTTTAAAAAACATATTTTCCAGAAAACATCTGGTAGTATAACCCTGCCTGCATCTAATAACAGAATATAAAGCTAAAACCAAGGTTAAGCAAAATTAATCATCTTTTCTTTCTCTTCCTTCCACAGTTATACCTTTTATGTACAAAAAGAATTTCTAATAATCTCATCTTCCATAAAGTTATGTGCTTACGTATAAAGAGAATTTCTAATAATCTCATCTACCTAATTAGAGATTACTTTTAGAAAACAAATACTGGCTGTGGGCATTGATGAATATTCAAACACAAAAAAACTTTTCTATGTTTTGTCATTACAATTCATTGTAATCTGTGACATCCTGAAATGAATGGAACAAAACAACTGATTTAAACTTGAGTTCAAAACGTTGAACCTATCAGAATTGGCAAGTATAGTCAGTTGCCTAATAGATGTGAATATCTTCAAAAATACCTAAAAATATACCAGTCACATTTTTTTCCCAAAAATATGTTAATTGATAGACCCATTTTTTAAAAACAAATTTTTTTGAAGATGAGTACCTGTATGTGCTTTATAATCTGTGCATACTAGTTACCTGATTTATACCAAGTACTCTGAAGATACTACTTAATGATAGTTGATACCAAATAGCAGTGTTTGTGACGTAATTACCAAGTGAAACACAATTATCAATTTTATGATAATGATTGAATATTGGCTGCTGAACCATATAGGTATAAATTATAAAATTGAGTATAACAAGACAGTTTCATGAACAGTCTCATTCATGTGCTCACCAACGTGAGCATTTGTTTCTACCTTTCTGGATTCTAAGTAAGCCCACCTACTCACGGCTTGGCTTTCCTTCATTTAGGAAAGGTCAAGAAGGTCATTTTCTTGTGTTCATATTTCTAGATATATGTACTCAATATTCTTTCCTTACAGAAAATGCTTATTCAGTTGTTGAAATGGAGACTCCCAGTCATTTCATAACTTCTATAAGGCATTAGCATAGAACTTCACTTGAAACAGTAACACCTTTTTGCTCATTTATACCCTTCGTTTCTAGAAGACTTTACTTTTCAATTTCAAAAGAGCCAGCTTCATATGACCTTATATAAGATTGCTAAGACCTTATCTTTGTGTGCTAATGAATCACTAGAGTGAGTAACATATAATAAATATTGTAAAAGGATCAATATTTTTAAAAAGAAAATCATAACTCATACTAACATAAAATGGACACATTTTATTTCATTCCTTATTTAGTGAGGGAACCAGTAAGATGTTACAGTTAATTCCAAGGAGGATTGAAAGAACCATGCTTATACAGGTAATAGGGAATGCTGAAATGAATTTGCAAATAAATGCAAAAGTAGTCTATCCACAGGAAAACAAGCAATTGCATTCTACCAGACACATTTCACGTGCATTTCTATGGGTAAGATTCACCTGCATTGTTATCAGTTTTCTAGAACTTAGAGTTGTAAAATAACTCAAACATAATAAAAGGTGGTGAAAACCAGGAAGGGTATGCTAAACAGGACACTCAGAGTGGTGGGTAGAATTCTAAAATGGTCCTTATGATTTCCTCTTCCATTGTTATTCCACGATTATGTTATGTTACATCACCACAGGGGTTTTGCAAATGTAATTAAGGTTACTAATTAGTTGACCTTAAGCTAGGATGATTATCCAGATGAACCTAACTTAATCACATGAGCCTATGAGCCTTTTAAGAGCAGAGGTTTTTCTCCATCTGGTAGTAAAAGGAGAAGTCAGAGATTTGAAGTATAAGAAGATTTTGACATGTTGTTCCTGCCTTGAAAATGGACAGGGCCATGGGGAAAGGATCTGAGCTGGTCCTTTAGTTGCTGAAAATGATTTCCAGCCGTAGCCAGAAAGAAAACCAGGACCTCAATCATGCAACTGCAAGGAACTAGATTCTACCAACAACCCAAATAACCTTGGAGAGAATCTTAAGAGTTTTTAGATGAATACTCAGGCCAATTGACAACTGGTTTTGGCCTTTTTGGTACCCTGAGCAGAGAACCCAGTGACATTGTGCTGGACTTGAGATGTATAGAACTATGAGCTAATATAAGAATGTTATTTTAAAGTGGTAAGTCTGTGGTAATTTATCATGCAGCAATAGAAAATTAATACACACCTTATTTTTCTTTTCCCATTTCGTAATACTCATTGCAATATTAATAAGTATTAGTTAAGCATATAAAAAGAAAATAATCATTCATACCTTGGAGATTTTTCCCTTGAAGTTGGCATTTAATTTTTATAGTAGAAAGTTTAAAGACTTACGCAGAGGGTCATATTTGAGAGATAAGTTGAAAGTGGAAAAAACTCTAATCATATTTACTGTATATGAATCCACAAAGGGACCCATAGCCAGCATCCACATTCTTCTTAACTCTCTGACCATGGTTTAAAACTTAATAAGTGCTGATTTTACGACTAGTTGTCAGTTTTTCCAAACAGTGCCCTACATTGATAAATACTTTTCTTTATAAAAGAAAGGCACTTGTGAACATATTGACTGCAGTCCCCTTTTAGAGAGAAGGCAGCTTGCTCTCTATCACCTGCAGAGGCATTGGAATAAAAGCATAATCATTTGTATTGAGATTCCAAATCAAATGCGCCAGGTTTGAGGGTTTTCACCTCCCATGGCTGGCCTTTGGGAGTCGGAAAACAGAAAGAGGACATGTCCCTGTTTGAGCCACGTAATCCTTATCCAGCACTGTCAGGGAAACTGCATTTGTATAGGCAACAGGTTTCTTAGGCCAAACTAAGATGACTGCCTGAGTGTTTTTTTCTGGCCCCCTGGTTAGCTGGCCTTCCAGGGGAGGAGGGGGGAGGCGTGAGTCAGCACACTTATGTAACCAAGGTGTTGCCACTATTGTTCAGAGCCATATATAAGCGCTAGTCATGTTCTCGGCCATGTTTTTCGCCACTGCTGTATCCCCCGGGCAATAAAGAGTAAGTCTCACACCGCTGCCACTCGCCTTTTCTTCCACTTCTAGAAGCCTGGGCCAGAGCACAAGCTGGCCACAGAGCACCCTCCTCACAAGCGCTGCCAAGTCCCTGCCTTTGGAAACCAGCAGCCATTGTGCGGTTTGTCTGTGGGTACAACCATAGGCCAAGGAAGTATGCCTTATGCACAGGGAATATCGAAGAGCTAGAGAAAAGATTAAAATTTTCCGAATACACATATACCCATTCTTAAAAATGAATGTGTCTCCCAAAGCTATGATGTAATACATGTGTTTTTTTTCTAAGAAAAATCAGGTGAATATTTTAATTTCACCTTTACATTTTTATTATATTGCCATGTATTGGGGCGTTATGCAGCATTTTTAAAAGATTACCTGTTTGTTTTTTCTTTTAGATAAACAGAATTAAATGGAGGTGAAACATATTTTTCTAACTGATTAAAGCTTCTCCCCTCTCCCTCTCCGTCCCCTTCCCCCCACCCTTTTTTTTAGGTCTAGAAACATCACTTTCAATATCTTCCATCAGTATAAAATAACATGCACAAAATAGAAGTTATTACGAGTAAGCATTTGATATCTTAACAGAGTAGTTTCAGCTTTCCAACACAAACCTACTTTTAATGGCATGTTTCTAAATGCATGTGCTATAGTCAATGCGTGGAAACATGCCCAGTTACAGACACTATGTGTGCACCAGTGCTCCTCACTTTGCACAACTGTGTTCAAGAGCAGCTGTGTATGTAAATCATTTATACACATTTATAAAATTGAAACATTTAAAAATCCACTAGGAGAGCCTTCTATTTCAAGAAACCTTGTATTGATCCACTTTATGGCACAAATAATCATTCCCAGATATTATCTCCTTTGAAAGTATTGTGCCTGACACATAATAAGCATTAAAACAGTAGAGAGGCAAAATCAAGCTCAAGAAACAGGACTTTGAAAGTGGAAAGAAATTTTAGGTCTTTTTTTAAAATAGTGTTTAGAAAATATGACACTCAATAATATTAGCATAGTGAATCCTTTTTACTTGCTTTTCAAGGCTATATATATTTTTTCATTATTTCATTCTTCTACTCCAGAATGTCCAATTTAAAATTCCTCGGGAAGAATACCCAATTCTTGTCAATTGTACTGATGCTGAGTTGGAAGATTAGCAAGGAAGTAGACATGATATGTTCATCTAGGTAGGTCTAATTGGTCAGCTAATGCAGAAAAATTTCTAAATTGCTCATGTGATGGAGGCCAAAATTAATTCAATGTTTTTTTTGGAAAAGTGCACGCAATGCATATTTACATATTGAATTACATTTTTCGTTTTAAATTTTAGAAATTTGCTTGCCTGAAAAAGAATAAAATAAATTCAGACCAATCTGTGTATATTGATTTCCTATTACTAGAACAAATTATCACAAACTTAGTGGCATAAAACCCCACACATTTATTATCTTACATTTGCAATAGTTAGATATCCAAAATCATATGCCTTGGGCTAAAGGCAAGTGGATAGGAGAGAATCCATTTTCTTGCTTTTTCCAGCTTCTAAAGGTCCCCTGCATTCCTTGGTTCATGGCTCCCTCCAGCAATGGCATCTCTCGGACCTCTGCTTCTGTGGTTATGTCTCCTCCTCTTCTCTCTGAACTGTCTGCCTTCCTCTTATAAAGATCCTTGTGATATAGTACATTGGGCCCAGCTGGATGATCCAGGATATTCTTCTAATTTCAAGATTCTTAATCACATTTGCAAAGTTCCCTTTACCACATAAGGTAATATATTTTGCATTCTGGGAATTAGGATCTGGACACCTTTGGAGGGCCATTATTCTGTCTACCATGCTCTAGGATATTAATGCCAAATTTATTACACTGTCTCTTCTTCTCAATGCACAATCTAAATTATTTAATTCTTACCTTTGGAGGAAAAATCAGTCTCTAAGAATGTTTACTTAGCATTTATTGAACACATGCTATCTGGCAGGTATAATGCCTACTGCTTTGTGTAAATCTACACATTTAATCCTTACAACAGACCTACTATTAATTTTACCTCATTGCATTCATGAAGAGACTGAACTACAGTCTTAAATCACTTATTCAAGATTCCAAATCTAGCAAGTGATGGCCAAAATGACCCCAGAATTTATTCTCCTAACCCTTTTCTATTTGTCTTCTCAAGAAATTAGCAAACAATTTACATGATTTTCATATGCATATTAAAGTACACTTACAATACACTTAGTTACATTTAGTTATCTAGCAAATTGTGGCCAAACTAGCCACTGGAGGTAAGGTGATGCCTGTCCTGAGAAGCTAACAGTCTGTAACCAAGAAAGCACATCAGGAAATAATGTTACTAAATCAACTGCAATTGTCTGCAATTTAAATATGTTCATTGCAGCATTATTCACAATAAATATGTAATCAACCTAAGTGTGCAACAGCAAATGAATGGATAAAGAAAATGTGGTATGTGCATACAATGGAATATTATTAAGCCTTAAAAAAGTAGGAAATCCTATCATTTATGACAACCTGGAGGACATTATGCTAAGTAAAATAAGCCAGGCAGAGAAAGACAAATATCACATGATCTCACTTACATGTAGAATCTAAAAAAGTCAAACTCATGGAACCAGAGAGTAGAATGCTGGTTGCTAGGAACTAGGGTAGGGGGAAATAGAGAGACCATGGTCAAAATGTACAAAGTTTCAGTTAGGATGAATAAGTTCTGAGATCTATTGTACAGCATGGGTGAATGTGGTTAATAATAATGTCTTATACACTTAAAAATTGCTAAGGGAGTAGATCTTAAATGTTCTCAACACACTCACCTACAATAATGATAACTATGTGAGGTAATAGATATTTTAATTAGGTTGATTGAGGTAATCATTTCACAATGTATACATATATCTCAAAACATCATGTCATACACCATAAATACAGTTGACCCTTGAACAACATGGGTTTGAACTTCAAGAATCCACTTAGACATGGATCTTTTTTCAATAAATACAGTTGGCCCCCGGTATCCACATCCACAACAAAACACTGATGGAAAATACAGTATTTGAGGGATTAGAAACCCACAGATACGGAGGGCTGCAATTTCCTTCATGCAGGTTCCATGGGGCAGACTTCAGGACTCGAATATGCACCAGTTTTGGTATCCTCAGGGGTCCTGGAGCCAATCCCCTATGTATATTGAGGGACAAACTATATATAGAATTTTTGTCAATTATACCTCAATAAAGAAAAAAAAATATTAATATATGAAAAGTGACAATTCTTGAAACTACTTTTGAAAATGTTCATGTGTATGGATGTGTGTGTGTGTTAGGGATAAATTGCTAGGACTTCAATACCTGAATAGTTTCATCAGACTGCTTTATTTCCAACACTACTCAGACACATTGAGGTAAAGTGTGTTTGGGGAAGCAAGAGCAGAAAATTTCTGTGACCATGACACACCTGACACCAGCAGTGCTCTCAGAGAATAGACCAGAAGCCCGGTCTCCTCTTTTCCTATTTGTAGGTGCTCAATTAATATTTGTTGACAGATGGAGGGAAGGAAAGAAAGAAGGTAGCAAGAAGGAGGAAAGGGAAAAAAGAAGATCCAGTCCCTAGTTTGGGACTGAATAAGACATAGCGACACATATGAAAACTAAAACTGAGACCAGAGCGGTCAGGATGCCTTCCAAGTTCAGAGCCATAAGCCGGATACACAGCACGCAAGGAAGAGAAGTCAAAAACCCATTGTTTAACTCCCTTTATACAAAGCCGGGCTCATCCTCTCCAGAGTTGGGGGGTGACTTCATAAAACATTTTGCTGGCCTAGAAGGAAAAAAGAAAAGCGAATTTTTGAAATGGAGCCCTTGGAGGTAGGAAAATCACTGTGAGGAAGCCAGGCAAAGCAAGAGAATGTGAGGTCTTTGTATCAGCATTAAAAAGGCCTGCTTTTGGTGGAACATTTATGATACACATCTTTTTAGTTTTCCCCTCATTGAAGCATAAGCAAATTAAAAGCATGGATGAGTCTTGTATCTTTGGAGTTCAACATTCAATAAATATTTAATAAATGGATCATGGTGCAAGTGGATGAAGGCCATGATGGAAATGAGTCAGGGCAATATGGTCACAGAACTTGGGACGGTCAGCGATGGAGATGAGCTCAGTAGAGTAATCATCACAGAGGAATCGAAGCCTGGGCCAATTCTTGAAGCACAGCAGAAGTTACCCAGGCTAAGAAAGAAGGAGGCATGTTCTTCCCAGAAGAACTGGGCTGTGCAATGGCAGAAAGGGTTAAGCCGACATAGCGTGTTGTGAGAACTCCATGAAATTTGGAATAAAAGGAGTAAATAATGGGAAGAAGTGATTGGGTGGGTGAGGAGTGGCAAGGATGAGGCTGAGGTTGAGAGAGTTTGGGTCTTATCCCCAAATCAGTGGAGAATATTTAAGGTCAATTAGGTAACCAACATGACTGGATTACTGCCTCCAGCTGTACAGCAATTGAATAGTAAGGGGGTCAGGAATGGAGACTCTTATAGATTAAGAGAGATAATTGCAATAGTTTTGGCAAAAAATTACGAGCACCCGAGTCAATGCCCCTCTAGTGAGAATGCAGAGGAGATGATGGAGGTTAAGTAGAAAGGTAAGAGAGAGGATGAGGGAGCAGGTGGAGTCACTGATGTCTCCCAGGTTTCAGATTGGAGGGTGATGGCAAATCAGGTCGGAAAGAGCAGAAAGAGATCGGAGGTGTGGGTGAGTGGGTAAGCAGTATAGATCGGATACATTGAGCTTGAGGCACTGCTGGAAAATAATAACAAATAATATTATTAACTACCCGCCTTGTGCCAGGCACTGTTCTCCATGTTTTAGATGTAATTGTGAACTTCAAATGAGGTAATGTATGTATATAAACACTTCGGGGGAAAGCATAATATGCAACGTTATGTGAATTAGTATTTATGCGCTCATTTCTATATTTATCATATTTGAGAGAATAAGGCATCAGGTTTTTTTCATTTTTTTTTCTAAACTAAGAAAATCCCATTACAAAAAACTTAAAAAGATAGTAAATCAACAAACTCACGTGTAATTCTTTTTTTTAATGACTTAATGGCACTGTATTTTAAAATGCTTCTAAAGTAATACCTTTCCATACAGCTAGTCTCATGAATTGCAAATATGTTGTGTTATTTTAAAATGTTTCATTGGTTCAATACCTAAAATATTTGAATAAGAGTTTTAAATAATTACTTCTTACCTTTGCTCAGTTCTCCTAAGCGTGAATCTCTTTTCACCGATACACAGCTGACTCGTAAGAGCTGCCTGACCACCATTAGCTACTTCAGATGTTGGCTCACTATAAAAATCAGTGTCTTCCTGTAGCAACAGTATTCATTTCGCCTGTTTACATTTGCAGGTCTTTATGTTTTGCAGTCTGTACCCTAAGATGTGTAGCTTTCGGTGTTTCAATGGAACACATTGTTCTAGCACTACTGTGTTCCATGTTAAACTGATAAACTCACTAAAGTTTAAAATATTTTCTCTTCCTTTGAGCTAAACTGGTATATTGAGTGAACTGTTGACCATGGAATGAGCAACTTTACGACAGAAAAAGCTGTCACATTACAAGTGAGATACTGAGTATGAAAATAATGAATTCTGCATTTTTCTCATTCGAAGGCAAAGGTCATGAAAGTCCACTAATGTGGCAAACAAAATTATCTTGTGCAACCTTGTCCTCAGGAATGCAAATAAGTGAGTGAAAAGGTTAGTAATAGGTATTTAAAAATTAAAAACTGCACAGTATAGCCAATTAAATATATTATAATTTGGGTTGTTTAGAGGAATGAAAAGAATCCTGAATTTAGAATCAAGAACCTAGGTTTGAGTGCTATAATTTTGGACATCTTTGAAATCCTCGATTTCCTAATCAGTGGTATCTATGTATTTGTATACATTAAATAGATAATATGCATTTTAAAATTATTACTATGAACACTGAAGTTTCACATGACTTATATCATGTTAAAAATACTCTTCATAGGATAAACTCTATATTAATTTTTTTAATGAACACATGAAAATGACTGAAATGACAGCATGTTTTCTAAATGCATTAGTGCACTATCAAAAGGAGATAATTATCATTACTCTAATTTTTATCAGAATAATACTGGTCAATACCAAATGCAAATCTTACTTCAAAACATAGTAAGTTTTAATTATATGTGATGATACTGGCATTCACACTGTACATTTATAAAATTTCATTTACTTTTTCATATAACTTGGGAAAAAATGAACCTTGTCAGACAAGAGACTTCCTTGACTATCTTAAATGAAATAGGATGACATCCTCTCTTCCAAAATTGTTATTTTCATTCCTGATTTTCACTACTTGAAATAAACCTGTTTATTTGTACATTTTCTGTCTCTCTTCAACAGAGCACAAACCCCCCGGGGGAGCAGGGACTTTGTTTAATTCACTATTTCATCCCTAATATCTAGCCCAGTGTCTGGCACAGAAGCCCTCAATAAATATTGTTGGATTGATGAATTTCTTTCTGCTAGATATTGTATTATTTCAAATGTGCTTTCTCAATTTTTATATTAACCCTTTGAATTAGATACTAATAATAGAAAAATACTTAAATAGTGCTCTCTAGATGCCCGGAAATGTTCTCAGGGCTTCACTCAAAATAATTTAATTCTCATCTATCTCATGAAGTATTCTCATTTTGCAGATAAGAAAATGGAGGTACAGAGAAGTTAAATGACTTGCCTGAAGTTATTTATCTAGACAGTGGTCGAACCTAGTTTTAACCTAGCCAGTATGGCTCTAGTTTCCATGACACTAACTGTTACGTTACAGGCCTTTCTACATGTTTATCTCCCATGTTCGATAGCTAAGGCTGAGAACCTTGCATAGAAAGTGTAACGTTTCCTTATGTTTGCTTTATGTTTATCATTGATTTTAAAATGTCATTTCATAATAAGTAATTGCTATGATATAATAGAAAATGAATATAAAAAATTGCAGAAATATGTTTAAAGCTAGCCATTTTTAGAGTTATTGAATTGTTGATGGTTAGAGCTAAAAGAGAACTTAAATGTCAACCCATATTCAAACTTGTCGTCTTACAAATGAGAAACTGAGGCCCAGACAGGTACAGTGGTCTGTGGTCTCTGTCTGAGGTCACTGAGAATATTAATTATTATTCTGGATTGAGGTTCTTTCTCTTGGGTGGAATGATTTCAGATGAGCAGTTCAGAGGGCTTAATTTTTCAACTCCTGCCTTTCCTGCTTGCCTTTTGCTAATGAAACATAGATGCTATGGTGATAAGCACTCTACAAATAATAAATGGAACAGAAGATAAACTATACAGAAGGGAAGAGGCTAATGGTTTCTTCACCTCCTTGTGTTTAATGATTAAGCTGTACATCCCCACAGAGGCTTTTTGGAAATGTCCACTGAATCTATTTCACCGTCTTTTAGCCATATATTTTCAGGTTCTGAGATGACTGAATTTATTGCATTAGCGACTGCTGTACTATTTATTTGAAAAAAGAAGTCAACTATACCTTCACTAATAATTTTATTTTTTACTTTTTCTATCATTTAGTCTGAAATAAATGACAAAATTAGACTTAATATAAACATTGAATATCCGCAAGTCAGATGTTATCATGGACATTATTGTTTCATTTGCTCATAGACGCCAAGTACTGTTCCATGTGTTTGATATAAAGTGGTGAACATGTTAGACAAATAAATACAGAGCATACTATCAGGAAGGAAGAGCTGTCAGGAAAGAGAAAGCATGATTGAGGGGATAGAGAGAAACCGCTTCTGAAAAGGTGGTCCCATCAGGCCACTTTGAGGAGGTGACATGCAACAGAGACTTGGATGCACTGAGGGACTGATCTGTAAGAACATATGGGGAGGCCGGGCGCGGTGGCTCACACCTGTAATCCTAGCACTCTGGGAGGCCGAGGTGGGTGGATCCTTTGAGCTCAGAAGTTCGAGACCATCCTGAGCAAGAGTGAGACCTCGTCTGTACTAAGAATAGAAAGAAATTATATGGACAACTAAAAATATATATAGAAAAAATTAGCCCAGCATGGTAGCACATGCCTGTAGTCCCAGCTACTTGGGAGGCTGAGGCAGGAGGATCGCTTGAGCCCAGGAGTTTGAGGTTGCTGTGAGCTAGGCTGATGCCACAGCACTCTAGCCCGGGCAACTGAGTGAGACTCTGTCTCAAAAAAAAAAAAAAAAAAAAGAGAACATATGGGGAAAGTGTATTCCTGAGAGATGGAAGGGTGACTGCCAGGGCCTAGGAAATGGGAATACACTCACCAAGTCTGAGAAGCAGCAAGAGGGCCAATGTGACAGAAGGAGTGTGGTAGCAGGACAGTGAAAGGAGACAGTCATGGAGGTGTGTAGGAGTCAGACTGGAGAGGCACTTGCAGGCCATTGTAAGAACCGTAGGGTTTGTTATAACATGGGAGTCCATCTAGAATAAGGACATGCCATGGAACTAAGTTGTACATTTTGTTCCAACAGCAGATAGCGTTGGATTAACTGTGTGATGGTTGATTTATTTCATGTGTCGATTTGACTGGGCTAAAGGATGCCCCTTGGGTGGTAAAACAAATTTCTGGGCATGTCTGTGAGGGTGTTCCCAAAAGAAATTAGCATTTGAATAGGTAGACTAAGTAAAGAAGATTGCCCTTATCAACATGGGTGGAGAGCCCAAATAGAACAAAAAGGCAAAGCAAGGTGAATTTGCTTTCTGCTTAAGCTGCCCCCTGGTTCTAGGGGCTTTAGACTCAAACTGGGACTTACACCCTTGGCTTCATTGGTTCTGAGCCCTTTGGGTCTGGGCTAGAACTACATCAACATCAAATTTCCTGGGCTTCCAGCTTGCAGATGACAGATGATTATAGGATTTCTCAGCCTCCATAATCCTGTGAGCCAATCCCTCACAGTAAATCTCTTTCTGTATATCTATGTACATCCTACTCCCATTTATCTGAAAGCCCTAGTATACCTGACCCCAGACTTTGCAAATTAGTACAATCTACAAGAAAGGATCCCGTCATCAAACCAGATATGACAAGGAATTCCAGAAAGCAGACAACAAATAGCTGCTGATTGATTAAAAAAAAAAAAAAAACCTGAAAAGATAAAGCAGATGAGATCTCCTGGACAAAGAAATCAGAAAAAAAAAAAAAAAAAAATAGTTCAAACATTTGGAGCAAGAGCAAATGGTCACATGGGAGCCCTGAAGGAACTCCCATCTCAGAATCAACAAATGCAAAGAGAATTAGACCATGAAAATTAATTTAACCGCTTGCGGATCACTTGAGGGAATTGCATCCTTCCCCTCCTTGACTGCCTGTGTATTCAGCATAGCTGCCACTGATTGCTTTTGGCTTAGGGTAAACTTCAAGAACTTCTCTCTAAATAAAGTGAGATTGCAACTCCTCGACTTGGGGTCTGAGAGAGATGCAAACGAGAACTTAAGGCATCTCAAGAGACACAAGGAAGGGGGGGCGGTGGGAAAGTACATCAAAGAACCTAGTTATAAAACACTGTAAACCTTCCACTCCCAACATGAAGCCCTCCTTATATAGACCATTGAAAGGGTCATAGGCCAGCCTTCCTGTATATTCTTATGGGTATCTTGATTTTTGACAGACACCATCCAGGTACACAAAGTTCTCAGTCTGTCTTCTGTCCACAACTCTGTGGGGATGGACAGGGCATGGGGGATGGAGAAAATCCAAAAATATTTCAGAGAAAAAGACAAAGGGTAGCAATAAGGAGTGAGAAATTAGCATCAGACTTCACATCAACAACCCTTTCTAATAGAAGACAATGAAATGGCATCTTAAAAATTTACATAAAATACCATATTTCTGACACATCTTGAAAATTCAGAAAGCTTTATAGAGTGTTCTGAAGGCTCCTTCTGGCAGAACGTGACTGGAACTCATAGAGCCAAACCCATAGGTTTGGGACCAACACCTGGAGGGCCAGCTAAAGGTGGGTTGCTTGGTGCCACCCCCAGAATTCTCAGAAGGTCTGGGTGGAACTTCTAAGAAGTTCACAGGTAATGCTGATGCTGCAGGGACCACATTTTGAGAACTACACTTTGAGAACCACTAGATTAGTTCATGTTCTCCAGTCACCACTATCCTTAACCTTTCTGAATCACTCACTTAACGTTATTTAGCTGGCCACTGTTTAGTTGTGATTCCAGCTTTAAATCTTACTTGCAATCATTTTTCCAATTAATAGGCAGTATTTTTCATTTTTAAAAAAGCCCATCTTTCATGATTGAGGGGAACTACCAAATATTTGGTCATAGTTGAGTATATGGTACAAAAGTAGCCTTTGTTTGGAATAGTTTTTGTTAACAAATAAAAGAAAGTTACTAAAAGATTAAAAATGCTTTACTAAATTTCTTTTATATATCCTATGCTGTGCTATGAATGTTTGTGTCCCTCCAAAATTTATATGTTGAAATATTAACTCTCAAAACAATGGTATTAAGAGGTGGGGGCTTTATGAGGTGATTAGATAATGAGGACAAAGCCCTCAGGAATGGGATTAGTGCTCTTAAAAAAGAGGCACAAGGGAACCTGTTTTCCCCTTCCATCACATGAGGACATAGCTAGAAGGCACCATCTATGAGGAATAAGCCCTCATCAAACAGTGAATCTGCTGGCACCTTGATCTTGGACTTTCCTGTTTCCAGAATTATGATAAGTAAATTTGTAAGTGCCTCAGCTCATGGTATTTTTTTTTTTACAGCAGCTTAAATGGACTAAGACATTCTGGCTAATTTTCATTTATGTAAAGACATATATGTCATTCTCTAGTTGCAGATACACCTGGATTCATAGCCTGTTTATCCTTTTACCAGCAACTGTGCTTGGGTGTCAGACTACATTTATCATGCCTCAGCTTCCTTATCCACAAAAATGAGGATGGAGTACCAATGGCTTCTCTCTCACAAGATGATGTCGGGAAGGATTAATTGAGCTGATGCCCTCAAAGCTCTTAGCTGAATGCTTGGCACCTATCTTAGTAACTATGAAATTGATGATTCTGATAAAAGTCACGTTGCCCAATCTCGTTTCTTTTTGGCTTTAGACGTGTTAGCAGTAGTGCATTTTTTATGACTATAATAGCAATAACCAAGTGTTACTGAATTTTTTTTTTGTATAAAAGAATGTCTGGATTTCTTGGTTTGTCAGACGCAGATTTAATGCTTATGTGAATAATTCCAATAATGGTGGGAAACTCTAGAATTTCATAAGAGAGAACAAATTTGTAGAGAATCAGAAAAAAATAGGTAATAGCAGAAATAGCAAACAGAGGTTGGCATAAAGCAATAAAGTTGATGGCTGACATTTTGCAGCTCAGAAACCAAACTTATGGAAAGGCAAATTTATTTCTGTCCATTTTACTATTGGTGGCAGAAAGGTGCTTGAGAAAGCAAGCCTGTCAGTAAACCTCATAGCTGCTAAGAGCCACACTCAGTAAGATGGAAGGATCTTAAGTAGCTGAGTCCACAGTGCATAAATATGAGTTCCACTATGAAACAGGGGGCATGATTTTCAGTTTTACTTTGTTATTACTTCTATTGAGACTAGCAATTTATAAGACTTATGGCATATGTTAAATAGTGGTATTATTTGAGCACCTTTTAAATCTCATTATGCATATGAGTCTGTGGGTAGAAATGCTACATTTGGCTTCCAAAGGACATTTTGCAAAATAGAAGTAATAGTAATAAAAGTCAACTTAGTATTTTGTTTATTTTCCTACATTGCTGTGCTTAGAAAAGATATATTTCAAGTTTTTTCAGCAAAATACTTGTGTTTAGTGTCTTAGCCATTAAATGATCTGGGTTGTATAAAAGCATATCCCTATACAGGGATATTTTCTTCTTTCTGGGCCTGAGTAGTACTTGAATAGAGCATAAAGCTCATTAGAATCAGCTTGTGACTAATTTTCTTACCCCTTAGAGAAATATCAGTGAAGTGCTTGTTTTTGCCCTTTGCTAAACTTGGATTGCAAATGAGAAGCTTCCTTATCAGAAATATTAAAACAAACAGCATATAAGAATACAAGTTAAGGCATCAGAAGACCTGAGTTGTAAATTTGGTTCTATTACCCAGTACTATGTGGCCTTAGTCACTTTTTCTCTGCAAACCTTAATTTTCTCATCAATGAAATAACGACTTTAAGAAAGTGATTTCTAATGACCCCTCCAGTGATAAAAATTTTTGATACTAAAAGGATTGCAAATATATAATGCTAATTGTAAAAGAACACAAGCTGACATCCTTAAAACTAGATAATTAGCTTGAAAAAAGTTAATATTCCTGCTTACAGTTCTTACAAAGCATTTACCTTAAGATGACAGTATTATTCATCAAGGTATAGATCTCTCACCATTTAAAATAGTGAATGGGGCTGAGATTATGGTAAAAAGAACTATAAAATTCTTACCCACTTTAAGAAATTCATTAACATGCTCGCTTATTGACATAGCATGCAGAATTATTGCTCCCAGCTCAATATTTTTCTTCAGTTGGTCATAAGGAAACTTCCTGTGAGCCACAGGTACAGACAGAATGAGAACCTAGCAGAGAGGTACAAGTGGGCCCATTGAGATTCCTACAACCTGCTTGTACCTTCAGAACCAGACTTTTGAGATGCCATTTCAAACTGCCTGTCACCTCCATTTAGTGGGCTTTGAAATAAATTTATTGGTTTACAACCAGAATTTAAAAATTGAATAGAATAAAATAGAATAAAAAATGTTGCAGTGCACCGCACACAGTAAAGGTATGTTTAGTTTTGCAAAATATTTTTTTTTCCAAATATGTTTGACTGTTCCTGTGGGGGAAGGGTACAGAGAGATGATAATATTAGCCAGACCAATTTGAAAAACACTCTTCTTCATGGTGAAATGATGTTGAGCATGTCTGAATGAGTGATAAATAAACACAAGATCTCGTAGTACCTAATTCATGGTGTTAAGTTTGAATCCCTTGATATACTGTGCACAAGCATTCAATTAACACCTGAGCCCAGTAGCCAGCCAGAAACTTTCTCAAAAGAAGTACAGTTACTAGTCATAAAGAAGTTGGCTCTGCTGAAGAACTCCAAGGGATACTGATTCTCCTTTAGGGCTTGCTGTAGTCTGTACAGCAGCATCCTGAGACTTCCAACATGATTGTACCTGCTGGGTCATACGGACCTTGTTGTGAGCCTGTTTGTGTGGCAGGCTGGCTAATGAAGAGTCTTCTCTTGCTCTGAGCACCACTGAAGGCTGGCAGCTTTTCAGGCCACCTGGTAAAAAGGTCAAAGCAGGACACCAAATGTGGTAGAAATTGCCTCCAAACTCTAAAGGGCCTCACCGATAGAGTGTTCCTATTCCAACTTTTCTGTGTCCTTGTGTTTTAGCTGTCTCCTATAAATAGCGTGCAAGTGGAACATTCTAATAATTGTGTCTCTTAAAAGACAAATGTATATACTGATATACATTTGTATGTTTCCATTATTCTCACTATTGTACTTTGTATTTTCTATTCATTTCTTGACTCTCATTTTTATTTGTGGGCCAATAGCGAATGAAATCTGTGTTAGTCCACCCAGTGTACTGTTGGAATCTTGGTTTTCGAGTTGTTGTATCATTATTGGTGAATTGAAATTATCTAAAGTTGTGCTCTTCCCTGTTTAGTTGAGTATCCTAAAATTTCATTTCCATACATATTCCTGAGATAGGTTCTGATATATTTTAAAAGAGTTCTACAATTTTTGTGCGAGTATTCTCCTCCCGGGTGTAAATTTGGATTTGACTCCCAAGGGCATTTTGGGATATAACTTTATTAAATTGTGAAAAAAATGAGAACCAGCTTCCTTTTGGAAGACTGTTATCTCAGGTAAGGGATTGATGGTGTCCTGATGCTAGAAGAGGAACTAGCTAGTCAGGCAAACAAGAGACACGAGCAGAAGAGGTAGAGGAACAGCTGCTTTCTTAGGCATGGAAAACTCAGAAGATAGTAAATTTCGCAGTTCTGTAGTTACTCTTCTGATTTTCTTATACATCCTCATTTCAATTCTCAGGGCCTCATCTGTTCCAGATCAAGCCCGTGTTACATAAGAAATCTCTCAAGGTAAAGATTGATTTTGAGCTTTTTTTTTTAGCCCTTTCATTGTAAGAGTTAGGAAATTCTTTCACTATGATCATAGGCATTCTCCTAGACATCTATCTTCTATTTCTGGCATTATAGTGGGTTTGGCCACCTGGAGTAACACAGTACAGAACAGCAGAAGAGTTTTGAACATATATTGGGAATTTGTTAAGAATTCAATAAATATGTTGAATAACAGATTAGATACAAGTTAAAATGGAATTTATAAACAGGAAGGGAAAACCGAAGCTTCCACAGAATGTACTAGAAAGAATCAAAGAGATGGAAAATATGAAAGAGAAGTTAACTTTTTGTGGGGCTATAGTAAATTGTTTGGTATATAGCTCATTGAAATTTTAGAGTAAGAGGTTGGAAACAATGGTAAGGAGGCAATATTAAAAGACACTATGGTTGAGAATTTTCAATATTGAAAGATAACAGACCAGTAGTCTTAAGATTCCAAGGAGACATAGACAAATTTTGTTTTTGTAATATAAGATTGCAGAATACAATTTACAAACACAAAAATGCCAAAAAAGAAGACCTTAAAACCATCCAGAAAGAAATTAGATTACCTATAAAAAAATAAGAATTACAACTAACTACTAGTACTACACAGCAACAAATAAACCAAAAGAATAATGTCTTTAAATACCAAGAGAAAATAACTATCATTCTAGAATTCTATTCCCATTGAAACATGTTTCCAAGTTTGAGAGTGATATAAAGACAATTTTATGCAAACAAAAACTGTGAATTTTAATGCTACTGTACATTGCTAAGGGAACTTCTAAAGGATGTTGGAATGATGGAAATTATTCACAAAGGAAGACATGAGATATAAGGACTGGTGGACGAAGAAAATGGAAACTTTTGCGTAAACTTGACCAAATACCTAATAATACCTAATTTGTGAGTTAAACAAATAAAATAGAAATAAAATCTTGGATAGGTGAAAATATGGGATCTATGGGTCAAGTAGGAACTATAAATAAACTTATTTTGAACAAATGGAAATAGACTACAATTTCTAGGAAAAAATGCAAAGATGGACAGACTGGACTAAAATGCCCGCTTTTTTATGTCACTTAATCTAATATGCCACTGAATGAAAGAGGCACTATTATTTCACAGCCTATTAAAAAAATAAAAAGAAAACACTGCCTATTAAACTATGAAACTATGCTTTAATGTTAATCCCGTGTGATGAAAATTCTCTGTTGTTACCCATTAATTAGGCACACCAGCCTCTTTACTTGGAATTTTTTTCCATTTATTCAGAAGGATTTGAGATTGTTTCCACCTTCAGTTGCATTTATTGCTGTGTGATATATAATCTCTCTGCATGTATCTGAAAATAACACATAACAGCTTTCTTATAAATATCTTTCTTAAGTCACTTCCTATTGATAAAAGATTAAATGTCTCAATAGGATATAATTTTAAATCCATATGTACTCAATAACACATTTTTAAAATATATAAAAGCAAAAGAAAAATCTGCCATCATATTAGAAAATTAATAAACCTTTAATAATTGATAAATCAGAAAAGAAATATGGATTGATATAATATTAAAAATGTAATGATAAATTTTGCTCAAGCAGATATACATAATTAATTAAACCCTAAAACTGCAAAATGTGTTTTTTTCAAGGATACATGGAACATTTGCAAAAATTGCCAAGTGCTATGTAATAAAGCAAGCAAAATAAATTTCAAAGAATCAATATTTTAGGAATATATTCTGTTTTAAAAAATGCACTTAATTCAATAACAAAAAAGATAGCTTCAAAAAGTCAATCTGATGAAAAATTTAAAATACACTCTCATAACTCCTAGGCCAAAAAAAATTAAAAGGAAAACTAGAAAATATTGAGTACCAAAGAATAATAAAAACCCTTTCTATCAAAGCTTGAGGATTAAAGTTAAAGTAGTATTATAAGGAAATGTATATCCTTAAATATTTACATTACAAGAGAAGAAACTTAATAATTCATTATTTATCTAATTAAAGAGGTTTAAAAAATGAACCATACTTCCATAAAAATCAGAAATGTAGGATTAAAGATTAGAGCAGAAGTTAAGGAGACAAAAAACACACAAAGACAGGATCAAAAGCCAAAAAAAATAGTTATTTGAAGAGATTACTGCATTGACAAAGTTTAGAAAGACTGATCAATTAAAAAAGTATAACAATATTAGTAAGGAAAAGAGAATTTAACTGCAAATGAATCAGGTATTAAAAAGATTAGAAAAAAATAAAACAAGTTCATGCCAATAAATTTGAAATTGACTAAGATAAAATAACCTTAGAAAAACATGAACTATCAAAACTAACTGAAAAAGAAGACATTAATGCTACAATAACAAAAGTTTATCCCATGAATAAAATATCAGGCTCAGATGATTTTACAGGTGAATTCTATCAATAGTCAAAAATAATATATTTTAAAACAGTCTTCCAGAGAAGAGAAAAAAAGAGACTACTTCCCAACTTAGTTGATGAGGGTAGTATAATGTTGGCATGAAAATAAAATAAAGAATAACAAAATAGAGAATAATAAAGAGTACCCTCACTCCTTAATATAGATAGAAAAATTCCAAATATATTAGTAAACCAACTCTAGCAATTGTTAAGCTTTCCCTTTAAAATCAGGAACAAGTCACTGATGCACCTTATAACCATTTCTGTTCTATTACGCTTGAGATCTTATCTAATATAATAAAAAAAGAAAAATAAAGCATAAAAATTGGGAAAGAATAAAGACAACTTTTATTATTTGCAGATTATATAATTATCTCTATAAACAACCTCAATTTTCTGCAGACAGATTATTAGAATTAAAAGAGCATAATAAGATTGCCAGATATAAGGGTAAGATGCTAAAGGCAATTAAATTTCTGTATACCTACAAATAATAATTAAGAAATTTAATTTAAACAAGTATTTAATTTATAATAGGAATAAAAAGTATATGGTAGTCAGGAATAAATAGAAAGTAAAAAACAGTAAATTGAAAAACTAAGACCTGCGTAAATGGAAATATATACCATGTTTATGAATAGAAAAACTCAATAAGTATGTCATTCTCTCTAAATGTATTAATAGATTTAAGAAATTTCAATCAAACTCCCAAAAGGGTTTTTCTTGGAATTTGACAAGCTGTTTCTAAAACTTGTATACAAGAACAAAGGATCTAGAATAGCTAAAATATTCATGAAAAAGATGAAGGAGGAGAAAGAAGAAAAATGTCTTACGAAAAATACAAGTCATTATGAAGAAAATTGAATTGAGAAAATGTAGTACTGCTATACAAAAATAAGCCAATGGAACGAAGTAGGGGGTAGGCCCAGAAATAGACCTATATATCCATGGCTATCTGATACAGAACAGAGATAGAATTGCTAGTCAGTTAGGCAAGAATGAACTGTTCATAAATAGTGCTGGAGCTCTAATTCGGGGGGGGAGGGGAACGGGGGGGCAAGGGCAATATACATAACCTAAACTTTTATACTCCCATAATATGCTGAAATAAAAAAAATAAATAAATAATTTAATTGGGAAAAAAAAGTGCTGGGACAGTTTTCTACCCATAAGAAATAAAATTTGAACTCTGCTTTTCACAAATACACACAAATCATTTCTACATAGATAAAACTTGTGAGAGACAGACTTAAGAAGTTTAATGAAAGCGTAGGAAAACACATCAGAGTGGGAAGGATTTCTTAATTAAGGCATATAAAGTGCAAGCCATAAAGAAAAGGATTAATATATTCAAATACATTAAAATAAAAAACTTCTAATCATTGAATGATACTATAAAAAGAATCAAAGGTAAACAACAACTAGTTCAGGAAAAGATATTTTTAAATATATTAAATGACTGAGAAAAACCTTATATCCAGAATATGTAAAGAATTCCCACAAAGCACTATGTAAGAGCAAACAATACATTATAAAAGTGGGAAAATATAAGAGGCATTTCACAAAAGAAGAAATAGGAGTAACCAATATCCATATGAAAAGATGCTTAACTTTATTACTATTTAATAATATACAAAATAAAAACAAAATAATCATTTATAGCCACGATATTGATAAAAACTTAAAAAATTGATAATTCCAAATATTAGAAAATATGGTAGAACAGAAATGTACAAAGTACTGGTGAAAATGTAAATTGTTGCCACCTGTCTGGAAAACAATTAAGCATTAATTAGTAAAGTTGAAGTTATGCATACACTACAACCCAGTCATTCCTTTCCAAGGATCATACCACAGAGAACTATTTCTACATATGTATCTGGAGATACATACAAAAATGTCAATGGTTTGAAGTAGATAAAAACTGTATATAATCAATGGATGGGAGACTAAATAAATAAATCACCTTAAATTCATATAGTTGTTTGTTATACAGTTTTGAAAGTGATTTAACTGGGATGTCAACAGGGATGAAACTCAAAACATAATATTTTGGGGGAAAATATCCCTGAAGTACATATAGAAGTATGATTTATTATCAGCACATAAAAGTGAAAAGCAGACAAAACTAAAAAATATATTTTTTAGGACATAAATTCATGGTAAAGCCATAAAAAATATCAAGGGCATGATTAATGCAAGTTTTAGAATATTGACTCCCCAAAAGAGTGGACAGGAATGGAAGTGCACTTAAGTCACGGCTTCTTTCCCAGTTTGTAAGCCAGGTGGTGCCTATTCATCTTATTATTCCTTCTTAAATTGTGCACATATGTCGTATGGTCTCTTTTTAGGTATATGTCATAATTTTTGTATCTGGAGTCCAGAATAAAGCAATTTGAACTTGATTTTATCTAGATAAGTTGTCGAAAGCAGTCAGCCTCCTTGCCATCCTCGTGTTGAGCTCAGTTTAGGAGTGGGAGCCACTCTGTGTTTTCTAGTCTTCCACTGTTGGCACTTGATTTGACATAATCACTGGGAATAATTTACTTGTCTTTCACCACTCATGCCAAAGGCTAAAGGTCTAACATTTTTGGGATGCTCACTGCCTTTCATCCCATGTTAGTCTTAACCATCCAAGTCTCTTGCATTTCCTGAAGCATTGCTAGTTGAAATCTACCCTTCAATATCACCTTTTTTTTGCATCATTCAGGGTTCTAACTAACCTGACATATATTTTTTTTTTACTTAAAACATGTTGATGCTTATTAACTGTAGCAAAATACCATACAAAAAACAGCTACATATTTTGAAAAGATTCACAAACTAGATTCCAAAGACCCAGAAGAAATTGTAGAAATGGATGGTATCAATTTCAAATAGGCCCCGGTATAAAAAGGGAAATTAGAAAATAATAAATGAATATAAATAAACAACTACCAAAGTGAAAGACTGTAAAACATGGTTGACAAATGTAATGGAACTTGTAAGATTTCTACCCTAGTGGACTTTCTGTGACACCGTGAATAGATTGTCACTATTCCGCCTTTTATGCCGCCACAGCTCCTTGCCGTTATATTTTGAAAACAAGCAAATCCACTGTGGCTGGAAATGGATTGTTATTTAAAACAGTGAAAGGAAAGCCCAAGAGTAATTCTTTTAGGTTAGACAAAGAATGGAACATTTCAGTGTTACTTGAAAGCAGTATCAGTCAGCAGGTGAATGGAAGTCTTTTTTTTTTTTCCTCTTTCTTAGTATTGATCACAGGAAAACTGACATCAGGAGGAGACAGAGTCACTCTGGGAGCTACTAGACACTGTCTGAGACAATTCCTGATTACTGCCCTACGGCAGTGGTTCCAAAGGACTGTTCTTTCTCTTGGGGCAGGTGCTGATACAATTAGCTGGAATCAATTCAAGATAAAAAGAACAGCTTTTTGAAATGGGTCAGAAGAAAGGAATAATCACTGCAAATGAGTGAAGCCTAGTTGACCAGAATGGAAAAACAAACATCACATGTACTCAGCATTAAATTGGAACTGATCGATCAACGCATATGTGCACATATGGAAATAACATAGGAAATTAAGCCAGTGGTGGGGGGAGGAGGTAAATTCACACCTAATGGTACAATGCACACTATCTGGGGGATGGGCACACTTATAACTTTGATGCAAATGGCACAAAAGCAATTTATGTAACCAAAACGTTTCTACTCCCATAATATTCTGAAAAAAGAAAAAATAGAAAATAAAAAAAAAGACTAAAATAAAAATATTCCTGGCCTGAACTTTACTAATCTTTGTAATTTTAGGTTGAGCGTTACAGGGCCATGGTGAAATTTTAATTTTTAATATTGTATATAAACAACTATTAAAATAAAGTGTTGGAAAAGTAGCTACAGTAATCATTTCCCATAATCTTCTATTAACAGCTGAAACTTTCTGGGGATATTTTCCTTCGAGGTCTTCTTAGCATACAAATACACATATGTATCTATGTTTGTGGATAGTGTTTAGTTGTGCTTTGTGCTAGATCTGCTCTTCTCTTGTACTTTGCATTTAAAAAAATTGAATAAATCTTATTTAGCCATTTAAAAATTTAGCTATTATTTAGCCAGTTCAACATTATATGATTAAGTCCATAGCCTAGTTTACCTATTTGTTTGGTGCAAAAGTAATTGCAGTTTTAGCATTGTTGAAATTAAAAATGTGTTTAATGCATAAATAATGAGGGGATCTGTGTAATAACAGGAATGTGGGTTGTAGACTATTGTGGCTCTCTTCTGATCCCACAAGCGTAAATTCCTCCTCAATCTGTTCAAGCTTAAGCCTGGAAGAAATCATTTTATACAGCAGAATTCTTACTGGATTAGGAGGGAAGCCTAGATTCTGCTGCTTACTTAGGTAATGTAATGAACTTCTCTGGGCCTTAGTTTTGTCATCTGTATAATGGGCAGAATACTTGCCAGAGGTTCCCTCTCAGGGTTCTTGTGAGGAGTAAAGAAATTAATGCCATGTAGAAATTATATTCACTCATGTAGCCAAAAGGCCTACAGTTCCCACTGCTACCACCACTGCCATCACGGGAGTCCCTGGGGAAGCGCTCTTCTGCTGTTTCATATAATTCGTTCTAGGCACAGAGGTTCTTCACAGGAGTCACTTTAATGGTCATGGTAACCCCTGCTTGAGCCTCCAGTAGAAATAAAGGGCGAGGAAAGAAAGTACATTCCTTTAAAATGACATTTTCTGAAAAACAACATAGTTTCTGATTTGCCCTTTGGAGTTTCCAAAAGAAAACTTCCCATAGCGCATTGTTGAATTATTGCCTTTTAATGAATTTTATTTCTAGAAATGCTAGATTTGTGGATGATGACAATAGGGCCTGAATCTTTGAGTTCCATTCTATGGTAATTCCTTGAACATAAATTATCTCCCAGAGAAAATGCATCTTGTCTTATTTTTGTTTTAAGAGTGAAGAGTTTTGAGACCTTTTGAGCACAGAAATCAGTTTTTAAATTATGCTAAAAGATTTGGAATTATATTTCTTTTATTGCAGAGATGTTTCCCCTTCAACTGTAAATACATTACCTCTGATAAAAATGCATCGTCAAAGATGTTAACTACTGAGCTCATCATAGTTCTTTGGTGTAAGAAAACAAGAAGTACTTTTATGAATTAAATTCTCCACTGGAGTGTTTAAGTTTATGCTTTGTAGCTTCTCCCTGTTTCTACACAGTAAGTGATTACTTTTCTTAGAAAGTTAAAAGAATAAAGTATATATCTTAAAAATTGAGCTTTTTCTTTTTACTTACAAGTTGTTGAGGTGAATAGGTGTTTTGTTGATTTATTTTAACAAACAGAAGCTTAGAGATGACTAAGCATGCAAACATTTTGGGGTGATAATATCAGAAAATTCTGTAGCAGCTTCAGCTCACTGTATCTTTAAATACAATTGAAATACATCTCAAAGCTGACTAATATTTTGTAAGTGTACTTTGGAACAAGACTCGTGGAGCTAGTCATGATCATTATCCACAAGAGACTTTTTTAAATGACTACCAAAAGGTCCTGCATAACATTGCTTTAAAAAATTTTAAAGGACACAGTTTGCTCAAGAACTTTCTAACCCTGTTGATAGTGTACATGTGGTTAAAATTAACTAACAATACAACGGAGTAATTTCAGTGAAAATACCAGACTTTCATCAGAAGGGTCCCAGGTGTGATAGTTTTAAGAGTTTGGGTGGATTGCTCAATGTTATTTGATCTTTATTTCCTTGACTGTAAAATGGGGGTATTGATTATTCATGAGATTTTTATGGATTCAAAATTGCACTTTTGGATGTGAAAGTATTTTTTAAATTGCAAGATTTGCACAAATGCTAAGTTTTATTTAAATATAACCTATACTAGTACCACAAGCACAGTTTACATAATAAATGATATAGCGGTTCAGAGGAGGAAGCAAACAGCTTGTACTGGCAGGACATGTTTTCAATGAAGTATATTTAAAATTCATTTAAACCTGAAATTATTAGGCAAATTATGGAAGAGCACTCCTTTGATTATGCTTATGTACAGAGTCCCTTTCTCACCAAATTAATGATACAGCTTTTTCTATTCTTTCCTGCTTTTGCACTAACTGAAACCACATGTAGCTTTGAAAACATAGTTTGAAATTCACCATCATTTAAAATTTATTTTCCTTTCTAGAGATACCTCAGTTAATTTCAGTGGGAAGTGTTGTGCAGGCATATGACAGTATACTGAGAGATGAGTAGAATGTGATCAGCAACTGGTTGGATCTGAGCCCAAGACCAGCCATCAAATAGTACCACTTTGACTTGGGTCACTTAGTTTCCCGTGACATCTAGGCAGCTCAATTCCCTTGCAGACAAAGTTCTACCTGAGTTCTTTTCTGTTTTGTAAGTTCTTGACTGAAACATGTAAATCAGAGCTGAAATGATTAAACTGACAGATCTAAAAAAGATTTTCCATTGTTCATGTCTCTATGCAATTCAACTGCAATCTCTTTAGACTTTTATTTATCATTTATGTTTTTATTTTCTAGTAAACAAAATTTTTCTGTGCAATTGTTATCCCTTCCCAAAAAGTGATGCAGTTTTATTATTCCACTACTACTTTTCAGACTGATTTTTTTTCATGTTATAAAAAGCAAGTGTATACTTTTCCTTACATTTTGTAGGCATGCTCTTTCATGGCAAGAAAAAAAAAGGAAAAAGGAATGCTAAATAAAAGAAAGTGCCTTTCACAAATAGCTTAATTTTTCAAAAGAAGAATTTTGTAGAATATTTTAATACTCAACTGGAAATATTAAAAATGGATGTTGAGTCATGCCCTTAGTTACTAAAAGGCAAAAGAATAAAGAAGACAGAAATTTAATTAGTGTATAATGAGTATCTCAGATTTGCAGAGGATCTTTTACATGCAGTAGTTGTAGCCAATGACATGTGACTAGCCTACTTTTATATTGGCAGAAGGTACTTTTATTTTAGTTTTTAGTTTTCCTCAGGTGGTCAAAAAGAGCAAATGTTTTAAAGTCTGACAGACCTGGATTGAAATCCCTGGAAACACTGTATGCTGTCTACATATTCTTTCTTAAACCAGTGACTTAATCCCTTTAAATGTCCTTTTCCTTATCTAGAAAATAGAGACATTCATGAACACCTTGTTATTTATTTATTTATTTATTTTTTTGTTTATTATTTTTTTTTGAGGCAGAGTCTCGCTTTGTTGCCCAGGCTAGAGTGAGTGCCGTGGCGTCAGCCTAGCTCACAGCAACCTCAAACTCCTGGGCTC